>NC_079336.1:39596724-39904208 GCF_029582105.1 Oenanthe melanoleuca
TCTCCATAGAGGAGGCCCTCCAGCCCTCTGACCATCTTCATGGTCCTCCTCTGAACTCCAACATCTTGATGATCCCTTGCCTCAGAACTCCATGGCTTTCAGGCAATGTCTGGGCTCATTCTTTTGAGTGCCTGTAGGTTCTGGATACTTACTAAGAGGTTTTCATTTGCTGGGATGAACCTGGTTTGCAAAGTATTCCAGAAAAAAAACCATGTAAGAATTAGCTACTAAAATATCAGAAAGGAAAAGACCCTCAAACCAAACTTAGAGGCGGCAATTACAATTACCTTCGATAAGGAAATCACACTTAAAAGCATAAAGCAATGAAGATATAATTATTTTTCTTAGGTGAAGGTTTAAATAAAGGTATGTGTAACATAAAAGATCCTATATTATTATTATTTAAGGGATTTGTTGCACTGAAGATTGTCAAAATAAGAGATCAGTTTCACATAGCCTGAATAGATGTTTGAAATGAGATTATACGGATGACTGCAATACACGACAGCTTCTCTGAAATTATATGTGGTATGTCTAGACCAGAGCACAAGTTCTCATGTTACCTATGTATTTGATATTCTGAAGATTATTTTGGGGAGCAGTGCAGTTCATTCCAGGTATGTAGTAAAATATGAATACAAAATGATACTGACAGTAAGCTAAAAATCTTCTTTTACTGGAAAAACAGACATCCCAGAATTATCTCTTCTGGGAAAGGATTTCAAAGCTGGTTAAATAATAGATGCATGTGAGACTGAGTGATTTCATTGAGGTGACTAGTGCAATAACAGCAAAAATGTTTAAAGCATGCTGTATCTATATACCACTCAACAAATCACAAAATATTAATTTCTTTATTTACATTCTTAAGAAAGTAAGAAATCTTCTGTCGATCAAGTTAACTTTCTATGTGAGGTAAAT
This sequence comes from Oenanthe melanoleuca, assembly GCF_029582105.1. Lineage (NCBI taxonomy): Eukaryota > Metazoa > Chordata > Aves > Passeriformes > Muscicapidae > Oenanthe > Oenanthe melanoleuca. The sequence continues at coordinate 39,597,646 of NC_079336.1, forward strand.
CCTCTGCTGAGATTATAGCTTAAAAATTGTAAATGCAATAAAAAAATGTAATTCTATGATTATGAAGAACATGGGAAAAAGTACTTACTATTAAAGAGTATAAATTTATAATGAAAACGTTTAAGCATAAACTTTAATGATTAGGACTTTTTTTTTTTTTTAACTGGCTTGTTGTGATGTCTTACACAGAAATGAAATACAGGTAATTAAAAAATTAAAAATGCTATATAATGATTGATTTTTTTTTCAAGTTTTATAATGTTGAGAACAGCCTTATGAACAATTTCAAGAGGTAGAAAAATATCAACAGCTTAGATCCTCCTTCACTTTAGAAGTGTAACGCTGCATAACATGCATGAATGATGTCATAAGTTGAGCTTTTTGATTAGGAATCAATTTTAAAGATAGATATTGCAGGCGATATTGCAGTGGTATGATTTTGGTTGAGGTGTTCCCTGTTATGTATGGATGTGATAAGACATATCATAAAACAGAGAAAATAATTTCCAGGAATTCTAATTTTAAAATGCATTATTTTCTCATAGAAAATATTTAGTAATAATTAGTGGAAATACATTATCAGCAATGAAAAAAGCAGAGACCAGCAGATTTCTTTACTCATAGGACAGGATTTTCTGCTATACCTTCTTTTAGAAGTGGCAGGAACTTCACATGGACTGACATTTAAGCTGAAGATTAAATAAAAGAACCGGTGTTCACCAGTTTTAAAGGGCAACCTTTGGTAAAGTAAGAGCGTTGTCTAGGGGTAGTCAGCTGGAGTAAGAGCCTTTTTGGAATGAGGTAGCATAAGTACAAAATGAAAGTTGTCCAAGGTCAAGAGGAAATAGACCTTGTGAATAAAATGAATATGAAAAGTTTTCTTGGGTTTATAAATAACAAGAATAAAATATAAAGTTAAAAATACCCACCGAAACAAAAAATGGGATGTGAAGAGTTTTCTAGTAAAGATGAACTGAAGAGTATGTAATCTAGGAGATCAAAAAACTAAGTGCTTTCTTCAGTGGTTGAGTAAGGTTCATGATGGTCATAGTGCAGTGTACAGCATGAACAAAAAAAAAAAAAAAAAAGAATAATAACTTATACAGAAAACTTGAAAATTAAAATTACCACAAATTGAAAACAAAATAGAAGCCCTTTAATAATTTCATAGTAAGGATTCAGATAGTCTCTCTATGTATTGAAAGCAGGACAATATATGTCAATATCAGCAAATGATAGGACACTACTAGATGTGCAATCTCTGATAGCTCATGCTAAACTGCCAAATAAGTTTTTGAAGGAAAGGAAAACCTCAAAAATTAGATTTAAACAGAAAATAGGTATTATTAAAATGTTTTACAAACTTTAGATTTTATTTGCTGAATCTATCTGACAAACTTATTTTTATTAGAGAAGGTAAGTTGTCTAATCTTTCTAAACTGCAAAGTGATTTGATGAGATGCTACATGGGTGTAGTGGTTAAATGCCATAGTTAGACTAGAAATGATGACTATTATCCTGGGATGATAAAACTGGTTGAAGAGGAGGTGATACAGACTATGCTGATGGGCAAGAGTAAAGTTAGCATTGATGTATCTCAAGTTACAGTTTGACAACGACTTTTAAACTTTCTAATTACTAATATAATCAAGGAAAAGAGAACTGTGAGGGTGAAATCTACGTAAAGCAAGAAGAACTGTCCTGATGACAGGATAGGAGAAATGAGATGAAATCTGAAAGATGTGGATTATCTATGACTTAAGGGCATGAATATGTGTGTAAAAGAAATAAAGAGATGCAAGAAGGGAATGCCAGAGTATAAGGAATGCACTTAGAAAAAGAAAGGCTATTGTGGTCACACATATTCAGTGAAAATGGTCAGAAAATGAAAAAACAGTGCAAAGAAAAGGAAATGGGAATGGTCAGTGAACCACAACTTCCCTTAAATTAGGAACCTAAGATAGTCTTATCCATGCAAAATACTACAGAGGAAAGATGAGACTATGATCTCCATGTAACACACAAAATTATATTTTTGGGAGGCAAAGTTACCTAACTTAAAGGAGAATGCTGGTATAGGAGCACAGTGGATCTCAGAATGTCAGGAGTCTATTTCAGGGTTTCTTGATTCACCTTCCATAGGAACAGTGGAGTAAAACGTGAGATTATATTTAAGGCGGAATAAAATAAAAATAGACAGTATATCTGTGACAAGTTTCTTGTGTTTGATGAAAAAGGTTTCAGAGATTCCATCCAGTCTGCTGTTTCTTTATATTTGAAGGGAATTTATTGTTACCATAGTAACGGGCATGGAGGCTGAATTGCTTTATTATTCCTTGATGCAGTCTAGCTAGCATGGACAGTGAAAGAACTAATTTTACTTTGTTAATTTTTCTCTCAATCCTGAGTCGCACTTTGAAAGTTAAATGGAAATGCTGTGGATTTGTACTGCGTAAATATATGCTGCTGACTAATTCTCCAACATTGTCTTGGCCTCTCTGGGGGCTTGTGTTTAATGAATAGCTTTGCCTTTTGGGCCACTGATGTTATTTGTAGATCAAAACAGAAAATAACTTGATACAAGGTCTGTCAATGTATGAATTTTATGGAGATCAATGAATATCAGGTTTTGAAACTGAAAAAGAAAATTTTCACAACGTTTAATATGGTTTTCTAGGTCTGAACAGTAGCATGTAGTAATAGCAACATGTATTTTCATAATTAAAAGAAGTATTGTAAAAAAAAAGTTACAATGCCATTAAAAGATGATTTTGTCATTCTATCCTTAATGCTGTATTATTGTATTACAATGTTATAGAAGTGCCTAATGATTTTGTCTTTGGTGATGTGAAAGTGAGGTGAGCACCTGTGATTTGAATTTACATTTGATCTTTGAAAAACATGTTACTCCCCTTCATGAATCTTCATTTCTCACAGTTCAGGTCTTATTTTTTTTTTTCCCCCAAGAAATGGATTAGTAGTGGATTCTTTAGCTGGATATAGATATGTCCCCTGTTAAACTCTGGGAAATAAGATAGTACCTGGACACCTGGTGGTCTGGGACTATGTTGACAAATTTGTATTCCACTGATGCCATAAATAACTTCATAAATTTTTACTGGATTTTAACTTTTTTCAAGAGCAGTGAAAAACTGCAGACACAGTGAACATATAAAGCTAAAAATAAAGAAAATTGATGTACTAATATTTGCCACAGAAACCTAGTTATTATGTAGCAATGTGTTGCACTCCAAAATACAGAAAGTGTATCTTTATATATTTTTCTGTTATTTAATATATTGTTCAGTATTAAATGTCATACTGTTGAATTTCATTTATATGTTACGGCAAAACCTCAACAGATAAAGAGATAAATAAAAGCTGAATATTATTGCAGTGGAAGATTAAGATATGTTGACACTATTTCTTTTTCTAAGAAGGCAGCTGATATTATGAAGAAGTGTTGCATAGATCCCTTCAAGTAATGACTTTGGTGTGTTGATGGGGATTTCTGCTTTGTTTGAGGTTCTGTGGGTGGTTTTCTTTTTTTTTTAATCACAGTGCTTTTTTACTGATCTGAGTTATAGACAGCTATAATCATATGCTGAAAGAAAGAATCATACTGCAATAGAGGTATTTACTGCATTTCTCTTGAGAAGTCTAGTAGGAAATGAATAAAAGTGCACTGCACAATTCAGCATAAAGTGATGTCATGAGCTTAGAAGGATGATCATTTGAAGTGCATCACTTGCATAAACCAAGTTGGTGGCAAATGGGTGTGACTGGGATCTGATACATAAGAGGGGTGTCCTAAAGGGTCCAGTCCCAGCTCTTTTCACACAGAGCTTAGGAGCAATTGAAGAAGAGAGAATATGCAGCTGAAAGTCTGTGGAGGCTCAGGTTCTATGGAAATTCTTGCCTTTTAAACCACTGGGGCAATTATTTTTCTCTAAATTTAAAAGATCAGTCGCAGCTGTTCTGATAAACTGGGTGAAACTCTATTGATATGACTGTTATGCCATTCTGAACAGTAAGAGGATACTAATTAAAAAAAAAAAAGACAAACCGCCCTCCCTCCTTTGCCTGCTTCAATTTCTTAGTGAGACTACGAAAGTTAGACTGTATTTTCCATCTTTTTAGATAATGAAGAGCCCCTTCCTTTTTATTAGCTTGAATGAAAAGACTGTACTGTATTACAAAAGACTAATGTTTCATTTAACATAGAAGTTTTTAATTGAAGATAGATGTAACCTTTATGATTCATTTAGGAATAATTTTAATATAATTTCTGAAAATTTTATCATTGGTTGGATAGTCACTGATTTAACTGAAATCTAGGAAAAGAAAGAAGGAACAGGGTGGAGGTGGCCAAAATACACTATGTGCTAAGAAAATATTACTGTATCTATTTTTTCCTCATGTAGCGGGATTACAGTGCAAGTAATTTACCCAAAAACTGAGTTTTCTTCAAAACTTTCTACTCTTTGTAACAGTTACAGAATTTTGTTTTGTAATCTGGAATACTATTGTTTAATTATGTGCAGAAACAATTGGCTTTTATTCAGAAAGCTGGAGAAATATATATTGTACTTTGAATCTAGGAGAAGAATTACTCCTCTTAGAAGAGAAGGGATAAATGTTCCTTCTTACCTTTTTCTTACACATTTCTGTGACATTGAATGTGACCAGATTTTCTTACTAGGATTTTGTAAATGTGAACTCTCAAATGTGCAAATTGAGTGTATATGAAAGGGAAGAGAAAGTCTTCATAGTGTAGTATGGCTTCCTGCTTTATATTCATTAAGGATGTAGTATGTAGCTAGAAGAAGTTTTGAATGAAGTTTTTCTTATTCTTTCCTCACAATCAAAATGCTCACAGAAATGAAATCTTTTCATCACACTGCTGTTTTGCTTAAGTACCCACTAACACCCCAACTACTGCTTTAGAGTGCAATTAATTGTGAGATAACCTGTGTTAAACCTTCAGCTCCTATCTGCAGGAAGACTGACCTATTTTGGGAAGTAAAGCAACACAAAATAAAGAAATAGCTGCAGGGTTTTTCCACTCTTCAGAAGTTTTAGGCTAAAAGAATAGGCACTGGAGGGATTGTACAGCTGAAAAAATTGTATGCTTCAAGCTAAGGAGGTGTAAGAAGGTTAGGCAGATGTATCAGCACATCAATCAGCTACTTAGTCCATTCAGAGAGGGAGAAAAGATTTCTCCTGTGTTATCCCATATATTTAAATAGGCTATCTAGGACACCTTCAGGTAAGATTCCATTCAAATTGTGGGGTGAACTTAGGCCAAAATCACAATTTTTGCATTTACTAAACTGTTGCAGTTTTGTAGAGCTTTATTTCCTTAAATTATAGTTAGATATTTTGTCTGCTCAAACCCAAAGGTGAGGAAAAACTAGAATCAAAATCACCCAACTATAAATCTTGGAATAATGCAAACTTTACATCACCTTGTATCTTCCTTAGTATTGTTATTTTACTTCAGTGTTGATTTTTCTTTTTTTCTTAAGGTAACTACAAAATCACTGTTGTCTTTTTGTTTTTCAGCTGTATTTCTGTGTTCCAAATTTCCACCATTTATTAGAAAATAGCATGTAAAACATGAGCATTCAAGCCACATGGAAACCTGCAGAAAATACAGTGCCTCTCTGTGAGATGACTCCTTAAGTCTTCCTCAGTCCAACATTTTCTTGTGTTGCTCTTGCAATCTTTCTCTTGACCTAGAATTTAAAAATCAGTAGACAATTTGACTTAGCCCAGTTTTCATTTGCTTAGTTAACACTTAGTATAATAAATATTTTATAAAATAAAAATATTTATTTTTAAGTTAATAAAAATTTTGCTCTTCATTTCAAACATAGCTTTGCAGCATTGCCAATAATAATTGGCAATAATTGCCAATTGTTAAAAAAATGCACGTTCAGCAGGCACTCCAAAAGTCAGATTTGACAGTATTTGAATCTTTTCTCATTGGTGTTCATCTACCTGGTCACAGCTTCCTAAGTTAAATCAGTCCCCAGGTTTACTATTGACATTGCAATGCTGATAATGTGAATAATAATAACCCTGAGTGACTCTCTGGGAATGTCCTGTGAGAAAATGTGTGTACTGAATTCCATTCCTGATTAATCATAATTAATATCAATTTAACATCTCTATGTATCCATCAGTATTTGCACAAACACAGACACAGATTTTGAGGGTAGAGTTTGGTCTTTATGCAAGAAGTGCAAGACAGGAGTAGAATATGTATACTATCAATCCACCAACATGAAAGGAATTAAAAGCAATTGGATTTTTGACAATTTCTCAGATACTGCAGAGATGCAGCCTATGGAGTTAGGTGTACTTAAGTTCCTCGTTTGTGTTTAACAAACCCCAATTGATTGTCCTTAGCCAAAAGTCACATAGTACAAAATATATCCATGTCATTAAGGAATCAACATCCATTTTAAATCTTGAATTAAACACCATGTCTACTACTGAGTAGTGAGAAAGAAAAATGTGAATGAAGAACAGAACTGTTAAAATTGAAGCCTGCACTAGATGAAAGTCAATAAAACGCTTTGTTTCATATAGCAAAACTTATTTATTTATTAATTTTGGGCCTTAAACATATTTTTTGTCTGGCTTGTAAACCTGCCAGAACCTACACACATTAATAAGAAAGTGTACATCTGAAGCAGAACTAGAATCTTCACCCAGACAGCAAAGTTTTAAAACAATAACTGATGCAAAGGGAAAAAGCATTTTCAGTACAAACACTTTCAATGCGAAATTCAAATTATCAGTCCATGATGAACAGAAAAGGACTGGGCAGACTGGGACTACCCATTCTTGCCTCAGGCTCTCAAGACCATGGGGAAAACCTGCCATACTTATGTTGCTCCTTGAGCTGTGAAAGCAGAGGTGGGAAAAGAGAAAAATCAACAAGAAGAAAGACAACAGAGTTTAATCAGTGGATTTATTTATTTATTTATTTATTTATTTATTTATTTTTTTTTTTTTTACTTAGGAAAGTCTGATAAATATTTATTTTAAGAAATGAAATAACTAAAACATCTCGCTTCTGTTCACAAGTATCAATGTTTCTGTGGCCCAAATGTTAATATGTAATTTAGCATATTTGCATTTTAGACTTTAATCTCAAAATGTTCTATTGGTAGAGCAGCAAAATGTCTTTCATATCCAGTACCTAGGTAATAAGAAATACCTGGAGAAAGCAGAACCAACCAACAAAGCTGAGGATTGAAGAGGGGGAACAATTGAGGGGGGCAAACCCAAATAATGATTTGCATAAAAGTTCTTGAGTGTTTTGAAAATCCTCTTTTAATTATTTTCTACTTATGACCACAAGAATTGAGGAAAAACATGAAAGCCTAAGTATATTTCTCGTTAGAAAACACACCTGATTTGTTTTTACCTTTTCCCCAAATATAATTGTCCTTAATTCCTGCTGTGTTAGGAGTCACTGAAATTGATTAATAAAGACCATGGTTAATCAAGATGTAATTCTGCTTGAAACAAAAGAATGCAGATCAAAGTGTTGTAAATTCTAGATCCTTCTTTCTCAGCTGATGTGGTCTCTATGTCTTCCAGAAGAAATTATGAAACATGTGACATTAACAACACAGGAGGTCCATGTAACTAAGTCCAGCACAGAGTATTTGTCATGGTTTGTTATGCAGAGGAGCTAAATGGTGGTTGTCAGCTCTTAGTAAATACTTATGGTACTGCATTATGTGGGAAAACTGTAGACATAGTTCTCCTCTTGGTTCATTATTGCCTAAGATATAGGTTGAATGCCTTAAATATTTATTGTTGTTGTTGTTGTTGTTGTTGTTGTTTTTTGGCTGAAAGGCATGCTAAGGAAGAAGATGAGATTATATCCTGGTTCTGGAAACAGCCATTAGACCCTCAAGGATGTATTTTTATGCAGCCTCTTTCCCACTTGTTTCAGCATGAGTCTGGTTAGATCTGTTTTTTTGCTTGAGAGAAACTAGTCAGCCTTTCAGGTAATAAACTTCTCCAAACTTTAAGTATTTAAAAAGGAGGGACCCCCATTGTTGGTCATTATTTTAATATATGTATTCTAATTCAGAGCCAAGGTTGTACATTTATATTACACTAGAATTAAGATGAGATAATGAAAGAGAAATTTTGGAGGAGTGAAAACCCAGTAGATGGAGACCAGGGATATGAAATATATTATGGTTTGGTCCCCCAAAAGAGAGAAATAATTTTAGATACTGATTCAGGTTTGGAGTATTTTTCTTTCCTTCATTTCAGTAAAGGAAATAAATATTTTTTATCATATTCCTTTCCAGATAGCTGATGGCTGACAGTATAGCTTTGTATTTTCTACTAAATAAGGAAGGTCAGCTCCCATCTACTGATTAAAATTGCTGGGTACCCAAAACAAAATAAATATATGAAATGTTATCTTTGGAGCCAGCATTCAGGCCTCATGTGAAATGTGTCTCAACTCCCTCACAATTGTCACAGAAAGTGTGATACGACCTTTGTTATACAAGTATGGGTAATACAAAGCAGTTATTGCTTGTCCAGTGTTTTGTTTTTCTTCTGTGTGGGTATATCTTTATAACCCTGGTAGATGCAAAATATTGAGGATTCTCTTACAAACATCTGCCACATCTGCTGCTTTTGCATTGAGGGGGAAGTGTCTCACTTTATCATTGAGTTCAAAGGATTTTGTGGAGTATGGATTTGTGGCTTCTTGACTATGTAGGGTTAGAAGTCATCAGTCTGAGGCATGGACAAAGTAGTGACTTTTCTATTGTGAAAAAGATATTTGTTTTCACAAAACTTTCACTTGAGACTGAGGCAGTCTCAAGCCCTCTCCTGACCAGGTTTCCCAGAATATCCTGGGTTGGGCCAAGCAGGCAACAATGAGCAAAGAATGCAGAACACTCTGGCAAGGAGCAGGGCAGATGGATAGTCTTGGCTACATTCAGATCCTGGCCTCTCTTTCAGGTGCTCACATACTGTTTTCTTGCTGGATGTTATTGTGAATGTTAGCAAGAAAAAGGCAGGTCCTCTGCAGAGGACACAAACTGAGTCTATTAGGTGTCCATGATGCAAGATGTATTGAGTGCAGATCAAATTCTAGAAGAGTCTCTGCTGGGTGTTTTATACAACTGGTGAAATAAGTGTGTTCAAGTGTACCTCAAGCTGGTCACAAATCAGATATATGTGACTTAAATGTGCTTGAAGTCTTGCTGTATTGATTCAGTGGAGAGAGTGCTCCAGCCTTGGACCCCTCACTGAACAAATCCAGAAAGTAATTTAATACTCTGGTGTAAACACAGCTGTATTTCCTAGGGTTTTTAATGTACCCATACGTTTCTTTATGTCATTATAAACTATCAGTGAGCTGTTGAAAGATTATGAGAGTCTGCTGGAATTTCCAGTGCTCTGGTTTGTGGGTTTTGGGTAAGAAATATTTTCTGTGTTTAGTACTGTAGTTTCTAAACATTTTTCAGCCTGCAACCTGTGCTGCCTCCATATAAAAACTTTCAAAAGAACCATGAAAATCCAAACAAAAACCTCCCAGTCCAGCATTCGCTGTTCAGGGCTGCTCATAGCATGCTCTACTCATTTTACAAGCAGACACAGTGTGATGTCTAGGAAAAAAAGGAAGGCACATTTAACTTGGTTCTAGTGTGATACTGGAATAGAGATTTGTCTTGCTTTAAATAAGGCATTTCACAAGGGAATTTTTTTTTGTTAATTAACACAGATAGCATTATACAATGCTTTTTGCATAAATTATTCATCAATTAAGAGGAAACTGTTACAATACGCAGTCATCCTGGTCTAATTATTATTTATGTGGCTCTTTAAACAAGGATACAATGGCAGGTATAAAACACAGTGAATTTAGGATGGTATGTGTTCTGCTTAACTACCTGACTCCATTCTGTTAATGTATTTTCAGTTTGTTTTTGATTTTTATTACATTTTAATTACATTTCTCACTGCTTGTTTAGTCTTGTATTCAATGCCTCCTATACATATCTTGATATGCACCCACTTCTTCCTGTTTAGTCCTTTTCCTTTTTTCCTTCCTTATTGCCATTTCCTGTTTCTTTAATATTTGATGCTTGTACTATTTTATTTATTTTAGTTTAAAGGAAACAAACTATGGCTTTATTACTTCATTGTATTTGCAATAATTTATTATATTTCTTTATAGTTATTGCTTGTAATTTGTCACTTTGTTTATTAGAGAAATCCTAGACTTAATGGCATCCTGGACATAATGATACAAGTTTTAATAACAATTGTTACTTATTAATGTCTAAAACAATATCAGCTATCACCTTCTGCATTTGAATTCTGAGTTGAATCCTGAATATGTGAAATCCACTGTGGAAATATTTTCATAGATATGGGTAGCTAGGCTGAAAGGATAGTGCAGGAGGGAATCTTCCCCAATGACTGCAGATGTACTGGTTACCAAGGAGTGGAAACATCTGTGCCTGCCCAATTAGTTTGGGGGAATAAAGGAGTGGGGTAGCTGACTGCAGCTGGAGTTTGGGACCCAGAGTCTGCTGGAGTAAGAGCAGGAGGCTGCTGGCTGTGCTGTGGGGAGGTAAGGGACATGTGCTCGTGTAAGGGACAGGTAAGGAGAGAAGATGCTGTGTGAGGGACAGTCAGGGTCAGGTGGCTGGAAAGGGACAGCTTGGGGTCAGCCAGCCATGCAGAATGAAAGAAGGAGTCAGAGCAGTGTGGAACTGTCTGTAAGACAAGGAATCAGATCTGTGTGGAGCTGCCAATAAGAGAAGGAGTCAGAGTTATCAGAGAGAGGTCTGTAAGAGAAGTCAGAGTCACATGAGGGAAAGGTCTGTAAAAGAAGTCAGGTAGAATTTGTGAATAAGGGACTGGTGGGAATGCCAGTTAAAGGGCTGGTGGTGATACCATCTTGACATAACTGTGACACCTAGAAGTGTCCATATTTTGATAATGCTATTTGACATGTAAGATCTTTTAGGGAGGCTGCTAATCTCTCTAATGCACAAGGAGGAATAACTGATTCTAAGATACGCCAAGCAAAATCTTTTCATTTTTATGGTGTTCTTATGAAGTCATTCACTAGAACATCATAGAAGATTGGATACAGCTTAGGCTACAACCCTAAGTTTCAGTGGGCTCAGTGTGTTTTTCTTTAATTTCCTGAAATACCCATTGGCTGTGCAACTCGACACGAGATAAAATTCACTTTGAGAAATTTCCCCGTTGGTTAATGTTGCACATGATTCCCCTGCTTTTAATGCTGTTTGAGGGTATAAGTGAGACTAGGGTTTTGGCATGTGCAGTGGGTATATTCATATTGTCTCCTTGCACTCAAGCTCTTGCTCTTTGGGTGTGAAGTGATGATACTTTTAGCCTCAAGTCACACCTGTGTAGTTTATACCTTCATGAGGGTTCTCTTTGAGACCTGAATCCTTGCAAGTTTTTGAATTGCTGGTATCTTTCAGTGCAGGGCTGAGCCCAGTCTGTTGGATCCATGCTGTAGCTGGTAAAATGGAAATCCTGTCTAAGCAGAATTTCAGGACTTTGGACACCTGTCAGAGATTTTCATATACCTGGAGAAATGGCCCTTTGGAATCTTCCAAACTGCTGGACGTATGTTGTAATTGTGATTTATCTATTCACAATAAGTTCAACTGATTCAAGACATGCACAGATTTGTGGTTTAGCTGTTGCTAAAGAAATGGAAGCCTGAATATTTCATTAATGAGATTAAAAAAAAATAAATAATTTGAAACACTTGGCTTAAGAAGCAGCTCTAAATAAACTCAGCTAAGGTAAGCTAAATTCCCAAAGATAAGTAGGCAGAGCCATTTTGAAATACACAATCTAATTTTGATATTGCTGACCTGAACGTAGATTTTGGCCTTTTAAATTTATTTTTTTGTGTGTGTTTGATTTGTTGATTTGAAGATAACTAAAATACGGCAGCACTTGGATATAAAAGAGGAGAAAATTACACGCCTGGTAGGTCTGGCCCAGGAAAGCAATGAGCACTCAAACACTTTTGGTACCAATTCAACAAAGTAAATATGTTATTCTGCATTTTGCTGTCAGGATGCTGCAGCAGCAGGAGTCCCCCAGGGTCTATCAGGGCAGGGCCAGGCAGGCAGGACCCATCCCACCATCCCAGCCAGGAGCAGGGCAAGCAGGAGCACTGGTTATCGAGCACATCTCTGGGGATGGGCTAAGGCTGAATAACAATGGGATGGGTGGAGCCCCTGGCCAGATGTTAACTGAGCCTGTGTAATCCTTTTTCTCTTTTCTGTCTTGTTATCAAGACAAATATATTATTTTACTGGCTTCTTGGTCCTAAAAATGCATTCCATAATTTCCCCTTCACCTCCTTCTTCATGCTTTAAAACTCCTTTTTCTCTATAAACTTCAATCCATTGTGGAAGAAACTTCTAAAGCATCTGGCATAGAAATTTGATCTGTTTTGTTCTATAGTTTTATTTTTGTTACCTTGCATCCAGCATGAGAATCTAGACAGAATTTTGAAACAGTCTTCAGAAAAGTGTATTTTCTTCTGATTTTCCCTAACATGAAGTAGATGAAATGCATTCTATTCTAAAAGAATCCTATTGCAGAGCTTAGCACTTATTTTTAAACTTAAAATTGGTGATTGTAACGGGTAAGGATTACTGTCCTAAATATAGGTATTGAATCAAAAGTACTATATGTATATTTAAGTTAGAGAAAATGAATGAGAAATCTGTTAAGGAAATATCATCATGTTTCTACATCCCCAAGTAAGCAAAGGGTACAGTAGGCACCACAAACTACAAAATGAAGAACTGACAATGTGATGATATGCTTCTGTTAAATATCCAACAGAAATCACATTATGTCATGTATGTCCCTTAAAGACAAGGGAATCAATATTTCTTAGTGAATTCCTTCTGAAATCAGTACCAAGTGTTTCATTGTCTTTTGAAGTTGTGTGAAATGTGAGGATTTTACTGAATTTTTTAAAGAGCCCTTTGTTCCATAGAATGACAGCTATGTCTTCTATATAGAAATCACTGACATTTTGTAATTAATCTTGCTAAAATATGTGGATATCTATTTGGCATGTTAAATGTGTAAATTCAAAATCCATTAAAATTTCTACTACACACAAAAGAAAAGTAAATCTAAGAATTCTGCTTTTAGCCATCATGAAGCAATTATGAAAATTAATCTTTAGGTTATGGTGATTGATTTATAAGTATAAAGGAAAGTAAATATCATAAAAACAGGTATTAAATTTATTAATGATATCACTTCTCATGAAACAAGTTAACCAACAGTTATAATTTTAATTTATTTGGGCATATAGCATTTGAAAATTGAGGTATGATTCTCCACAACTTTGTGTGTTGTGTTGATATTTTAATGGTTGGAAGTTATGTAGGATAATCAGACCAGCTGGGTTTGCAATGCACGTAGAATGTTCATATGTTTATTTTTTGCCTTTGTAGACAATCAAAACAAGTTCTAAAAGATGTAAAGCTTCCTTAATCAGCTCAACATTTTTCATTGTAGGGAAAAAATTGGAGTTCACTTATTACAAAACATCTTCAGAATATAATGAAATTACTATTTCCCAGAAGGTGTTCTACAGGGATATTTATAAATACAAATAATAAATACTATACTGCATAGGTAATATAGCAGTCATGTAAATTTAAAGAAAAAACCCCACCCTTGGGTGAGCAAAAAACCAAGTAATTCCTATGGAAAATGCTATAATGTCTGTATGAAAGAGGTATGGAGATGGAACCTGTAGTGGGTGATTCTAAATGGATAATGATCAAGTAATAATAGACAACAAAGAAGAACCAAGATATTTTATTTCCAGATGACATTTTTCCCTTTGCTGAAATTAAGGTTGGAAAGAAAATGAATATTGCAGATTCGGGAACATTAACAATTGGAAAATATGTTTAGTATGATTTCCTGCATGTTCAGGCAGCAATTGAGAACTGGGAAGGGAATTTTTACACGAAAAACAGGATTAACCCGTGGAAAGGCTTTATTGGAATAATAGCTTGCTGATAGTGGTAACAGACATGAGTCTGTGCTAACCTTTCACTTATTTTCCCAGATGGCATACTCTGATGGACTTGTTCTTGATAGCTCAGTTATTCTGTGAGAAAATATGGCTGTCATATTCCTGAAACTTCTGCTCATTAGGATATCTTTTTCCCCATCCTAGCAAAACCCATGGATTTGAGGGAATCCTGATATGAAGGCTGAAGTTGAACATTAGGACCTTTCTATATCCTTGGTCTCAAGTTACCCTTCATGTTGATACTACCTCAACCAGAGTGATGTTTGCTGTCAAGTGCAGACTAGAAGTGCTGTCAGAAAGCCACAGATCTGGAAATTAATCTTTATTTCAGTAATATTCATTGAAATTCATGGGCTTCCTCTACATTCAGCAAATGAAGATGCTTTACAACTCTTTCTATAAAATCGTCATCTACTTTGCAAGCGTTTAAAAAGTTCTATTCTGCAACATGGGTAATGTGTTAACAGCAAAGAAAGTAAACATGATTTGGATGAAGACATATATTTTCTCTGACTGGTACATAAACTGACACACTTGGCATCTAGTTGACTATTTGTGAGTAAGATACTAGTTCCAGTATGCCTCAGCTCCCAGAAAAATTTATGACCTGATGTAGATTGTGTAAAATAGTTATCAGGTCTTAACCCAATTAATGGCTGAGTCATTTATACATCTGGCAGTATTGAAAATATAAATGGCAGAGATTCTGTAGCAACAACCCCTCGTTTGTTCCTCATGCCTCATCTTTATCATCATTTGGTAATTAAAATTACAAAAGTCCAACTTTTCTGTTTGGGGTGTGGCACTTTTGAATAGGTTTAGATCCTCAGTGTTAAGTTCCATTGGACTCTCTTGGAGGGAAAAAGAAGGTGGATATCTATGAATTATTGTTTCACTTTGTTAAACCCAAGATAAATATGTTTAATTTTTTCTGATGTTTTTCTCATTGGGAAAGTATTTGTTTGGGGATTTTAATACCATTGAGGATTTCTCCTCTCAAAGATGTCTTTTCCTAGTGTCATATGCAGAAAGAGATGATAGCTTAAAAACAAATACAGTAAGAATTTCCTGTTTGTTGTATTATTTTTCAAAACTTCCACAGAAAGTATTTACACTTAAATATTCACTACTTGACACCCTATCAGAGAAATTTAGTTTTCTTAAACTGAGTGTGTACACTAAAAAGAATTCAAGGGTCCCTTGTAAAGAGAACAAGGTAGGGCTATTCATCTGCCAACAACAGGTATTTTTAGAAAATGTATATATTATGTCTTTCTACTTTGCTTTATATAATTCAGGTCCTCTGCATTTAAGATGCAAGGTAAGACAGTATGTCAGTTCAAAATTCATGAACTTACAGATTTTTAAAAATGACATACTTTAGTGTATGAATGAGGACAGATTTCTAATTTGGGCTCTTTTTTAAGAAGCACAAAATGTAATTATAATTGGTTGATTGGCAGTGCTTCAGATGGTGATTTAAAAAATGTTATACATTTTGTTCTACAGTCCCCTTTCCAGAGTTACATGACTGCTAATTTTAAAGAAAGATAAAGTTTGTTATATATTATACCTTAGGGAGTTGAGCAGTTAAAAATCATATTAATATGCATTCCCATTAGAACCTGAATGTTAGCCCTTTAAGTATTGTGAATAATGCAGAGAAGTCTGACACAATGTTGTGTGATCACTGTGAGTGATCTGGTTGAGATGTATTTGTGCAGACTATTCCTAGGAAATTCTTATTTATTCTGACAGAAATAGATTTTCATCCTACAGTCTGTTAAATGTTTCTGTCTTTGTAAAGAACATATAGACTTCTACTCATTATATGGGATGGAATAATTAAGAACTGACATGTAAAAGTTAAATTCAATTTTGCTCCATTAAAACAAATTTTGGAAATCCTTTTTTAGAGAGGATGGCTATATAATACATGGCAAAATTCACTCTGTGTAACTTCTGCAAACTTCATGTTTCACAGAACTGCTTACCTGCTTAGTTTTTCTACTCTGTTAATAATTCATTGATTAATAAATAAATGTTTCATGTTTCATTTCATGTTGCTGAGAATTTGTCTCCTGATATTGATCTAGAGGAATTAATTTTTATATCAGCATGGTTTTCTTCTTTGTATTTCAGTAGTTCTCAGTTATTTTGTTGTTGGGGTTTTTTTCAGTTCTATGCAAAGAGACAAACTAAAAACCTCATACCAAATTTTATAATATTTCAAAACCCAATTTGCCATCTACAAATGAAGTAACATAGACTGTTTCTGCAGATTGTTTTTACTGCCCTTGCAGCACATCTAAAACAGCTCAGCCTTTCTTTGCTATTATTAGCTCCAAGTGTACACTTTGTTCTAGTGACATTTTTAAAGGACCTTTTGTGCCCTTAGGTATGTTGGACATAATATTTATCAGCTTAGTTCTAGAGCAAAGCACCCAGGTCCTTTAGCTTCAGGAAAGCAAGTTTGGTGATCAGTCACTGAAGTGCAAAACAATACCACTGTAACATATTCAACTATTCTGCTTTGCCTTACGAAGTCTAAACTAAAAGTGTAGCTGTAGCTGTCAGTATTTGAGCTAGGAAATTATTCTATTGCTCCACCTTCCAGCTCCCTTCCTTAACCTATTAATTTGGGTTTGCTCACTGTTATCTGAAGATCTGTCTTTGGAATATTTACATGGTACTGTTTGCTTACAGCAGTCTTTAGGTCTCTGACCTTTGTAAGGGTTACTGTAAGAAAATATATTGGAAGGACTTCCTAAGATGATATTTCCACTGTTAAAAAACACAAAGAAAAACCCCAAACAACTCCCATTTAAGTGTACTGGGATTTGCCTGGCTGAATTTCAGAGAAATCAAAGCCTTTCCTCATTCTGTCTTGCTGGCCTGTGTTCCTTTCATTCTAGAATTTTTTCATTCAAGCCACTGCATCTCACAAACTGGTAAAAGGAGGGAATGGCCGTGTGCATGAAGAAGATACTAGGAATGCAGAGGTTATATCTATCTTTTACTTGTGTGCAGATCATGTGCTTAGTGAGAAAATGATAGGATTTTTCTAGACCCTGGATATGAGACTATCTAAATGGGCAATTTCCTTGAATCCCTGACTGAATGACTGGTAAAGATAATTTTTTTCAAAAGTATCAAGCTACCAAATTCCAACCAACAACTTTTGTGCTATGGGAGTAAGGCTTTTGAAATTTCAAATATATAGGAATGTTATGATCATTTACAGGAATTTAAATAAAAAACGTTTCTGTAAAAATAGATGGAATATTACTGATATAAAAAAATAAGGGAAGGAAGGCTAGGTTAAGGCATCTGCAAACATGCAGGCAGCTGTAGCACAATTCCTTTCTATTTATGCCCTGTTTTCCTTTCTTATTAATATTGAGAATTGAGTGCATGATCTTTTGAAAGGAACAGGGTTACTTCTGTTTTCCCTCATTGCTTTCTCATCTAATTTTGACACTGAAAGACAGGCATAGAAGAGCTTCTGGTTGCAGGGAATGTTACAACTTATTTCTATTTTCTCATGCAGAATAGATACTTGTCAGAATATGCTTTTGTTTGTATATTAGGGAATTTGGAAGAGAAGAAAGCTGAACTAAAGGAATATATTTGTATGCAACTTCTCACAAGATTTGTATGTAACCTCTCTATACAGGAAAGTTATACAGCTGGGTCATGCAATACAAATATCTCAGCTACAGCAAAGTAATTTCTCCCCCAAACTAGTCTTGACTTCCTTTTCATGTAACTTTTCTTTCCTTTTAGTCTTCTATTGAAACCTACCTATTTTTGCTTGATTATCACCAGGTAACTCAGCTTTGTTCTGACCAATGTTTTGAAACTTCTTCATACTTGTGGCAAGGTGTTGGTGAGCAGGGGGTGGGCTCTGGGACGGGGTCTTGCCATATACTGAACACAGCTGGTTTCAGGCACATGACACAACTGAGTCCATCTGCAAAGCCAGGCATGGCCACTCAATCCTGGCACATCAGAGAAGGAGCAAAGGAGGGGGTGCTCTGTTGCAGCAGACCTCTTGTTAAGAGTAGAAATGAGCCAAGACAGACTTGTATTTAACAGCATGAAAAGGGTTTATGCCTCTTACAGATTAATCATCCTGACTCCAACTAATCACAGCCTTTGATTGCAGCAAACTCCCACAGTAGGTTTCCTTAGCAGACTCTGAAGGTAGGTTATTTCTTGCTGGAATATGACTGCAAGTATTTTCCTTGCCACCTCTGCACACTCCTGCTGCAGGGTCTAACTGCAGACCCAGACTGACCTCACAGAGTTCCTTCAGTTCCTCAGGGCTCCTCCTGGTCCTCTGCCTCCAAACTCCCTTGACCAGCCAACCCACCCCTTTTGTCACCTTTATCTTTATAAGTCACAGCTGTGACCCATTAAGAGCCAGGGTATTACTTGGTAATTAGCACAACTGTGACTTAAAAGGGGCAAGGTTGCCTGTAACTACTTCTTCTACACCTCTAGCACTCCAGGTGTGGTAGGTATCATCCTGCTGCCCATGGAGAGCATGGGTGAACTACTGTGAAGGGTTTACCTTCTCTGCAGCCTGCTGAGAAGACTAATGCTGGAGCAGGGGAAAAGTGAGGTTGAAGGAGTGGCAGAGAGGAGCTCTTGAGTACTGACCACAACCCCTCACTGCCTTATCCCCCTGTGCTGCTGTGGGTGTGGGCTAGAGGAAGGACAGTTGGGAAAGGTGTGATGCTGAACTTGGGGGAAAAGTAGATAAGAGAATTGGAGAAAATGCCAATTTAATTAGTTTGTTTTTTTTTTTTTTTTTTTTTTTTCTTCTCACCATTCAACATGTTTTTTGGCCATAAATCAATTTCCCCCAAGATTAGCTTGTTTTGTCCATGATGTTAATTGGTAAATTAACATCTCCCTGTTTTTATCTCAACCCATGAAATGTTGCATGTTGTCCTCTTCTTCTGCCCTGCTGAGGAATGGGAGTGAGAGAGTGGCTGGGTGGGCACTCAACAGTTGTCTGGGGTCAACCTCACACAAAACTATAATGTTTGTCCTTAAATAAGTCTGAGATCATCACGGTATTTCTTGGAATATTCCATGCACAAAAATGCAAAGGAAGTTTTAAATTTATAGCATGTGTTTAATAGTTAAAACTGTACATTGTGATAAAATGGTGACATCATCAGCAGGCAAAGGTTTCTTAGCTTGGTGAGGGTCATTTTTGAGGACTTTGTACCACAATGGGGTAGCAGAAAGATGATGGAATAAACAAGATCTAAGAAAGGGTATTGAGTTTTCTGAAGGAAACACTGAAACTGTAAACATATGCACACTGTGTTAGTAGTCCCACTAATCACAAAGCTCCTGTCCTTATTTTCTAGAAAACCCAAACATTTTTCAGGCTGTATGAAATTTAGCAGTTAGAATCTTAGAATTATAAAATATTCTGAGTTGAAAGGGACCCATTGGGATCATTGAATCCAACTCCTGGCCCTGGACAGAGCCACCCCAAGAGTCACACCATGTGCCTGAGAGCATTGTCCAAATCTTTCTTGAACTCTGCCAGGCTGGTGTTGTCACCACTTCCCTGGGGATCCTGTTCTAGAGCTCAACCACCCTCTGGGTGAAAATCTTATTCCTAATATCCAACCTAAGTCTCCCCTGACTCAGCTTCGTGCTGTTTCCTTCAGTCCTGTCACTGATTAGTCCTGCTAATTGCAAATGCAGCCTTCCCTGTTTCAGAATGCACAAAAAGCTAACCAATTTATTATGTGGCTTGCTGGTCCTTTTCAGATGTCTAAAAGGGACTGACCCTTACATTGCTCTGTAGTGTAATATTTTCTCTGAGGTGGAAGTAGTGAAGACTTATGGAAATAAAGCTTTATCTGCCTTCATTATTTCTAATGACTGGTAGCAAGGCATCCTAAAGGTGACACATGTTTAAGCTAAGAGTACTGTAATCAAGAGACCCAATACTATCTTTGAAAGGCACTGTTACTGCATTATCCATAGTTAAACAAACTTGGAGGATTCCTCATGATGAGCAATTTCCTTTAAAAACAAAGGAATTTTAAGGAAAAGGTGCTTAAGTATCTTATTTGGACTATAATGCATTCCAACAGTTAATAGGTGAAATATTAATATTTTGGATGAAAAGTTAGTTAAGTGACTATTTTATTATTCAAGTCCATTTTCTTTTTTGTCTCAGTTTTTTCTTAGCTACAAGTAGTATTTTAAAACTGACCTTTTAGAGGTCAAACTTTTAATTTTTCTCATTTATTTATATACTTTTTTTTTTACTGCTAAAAAAAGCCCTAGAAGTGTGTCTTTCAGTGTTTTGTTTTTTTTTTCCTGTGTGCTCCTGACCTGCCTTCTTATCATGCCAACTTGATGCCTGACAAACATTAGTCTGAGGCTAGGTGCACTTGCCAACAAACCCAAAATATCAAAATATACTGAAGAATTTCTATTTTTATTTGTTTTTAAGGTTGTCTGCATTTTCATACTGGGCAAAAATCCCTTTTGGGCATCATTAGGTCTCACTGAAATCACTGATGACTAATATATACAGTTCTTTCACAGAGTGAACATGTTCTTTCCTGATGTAAAGATGCCAGAGGTGCAAATTCACGGGGCAGAACTGAGTAAACTGCAAGCAGTTGACTTTGACTCTAATCCCTGATTTTTTTCTAAGTAACTAAAACTTATCTCTTGTACTCTCAGTGAGGTTGTTTCCTGTTGTTTTTGTATAATCCTACAGCTATTTCAAGCAAGGTGGGGAAGAAGGATGTCCATTTTTATAAAAGGAAGAGAAGACTTGCACAATAGACATAAGACTTGTGAAGGGAGGCAGAAAAGGTTTGAGATTAAACTGGAGACTGACATTTAAACATTGTGAGGGGAGGATAGCACTGGCTTCAGCTGAACTGGGGAATGACCAGTGAAGGGAAGTATCTGCTACAAGAAGTTGTATCCTCTGTAGTGTGGCAAGGTGATAGAATGACCATTTTAATTCTT
This sequence comes from Oenanthe melanoleuca, assembly GCF_029582105.1. NCBI lineage: Eukaryota > Metazoa > Chordata > Aves > Passeriformes > Muscicapidae > Oenanthe > Oenanthe melanoleuca. Next base: position 39,618,797 of record NC_079336.1, read on the forward strand.
CCACTAATCACATATATGGGATGTCTCTTTTTAAAGCAAAATGTGGATTTTATATTTCCCAATATCCAGGAACATTCATATAACATCTTTATTTCTGAATGAAGTGTAAATCTTGAACAAATCAAACTATTATACAAGTTTTCCCTTAAAGTGCTAAGAGATGAATTTTATGTGAGAGAGACTGCAGTATAATGTGTCACTAAATATTTTTTTATTAATTCAGGCACTTGTGATCAGGTATTTAGGTACGGCAGCAATGAAACAGATATGAGTGGAGTAGATTTTTCAGTCTTGGAAGTGAAGCCTTTCCTAAATAACGTGTCTGTGTATAAAAATAATAATAAAAATATCATATAGGAGGAAAATCCCTTGGGTGAGTTTGTTCAGCTTTGCTCTCTACCTTTCCCTTCTGCTGCTTTATTTGTTTTCCCTGAAGGAATGTTCGTCTCATCTTCACTGACATTTTAAAGTCAGGTGGTGACTTTTAGTTTTCTATCCAGCCTGAGTTCCTTCAATGCCCTCCAGAGTGCTCTTGACTTCCTCATCAAACAGTGGATGCCTTGGTCCCACCTAGAGGTCACAGCCATAACAGAGTTACTACAAAAATAAACATTACTATGTTTGTAATATTTTCTTTTCTCACAAACTACTAAGCAGCTGAAACCAACACTGGCAATCTATTTGATTTTAAAGGATTCAAGTTTCTAATGTGACTTTTATCCCTTCTGCTCTTTCTAGCATGTTAGTAGAGAGAAATATGTTATCTATCTTCTTTGAGAAGGTCATGTACTCACAGTCAGTGGATGGAAAACACTGATATGATTTGCTTGCAAAATTAGATTTTGTAATGTCAGCCTCAAGTTTTGGAAATTTAAACCTATAAGTAAAGAACTAGTTTTAAAATTGTTTAAAATTAATTGCAGTTAATATTTCTCAGTTTTAGATATCCTATTTATATTTCCATTATATATTTTTAGATATTTAATAACTCGGGTTATTATTTTGAAAATTTTTCAGAAGACCTAGACACATTATTAATTATTGCCTTTCTTCCTTGGGATCAGTTAATTGGTGTTCCAATTCAGTCAGAATTCCTAAAGTCATTCAGTCAGAAACCTCAAAGTGGAATCTGATAGTTCATGGAAAGTCGTGCTGCTTCTAGTCTTCTTGATTCTTGCTTGCCTGTCCTTAGAGATACACAAAATCATTTAGATTGGAAGAAGTCTCTGCAGGTTGTTTTATCTAATCTCCATCTCAAAGCAGGGCAAACTTTAGGCAGGTGGATTGGTGCCTTTCCATTTGACATGTTTTTTCTTAACCATTCAAAGATTTCAATGCTTGTCCTGTCACTCTGCACCTCCAAGAAGACCCTTTCTTTTACATTTTTTTTCTCTTTCCTTTATACTTTCTCACTGGTTAGAGACAGTGGTAAGATCATTATAGACAATATCAAGCTTACCTTTAACTCTCCAATGCAGATATCAAATACAGACTTTCAAAACTTCTGTACTTTTACATAGACTTTATTGACATACTAAGTCTGTCTTGACAGGTACCAACAGTTGTTTTCTTCATCTGATAATTTTTAACTACACTTTGCCCCATGTAGTCATTTCAATGTCACTGTTACTAAGTGTTTAGCTTTAGGGGTATGAACCAGCTGCAAACAAGACTTAGCAGCTCCTAGAAATCTTAAAATAAATATGCTTTCCATGACTACTGATAAAATGGAAAATTGGATATATTTGTAAGGGACTGTCTTGTTAGTAATCTACTGTGTTGGCATAATGTGCATTTTTCCATATGGTGAGGCAGGACTCTTCCAATCATTATATGCTCTCATTCAAATTATGCCTGCTGCAGGAAATTAGCACTGTTCACACTTGTTTAGGCTTAATAAAAATCATTTTTCCTAAAGCACAGGGATAAGGTCACCATCTGCCACATGAAAATGCCAATTTCAAATGAGCAGCAGTCAAAAGAGAGTGTCTTTCATTTTCAGACACTCTCAGAAGGAACTTAGTAGGAGAAACCATAATTGATTCTGACATCTATCAGATTATAGATAGTGTTAAGGTATCAGATTTTCAGTTTTGTAGATGTGGATGTTTTTCATATAGTGTTATGAGTGTTTCATAGACTACTTTCCTATTTTCAGCTCTGTTCACATTTGGGAATATCTGACCATATGCAATAGGCATTTGGAAGCCCTTCCCTAAGCATGAAGGCAATAAAGCATTTTCATACCTAAGTTCAGTGATTAAGCACTCATAGCTGCTTTGATTTTTCTATTATTTTAGACTATCTAATCCACTGAAATATTTTGATTAAAAAGCCTGTTACAAATTTGTAGTCTCTATAAAAACTTTTTAATTATAGCAAATTGAAAAATATCTATATACAACATAACATTTTTCCTACCAAAATAAGCTACAAAACCCTACAGTTTCTATGAGTTACAAAGAACATTTACACTTATTTATTCAGTGTGTGTGCTAAATAAACACATAATTAATGACTATAGAATGAATGATTGAATATGGCCTTTTCATGACCAGAGTGTTCATACCCTAATAAAGGAGATTAAAAAATGCAACTCCATCTAAGGAGTTGAAGAGCTCTCTTACTTAAATTTGGAACCATCTGCTTTTCAAAATTATACTCAGAGTTTTTTAATCTTTCCAATCAGGAAAGAAAATTTTAAAATTTCCTTAGTTTACAAACTGTCTGGTAGTGATCAGGTTGATTGAATTGAATATACCATATAAGTATGTTCAATCACTAGTTCTGTAATAATTTGTTGTATATTGATTTTTTAAAAAAAAATCATAGAGTTATCTTCTCATTTTGGGAAAATAAATCCGGGAATTAAAAATAACAAATCTCTTAACCATTGACTTCTTTCTCAAAGCACACAATTCACAAAGGTACAAGCTGAGGACAGTCAGGCTGGTGACTGGCAACCTGGGGACAGCAGAAGGGATGAAAGTCACATTTAATAGTGACAAAAACACATTGTGGACAGAAGAAAATTGTGACAGATTGTTTCCACCTCACTTATTACAGAATTCTAGACTTGTGTTTAGTCATATCATGTATCCTAACATCAGTTCTAAAATAAAGGGTGATTTACTACTTGGTCAATGAGAACTGACACCACTTCTTAAATTGCTTCCCTCAGCTACTGACATTTTTGGCTGTAATCAGAATCTCAATGCTGACCTCTAACTATTTCCAAAAAATTATACTGATAGGTTTATGAGCTGGATGTTTGCTTTGCTCTCACAGCAGTTTTTGGATCGGGTGATTGTAAGCATAAGTTGCCCTTTATCTCAAATGTGAGTAGCTAATTTCTTTATGGATGGCTCTGATGTTCCAGCTGCTGTAAAGCCAATATCATTTGCTGCAGCTCTGTGTTCAGCAAAATATTCTAGATGATATCATGGTTTAATTCTAGGTGCTACGTTTTTTTAGTTATTATTATATTTATTGTTTAAAATACTTTATGGCTCTAAAATCAATTCTGACAAGTGACAACAAATTAATAAATATATAACTGTGATCAATTTCCAAGCAAGTATGCTTCTGTCACTCTTTGTAGTCTGTCTGTTACTAACAGAATCTTTTGTCAGCTGTGGTCTTGACCCGTGTGATTTCTCAATACTGTAATATTTTTTATATTTTTTCTCTTGTTCTTCCCTTTTTTTTTTCTTAGATGCTTTTAGAGGTGTTAAGATTCTATTTTCATACTGTTCACTTCCTCCTTTAATTATATGGTGTACAAAAATCCCATCAGAGATGATAAAGGGAAAAGCATGTGCTCATTTTTTTAGAGCTTTCTTAATTTTTAGAGGAGTATTTTTAAGTTTGTGGCAAGATTTAATTAATAAAGAAGATCATGGATGAATGCTGTTCTTCCCTTACCTCTGACTCTGCAAGGACTTCCCGGTATATATCTGGGCAGGGTCTGAAATTAGTCATGAACATACAATCTGTTCTGGTGGCAACGCTATGTACCTGGTGACAGGTTGTGTGCAAGAAAAGACAGATGGGCTTTTTAGCTATCTCATACTTTGTACATACCAGTATTGGGTGGACTGAAGCACCATTAAATGTATATAAACTGTGCTGTCAAGAGAGACACCATGTATAGAGATACTCCTGGCCCTTGCTCTTAAGACAGAAAAAAAAAAAGGTATAAAACTACTGTAGAAAATAACTTCTTAATGAGAAACACCTAAGTAAAACAAAGTATATTATGGCATGTTAATGTAGAAAATAGTGAAAAACAAGGCTAGAGGACTTGCCAATTAAATGTTAAGGACACTAGTATACTTGTTTATATTAAGATTTCTTTGTATTTCCCCTTATCACAATTTTGTGACACTTTAGAAGGTGTTAGAATGACATTGAGCCACCCATGGAAGCAAGAGTGAGTCTCCTGCACCAGCAGCAGTTAATGGGGGTAAGTGTCTAGACATCAGTCCAGCAAAATTTATCAGCAGAGCAGACTAATAGTGAAGTCCAGCATTGCTCTAACAGCATGGTAAATCAAACTTTCTACCTGGCTTGTGTGTATGCTGTAGTCAGCAACAACCACTGGCTGGGGGCTGCTGCTCACAGGAACAACAAAAGCAACCTCCTACAAGGCAATGAAATCCTTCCCCAGTTTAGGATGATTCCAGTAGCAGGCTGCAGATGCAATTTAGTCTTTGCTTTATTCACTTTTCTTCCAACTGTGCCAAGGGTGGCCATAGCCATATCTGAATGACAGTCTTATGTGCTAGGAGATGAAGTAGTGTATTGTTTCATTTTGTTCAGCTGTGGCTGAAGTCATTCCAATTTAGTTCTAGCTCAAGTTCAACAACATTTCAAAATAGCAACTTCTTCTTTCATTAATAAATAATTAAAAATTATGGTTTGAAACAACTTCTGTTTAGGAAAAGAATGGACTTGCTTCAGCTGCCTGGTTGTGCATTTAAGTGGGAGCTACAATGAATTTTTTAGCAAAGAATATGGGTAAATCTATTGAGGGTAAGCCCTTTTCAGCCCATCTTTCCTGACCCTACATGCACATGAACTGAAATAAACTAGAGCAAAGTTTCACCCTAAAAAAAGATGCATTAACATTCGTACAGCACTGCTTGTGCTTCTGCTATAAAAAAAGGGCTCTAAAAATGGTGTAGTTCTATATTTAGGGCCTTTCACTTCCATAACAATATTTTAAATAATATTTTAACTGCTAATCCCACCCATCCCATTTAAGGTCTGAGAAACTGTGTTTTTCCCTAGTGCTGTCATAAATGAAAAAAAAGTTTTGAATGTCAAATTTAGATTTCAGTTGTGTCCTCATCATCTTCAGTAACATAGCTTTACTGCCTGAAATACATTTATGTGAGTGTACTGCTGAGTGTAATCCCAAATCCTATCCTTTTTAGGGCTGTGTGGGGCTAGCAGAAGTTTGTTTGTTTGTTCTGGTTAAAAGAGCAGAGATATCTGAAACCATGAAAGGGCCTGATTTAGAAAATAAGAGAGTCAATGTATACAATTAATTTTTAAAAAGTATAATTGTCCTCTAATTAACATAATTATTTAATATTATTGCAACTTTTCCAATAAATGCCCCCCACCCAAAAAAAAAAAAAAAAAAAAAAAAAGTCAATTTCTCAGTTTCTTAACAGGAATACAATAAAGAACAAGAGAAAAAAATAGGACAGTGATCTAATACAGAGACAGTGCATCCATGTAACTGTGAATGTGCAGCTATGATGGCCATACTTAACATATTTCTGGTTACAGCTCTACTTTGGCCTGCAATTTGCTGATCATACCATCCATTAAAATTACTTTTACAGTGTCCTTTCTTTCCAATGTTTTCCTCCCGAAGTCTACTTAAAACGTGATTTCTTTTCATGGTAAAAGCCCTTCTCCCTGTATTTCGCAACCATTAAAAGTGTGAAGAGACAGACTGTCCCGAAGCAAGTGCCTGTCCTTTGAATTCTTTGTCCTGCTGCTTTCTTTCTTCTCAGATCTTGGAATGAGCTTCCTTCAGGCAAACGCCAGAGGAATATATTTTGTGAGTGTGTCTTCCATGACATACACTGTAAATGACTGTAGGGATTTATTTGTTAGGAAAACGTTCAGCGATCTATTACTTCCATGTTATTACACTGATTTATGGACCTGGCATTTAGCATGTCTATATGAGCCATGTTTATGAATTTCTGACACAGCTCTAGAAAGCAGTAACAGTTTAAAGAGATCAACCCTGAGCTGCTGCTGAACAATATTTTTACTATCAGACATCTGTGTTCATAGCCACTAGACTTAAATGGAAATTATCTATATTTTTTTCTTTCTTATAGCTTTGAAGTTCTTAAAATTCCCACTTGACAGGAAGAGATACTGCTGTCTGTTTGCCTTTAAAATCCACACATTTACCTCTTCCTGTCAGAATTTTGTGATTCTCAGGTGTGAACATATGCAGTTACAGTGTTTTTATCTCTGCAGCTTTGTGTGAAATAATGTAGTAGAAAATGCTAGTACAAATCCAGTACTATATTTTAAGGGACTATTATGAACTCTTGGAGGGAGTTTTTAAGCTGCATAATTATTCTAAAACTGCTCTTCAACACCACTGCTCCTGGACATAAAGCACAGTTCAGACTTGCTGGGCACAAGTCAAATATCAAGTGTGGGTTGCATACTCGGGGCTTAAGAGATTATGTTAAAGAAAATACTCATAAATGCAAATATGTTACAATGAAAAAAAATCTATATTTTTTTTAATAAGTGATCTATGACTTAGGCATAGATTTCTTCTGAAACTAATTAAAATGGAAAGTTAAGAATGCACTTTCTTCAAGTATGGCCTTCCTCTCTCTGACCTCAATTTCTGACCTTGATGTAGAATAGTTAAAAGAAAAAGATATATAAATATTAATAAATATTTCACTGTTAAGCAAAATCTTTTTCTGAAATTTAGAAGATAGATACTTGCATGGCATTGAACTCAACATAGGCTTAGAACAGAGCATATAATCAGACGTTGAGGAAACTTGTTCTTTGAAAGTGAACCTAATTTCAGATAGGTCAAGGCATTCCCCTTTAGAAATGGAATATGATTATACTTAATAACCTTTTTATTTTTTCTGCAGCTACATGAGGATTTTGTACAAGAAATTCTTCTTGTGTTGCTTTTGCTGTGCAAAGGAACCTTAAAACACAAAACTGCACTTTTCTCCACTTTAATATTTTCTCTATGTTTCCAGAGTAGCTGAACAAAGGCTTTCATTTAAGCTAAAAAATTAACTTAAAAGTATAAGAATATGATAGTGCCCAATGAAGCAAAACCACAGCTCTGTTTCACAAAAGCCAAACAAGGCTCCATCTTCTCCCACTAAAGAAATAAAAAGAAAAAATACAATACAAAAAATACTTTGATATAAAACTGAATTAATGTTTGATCGTCGAAGTATTTTTTTGTGGAATGAACAAAAGGTTTTGCATATACCTATAGAGTGAACAATGTCATTTCATTTCCTTTCAGGACATAGTTTATATCTAAGAAAGTCTGTAAGTGTGACTGCTTTTATTTAATGAGGAAAGCTATACCTTACTATAGTCTTTCAAGGGCTGTAAATCAATTGAAATTTAAATTTCAAAATGGCTTTACCTTTCACAAATTATTCTGATTGCTGATAACCCTAATGACCTTCACACAATACCAACTAACAGGTAATTAGCTACTCAAAGGAATGCTTTGTTTTCTGATGACAAAATTGGGAGGAGCCATTGACTCCCTTGAGGGCAGAGTCCATCCTGGAGAGATGGGCAGCCACCGACAATATAAAGTTTTACAAGTTTGAGGGCAGGATTGTACACCTGGGATGGGGCAACTCTAGTTGTGTGTATAGAAAGGGAATGAGAGGCTGGAGAGCAGCTCTGTGCAAAGGGACATGGGGGTCCTGGTCAGTGGCAAGTTGAACACGAGTCAGCAGTGCCCTGGAGCCAGGAGGGCCAGTTCTACCCAGGGGCAGTTCTATCCATCAGGCACAGCTGGGCAAGAGAGGGGCTTGTCCTGCTCTGCCCTGCATTGGGGCAGCCTCACCTCGAGTGCTGGGGGCAGTTTTGGTCATTGCAAAATGAAAGAGTCATTAAGCTGTTAGAGTGTCCAAGTGAGGGTCATGAGGATGGTTAAAGGTCTGGAGAAGAAGCTGTTTGAGAAGTGACTCAGGTCACTTGGTCTGCTCAGCCTGGGGAAAAGGAGACTGAGGGGAGACCCCATTGTGGGACCCCATTGTGGTCTTCACCATCCTCATGGGGGGAAGCAAAGGGGCAGACACTGGTCTCTTTATTTTCATGACCAGTGACAGGACTCAAAAAAATGGCAAAAAGTCAGGGGAGGTTTAGCTTGGGTATCAGGAAAAGGTTTTTCACCCAGGGGATTGTGGAGTACTGGAGCAGACTCCCCAAGGAATTGATTCCAGCACTGACCCTGACCGAATTCAAGAAGCATTTGGACAATGCTGGGACATGGCAGAATTCTTGAGGTGTCCTGCATAGGGCCAGGACTCAATGATCCTTGTGGTCCCTCCCAGCTCAGACTGGATTTCACAGAATTGAAGATAATATGATATCTGCTAAAACTTAGATCATGCATGCTTCTATAACCTAGCCTGTAAACCTCTTTCTTTTCTTGTCCAAGGCAAAGGGATGTTCCTTTTCTGTTGCTTTGCCAATTTCTTCTTTCTGTAATTTTTTTAAGACCACAGCTCCATCTCTCTTTGGAATTCAACAAAGGTTTTCTAAGAATAAAAGGGTGAGCAGCTTTTTCTGGAAATCAGAGAGGTTTTGCTAAAGTGTAAAATTGGAACCTTTGAATGAAAGTGTGAGTCTGTGATAATTGGTATAAAGCAGTTTGAGAAGCGGGGACCTGAATGGTTGATAAAATAAGAAACAGGAAATGTTATAAATCTAGTTGTCTCTCAATTTAGAAAGAGTGAAATAGACTGCTTTGAGTGGTAAATTAATTAGTAGACTATATTTTCTGATTTTGTAGAAAAAGCATCTTTAAACCATTACTGTTGTTTTTAAAGGTCAGACATATAAAAAAGTATATGCCTTCATTCTAGTTAAGAAAAGGAAGTTATAATGGATACTCTCCAGGTACTAGAACTTCAGCCTAATGTTAGGTCAGTTGATTAGAACATGGTGCAAGTAATGCCCACGGTGTGAGTTTGATCCTTGTGCTGCCAGACAAGCCTTGTGGGTCCTTTCTAACTCAGAATAGTCTGTGAGTGTAATATACAGTACTAAGATAGACTTTAGCAAGAATGTTGTGAGGGACAGTGTTAAAGACCTTACAAAAGTCTAACTAGATCATGTGTAGTTCTTCTCGTGTCCACTCATGTGGTTATTCCATTGTAAAATGCCACTAGATTAGTCAGACAGTGATTATCCTTTTGGGTGGCTCAGTATACTGCCTGATGCTGGTGGCTGACTTCTGCCTCCTGTTTCCAACATTAAGAGCCTACCCTCTCCCTTTTTTACCTCTCCTGGTCCTTGTCTGCCCCTGCTTCTACTGACTCAATGCAGCTTGCCAAACCAGCAGTTTTAGGGTTTTTTTCCTGTGGTTGGTTTTTTGCTAATGAATGAATTAAATGAGTTCACTGAAGAATCAAACAAGTGCCAGAAACAAGACTCTGGAAGTCTGGATAAAAAGGCTGGGTAAGACACGTGGGGAGGAGGAGGAGGACTCCAGCTGCCCTTGGCAGCAGCCAATTATTAACTCTTAGCTCACTTTATGCATTTGTGCCCTTCCTCTCCCAAATAATCTAGGGATGCTCAGGTGCTCATATTTCAGTCCAGTGGACAAGTAACTACAGTACCTAAATAAGATCCACCTCTGAGAGGTTATGACCTACAAGAGAAAAATTTATTATGCATTTCTTCTGGTTTTTTTCCCCCTTACGTAAGTGTTTTTTTTTTTTTTTTTTTTTTTTTTTTTTTGTGTATGTGTGTGTTTCTCTTATTAAGAGATGCAGTTTAATGTATTATTCTCTGACCATACATAACATTTGACAGTCCATGATATAGTTTAGATTATAGTCTGGATTACTTTATCAATTTTCAGAGGATACTTTTAGGCTGAAGTCACATAAGTAAATGACTGTACAATGAACTATTTCATGTACTCATGTTGACTGACTTTAGGTGAGAAATATGTTTCTTAGTCTTTTTTTTGTAGAGTGATCTCAGTGTGTTCACTGTCCTTGACTCTTCAATGTTATGTATGTTTTTATTGTTTTACTCTTCTTACTTTATACTACAAGGAGAGCATCCCATCTTCAAATACTGTAATTGTTTCTATGCTAAATTTTAGAAATGTGCATGTTTACTGTTCAATGCAGAGCTTTGCAGAGTTGCCTAACAAAACCCAAATGAACTGATACTTGGAGAAATAGCTTCTAATTTATTCTTCTGAATGCAGTAAAATCTTTTGCAAAGAAAACATTTTGGAAAATGTGATTCTTTAATTAGTGTACTGTGGCCAACTGACTACTAAACTTATTTGTAGGGTCTATAATGAGGAAACACCATGATGTTTTGCCTATACAAAGAGGGAGAATAATTTTTCTGTACATCTGTGATCTAATAATTCAGGAGAATGTGGTAACTCCACTTAAGCCTATAAAAACATGGCATAAATAATGAAATAAATATATAAATGGCATCCAGCCTCTGATATTAAAATCTGGTGAGTCGGACAAGACAGTGCCTTTGAAATTTTTTTATTTGGTGCAATTACATCTACAAATCCAACCAAGACCTTTGCAGCATTGGTCTAGACAGTCCTGCAATTAGAAATTATTTCTGTTTATAACATACTGAAAAAAGGAAATGGGCTGGGTGAGACCCACTACTGTGAATCAGTGGAATCATACAGTGTGGGCTCTACAAACTTTGCTCTTTGATTGTCTTCCTCCAGGCACTGCTGATCTAATTTCTGTTTGTAGCTTCTGAGTTACAACTCAACTAGTTACAAACAACTAGTTTTAATGAATATGAATGAAGAACAACATGGACCAACAGTTCTGAGTTGCAATGAATCTGATATCTCTGGTCAGACAGATGGTTTCAACAGCCCCAAAAAGGGAGAAATAGGTCTGAGTGTATGTTACTGCCTGCTGGTATTAGGAGAGTGTGCTATAGACACATCTTCAAGTTTTTCTTTACCATCAAGAGAATTGTGAGCTCAAAATTTTTAATGATAAACCCACATTTTTCTTGTAGCCTCACATAACTTCAGGACCTTATTTGACAAAAAATATTCAGATATTAAAATAATGAGAAAAGCTGTTACTTGGACCTGGTTATTATTTCAGATGTAATATTTAGAACTAGTATTCAATCATTTTGATCTACTGTCATTTTGCTCCAGGTTCCTAGGAAGATCCTATAGGGAACTTGGCCAGATCTGGGGAAAAATTTTATGCAGGCAGCAGAACCAGCTTGGTCACTGAGGACTTTTCAGCCCTACGAGTGCAGCCATGCTGAGAGGAGAAGTTAAATGTCTCTGTCCACATTAGTTCAAAATGCAATAACTAACAGACAAGATAAACACATCTATCTTGCTTATGCTTGCCTATGGGCAGGGATTTGAGGTAGCTGCATCTCCAAAAGCAATTTTGTCAGTTGCAGCCAGGCTGCAGTTCTGCAGTATCACTACATTGTCTCTTGCTTTATGCCAGGCTTTTTGTTTGTGAAATATGCTAGATATGTTCATGTTAAAGATGTTTGGTAAACCAAAGATGATAATACTGATTACTTTTAGCAAGTTGTATTGCTTTCATTCTCTGTCATTAAATCCAGTGTGTTCCTCCCCAAGCAACAACTATTACTCCAAGAAGCTTTCTGGATGTGATGTGCCATATGCTCTGGATGAAATTTTTTTTTTTTTTGGACAGAATTGCATTAGTGAATGACATGGCCTAAGCAAAAGACAGAAGCCAGCTAATTTTTAGTATATCTGGCAATGATATTTCCTATGATCCTGGCCATGTCAGTCACCTGCCCTGTTATGTTTCTCCCTTCTGTAATGTTGGTATATTAATGCTGTCCACAGATTATGTGTAGGAGAGCTAATTTACCAATTACTATATCAAAAATTCAGCAGATAACTTTGTCTACATAGTGTATTTGAGGTTAAGTGGCATTTTATTAATAAAAAATAATCATTGAGTAAAGAATATATTAGAGAAGCTAGATGGAATAAATATACATATATATATATATATATATATATATAATGTATATACCCACTGTGTGAAACTGAAATATTGAGATGGTGATAAAAGAAAATGTAATGGGAGACTTTTTATACATAGGAGATTTTTATTTTTACAGGGTAGAAATGGAGGCGTGAGATGTTGCAAGTCCTATTTTGAAACAACTATCATATTATTGGTATGCTACTGCTTAAACATGAAGTATTTAAAAATACCATGAGAAAAGTGACACTAAGGAATACTTGTATGACTAAAACTGACAAGACTATTTTGCAGAACTTTTAAAACTTTTAGTACAACTTTAATTTGACTTGCACTTAAAGATCATCTCTGTTAGTCTAGTGACATTTGCCAGTCCCTTAGGTTATGATTTAAGATGAGTTTCATTTAGCTCACAAAATGTACACAACTGCATAACCTATTCAGTTACAGTAAGCAAGTAAAACTTAATCTGTTTTATTAATTTTTAAGCACAGTACATAATTCAGCAATGCAATACATTATTGAATTTGTGGCATCCCGTTTCCTTTCAAATTGCCGCCTTTGCTCTGTTATAAAAATCCTTTTCAGAGAAGGTTTCCCTGTTGACTTCCTATTTCTTCTCACTAAAGGAGTAACATTAAATGTTCTTTTGAATTCATCAAAACCATTCAGCCTGTCAGCAGCATGGAACCACAGCACAGAAATGGGGATGACCTTACTTTAGGGATAAGGTTAGCTTTTCTGCACCTTTTTTCTACCTGCTAGGTGAAAATAACTTCATTTCCAATTCACATGTTAAATGAGAAGCAAGCACAGATTGGGCTTTTTTGTCTAAATTGTTTTTATAGATGAAAACATTCCAGTCTTACTTTAGATCTTTAGTTCTTGATGGAAAATAGCCATTAATTTCAATACAGTTTCCACAATGAGACAGTGATCTTGCCTTTTTATATGCTGCCTTTTAATCTTGTCCAAATTGGTTATACAGGAGGATGAAAAAATGACCATTGTAGAACTCATCTTGATTTTTAATTGCTCTTGCTTATGACACACCTGAACTATGCTTATTCAAACTGTGTGTGTTAGAAGAAATACAGTGAATAGATAGGTACAATAAGTGTGTTCCTGAGATCAGTTTCTACTAATCAGAGATTCAGAAACACAGGATGAAGTTTCCTTTGCTTAGCTCTCACCACCATAAAGCTGGCTGTTAATTACAAGCAGACTTCTGTGCTTCCTTGGAAGACTTTGAAAGATGCTCATCTGGAGATTCATCTCTCAAACAGAAGGTGAAAGAAGTAGTTTTCTGGCATTTAGAAATAATGTCTAGGTGAGATTTGATGCAGACTTCTGGTGGCTAATGTTGGATGAGATGCATCTTATTCTTGAAGATCTTAGGTCAGCTTTCAAAATACTCTGCATTTTGTGCAAGTGTTGATTTTGCATGAACACCAATCAGAGGAAGAAGTCCTAGTATTGACAAACAGCAGTTTCAATTTTATTTAAATTGAAATAATAGAGAAATTAAATATGTAAAATATCCTAGAATTATATAAAGTGGAATATTGAATTATGATTTTTTTCCTTCAGGAGGATAAAATTAATTTTTTTTGAGTTTGGAACCTTTTTTCAATAGAACAATTTATAATATAATGTCAGAAAAATACAAGCATTGAAGAGAACAAGTGGTTGTATTTTCTGAGCTATGGTTGTATGAAAATTGCAACTCTACTTCACTAATATAACAGATATGTGTATGCTCTATTTTATTTTAAATGGTAAAGCTATAAAATGTAGGCTTGCATATGATTTTTTTTCCTCACAAAAGAGTCTCTATTGTCTGAAAAGTGATTATCACATTATTACAGATTTTCTAAAGGGTAAAAAAAAGTCCAAACCCTTAAAATTTTGTGTGTATTTGTATTATAACTGCATGACATTACCACTGGAATGCAAGTTTGTACATTAAAACAATAACAAAAATCCATTATTATTTCTTGTAACTCAGGATGGTGTCATTAGGTTTGGAATTTCAGTTAATGTTAATACTTTGTAATGGTAGATTATGCCTTACAGGTACACTGAAGATTGTAGCTGAATTCATTATAAAATGCTGAATTTTGGGGTTGAATGAGCTCAGTTTTTGTTAGTGTGTAATAACAGAAGTTGCTAAGGTAAGTTGGAGCAAAAAACTGCTACAGCAAACTAGGGAAAAAAGCTGAGCATATAATGATTAGATATTTTAACAAAACCTTGTTACTAGATTTTCTTTGTGATACTGAAAGTAGGAAATTCTAGCAATCCCTGCTTAGTGGGTGTTCTGTTATACAGCTTTGAATCAAAGCCACCCCATGCAGGGAAAATTTCAATTAATGGGCATGAATAGACCTGGACAACACGAGAGGAGGACAGTCATCCAGTCTGGCTTCCTGCAAGTTAGAATTATTCTATCTGCACATCATAAAATGTGTGAAGTCTGGTTTTGTGTAGTCCATCTAGCTAAACTCTACCCTTTTTCATATGAGGTTGTGCAGGCAATTTTCAATTATTACAGGTAATATCTAAATTAGCCATTCTTTCTACAAATGTGATTCTCCGGTATCTTTACTACTTTTTCTTCTTGTTTTCTTTGCTATCTTAACCTATTTTGTTTGTATCTTTTCACATTCCTCTTGAAACCTGTGGGTTTACTTGGTGCCCTAATATGGGATCTAATTTTGGCACCATTACTGAGCTTGCTTTATGGTGTTGTGAGGAGAGTGGAATCTACCATTGGGGTTCACCAATTTTTGCTAATGTGCTTTCTCTATCATGATATGAGAGAGTGACACATAATACAAATCACACTGACATTTTTGAAACTTTTGGTCAATACACTGGCAATTAACTTTCTTTACAGCCATTAATTTTGCATGGGCATGTTGGTAACTAGCACATCACCTCAGGAATAATTTTCAAGAAAAAGTTTGTGAGAGTATAAGGTAGAAGCAAAACTGTAGATGACACTCAGAGTATATTCCATTTTAAAGGCTGAGCAGCAAAAAGTCAATAATGAGGGACTGACTTCTTATAGCACTATTGTCATAATAGTCTAATCACTAAATTGCATACAGATACCACAAAGGTGCATAAAATTTTTATACGATACAGATATGCACTTTTAAAGTACCTTTACAGATATCAGTCACACCTTTTTCTATGATCTGAAACTCATTTTACTTAATGGGGTCTTGTCCACCTGAGTACTATGACAGTGTGACAACAATTAAAGATAACAAAAATATATGATTAATTATAGATTTTAAAACTCTCTGTTGGACAAATTGCAAATTAGAAAGTCCAGAGTTTTGTTCAACACTTCATTCTCTTCTGCTAGACTACAAATTAAACATTATTCCTTATGAAAAAAACCCCAAAGAACAAAACACCACCTAGAGAGCAAAACACATTCTATAGCTAGGGGAAAGAAAAAGGCAACAAGTTAAGAAATTTGAGATGGGGAGTAAGAAAAGAGAGTCATATGAGTCTGCGGCAAGGAATTTTTTTGCTTTAGTATTTGAGATTCTATTTGTGATAGATGCAAGACATGAATTTCAGTAGCCTAGAAAGAAATGCATTTCAGTTGTCTAGACTGTGATTTTTTTCCCCCTCCTGCTTTTAATATTACCACCCTTTGTGAATTGTAACCTGAACCCACTGATGAGATACTTGTAGAAGATAAGGGAGAAAAATAAGTTGTTTTCGGAGTAGTATGGCCATAGTTATATGATTTAACTTAAATGAAACAGAAAGATGATTTCCATTTTGCTGGCAAGAATTTGAACCTAAACAGCATTTCATGTAAATTGTTTTCATTGCTTTGTATTTCAGTAGAAGGTTCTCTGTGTAAAAAGTAACTTTTTTACTTACTGGGAGCTATCTACTAGTATTTGTTAAACATTAATCAGATAAGAGTGCTTAACATCAAGGAAATTAACACAGTAGTTATGCAAATTTCAAGCTTTTGTAATGCTGATACATGTGTACTATCTGCTAGTGCTGTTTATGGCACTTGGGTCTCAGCTGAAAAATATGTAAAGCTGCATGAAAGTAGACAGCTCTATATAGATACTCATCTAAGGCAGTTTGTGTGTGTTTGGTTTGGGTGGGAGCTACAGGAAGTAAATTGCAGTCAACAAGTGTCTCCTAATGTGCTGCAGTTTATGGCAGAAGAATGCAAAATAGCTGGTGAATGGGTAAAACCATCCACTTTTAGTTAAATTTTCTTATAACTTTTTTGGACAGGCACATTAGACATTCATGTCTAACATACTTTTGTGGAGAAAACACAATGGTTTTTGGTGGAGAATGTGTCAGCTGCTATTTTTTTGTACTTAGGGCTCAAAAAATCCCATTGCTGGGCTAAATGCATACCTGTGTAAAATGTTACTATATTTTCATATGTTCTTTCTATATCAGATTTTTTTCTTCTGTTATTTAAAGTCCACATTAGCTGAAGTCTTCCTTGACTTCAGTCTAGCTGCCCTCAAAAAATCAAAACTATTTTGTAAATAGCTGCTTCTAAAACCATGCTTTAAGTTTCTCTTCAAATTAGCAGTAGTGCAACAGGAGCACAAACATGTATTTACTTCATTACAAAACCTAATTTGTTAGCTGCAAAGTTCCTCACTTCCCAAATGGAAGTCCTCTCTTAGGAGTTCCAAATATCAATCAGATCTTCTGACAGATGGAGCAACATGCAATCTTGCTGGTCTTGTCCCATTCAGCCAGCCAGAAAATACTGGTTGAGAGACTCAACAATGACATTTTTTTACTTGGTGATTGACTGATGAGTGCAAGGAATTCTGAATGTCTCACGACTTAGACTCAAGATGTCTACTTGTTAGTTCTTACAACTTGCCTGTAGGCTAGGATAAGCTCTGTGACCACTTAGAAACATACACAAAGTAAAAAATGTTAAATATTACGACATCTTTATGGAATAAGCTAATGGTTGCCTTTCACAAGGTTAGCCAGAAGCCAAATATTTAGCATTTTAAATAAGTATGAAATCTGAGGAGTGCATTAGTGAGATGTTCTTTTGAGACAACTAATTCCATATCCACTTCACTGTAAAACCTGTAAGTTGACAAAATGTGATAGGGTTATTTGTTTCTTTGGTTATTTTTTTTGTTTTGTTTTTGTTTGATGTGTAGTTTAGTTCCTTTTTTTTTTTTTCTTTATGGCAGCCCATCAGTAGAAAACTGCCTTGTTGGAATTGCCTGTTCACTGTATGTCACTGCTGTACATATGTATGTAAGAAAAGCTATCTGATACCACTCAATGTTCATTCAAGCATTCAAGAAAAAAATGGGAACCCTATTTCTAGCTCTGTCAGTGAAAGAATTATAAGCATTTCACTCACCACTTATTTCAGAACAAAGCTATTTAACCTGACACTTACTTGCAGGAAGCTTTATCCAGTAGTGGCTGATGTATGTCCAATGCTTTTACCCACTATTAAAAATCATATTGCTGGGCTGTAGCAATATCTTTTGCAATCATATGTCTGGTTATAATTGTGTTATAAATTTTGATTTCCTGCTGAAAAGAGGCAGTTATTTTACTACAAGAACTAAAAGGTATTCTTGGTTTCAGGTTATAGTAGTCTCTGCAATACTAACAAATAAAAGTTGATATGAAAGTTTTACATCTGGATCTGTAATATGTCAAAAAGAAATAACAGGGTCTTAAAACTGTCTTTAATTGAATACTTCCTCTTTGCTCAGAATACCATGTTTATTTACCCTTGACTGTTCTTCAGGTCAGACTTTTTTCCCCAAGTCCAGTATATCATATGAGAAGCTACATCATTTCATTCATAGCAGAATATATATATAAAACTTAGAATAATGAATATGTTCATTTTCCTACCACATCAACAACCATACTAGAAAAATTTTGGAAAGGTAATGTGTCAAGAAAACATTAAATGGAAATGAGCCAGTAAACTTGTAGATTCAAAGCTGAAGAAGAAAGACTGAGTTGTTAAACAGCGAGTTCATCTCACAAGCAGTACTGATTTAAAAGAAACATTTTGTTTTGTCAGGGCTTTATTTGCAGATCATTACCTTAGTGCAAACTATTTCCATACATATTATAGTCTTATGAATACCATTCTCATAAAAACTCTTACAAATGGAAAACTAGTTTGGAAAATACTTCAGAGCATTGAACTGAAAAAAGAATAATTCTACTTACACCCAGTCTTTGTTACAAAGCATCATAAATATTTCTCTCTACTACTCTCCATAGCCATGAATCTATTCAGCATTACATTCCAAGTCAAAGAATAATTTTACAAAGGATTTTAAAGAAAAAAAATCTATAAATTCTTAGATAAATTCCTGTATTGATTTGAAAAGAAATCATGAGCTAAAATATACAGTCAATTCACAAGGCAGAAATTAAAGCTGACCAGAAACCATAGTATTATTTGTATGTGTTTTGTGGTAAAAAATTAATTTGCTTCATACTTTAAACTTCAGTTATATAGGAACAATCATGGGCTTTTCTGATGTTGGTGGGGTTTTTTTTCTTACAAATTCAAAATTTGCTTACAATTTTCTATGGTTATTTTATAAGCAAACTATCTTTCTGGTGAATGTGTGTACATGTGCATTTTCGGCTTGTATGCATATGCTCACATTTGGAAAGCTTTTAATTAGTCAGACAAGAAGTATCAGCTAATATTAAACATTTTTTTGTCTATCAAATATAATGCAAAAAAGTAGCTATATGGTTTTTCACTAAAAACAGGAAGCAGATTTCAGCTTTCATAAAAATAACCTTGGATGCTGCCATAATGTAAGGTACCCTAAAGATCATATGTTACAAGCACAGCAGATGTTAATTCTTGTTATACACACCCACTCAGGAAGCCCTTCCACCCTGCTTAAATCTTTAACAAAATTAAGTATTCAAATCAGCTGTGCTGAACTGAAGTACATTAAAGGTGTTTGGGTCTGGCCTGAATTATATATATCACCTCCAAGGATCTTTTTCCTTAGAGTATGTGTTAATAAATTTGTTGCTCTATTTAGACTCTGTATTATGAGGTCTGGTTTCATGCTAATCACCACTCAAACTCACACAATTAATCACAGACTTAAATCTCAAGCACATGCTAAAATCTGATTTTGCTATTTTCTGGTCACTTGACTAGAGATATGTGTATTTTAATAGGAGTTTGAGAATTTTTTAATACATTGGTGACAGATTTGTTGAATTACAAGTTGGATTTTTTTGAGACAGGATTTGCATGTGAACTATTGAATATTTTTGTCTGCTGGTTATGAAAACTGTCAGGTCTGGGTGTCCAGCTCCTGTTGGTAGAACATAAATGCCTTATTTCTTCTAGTCCATGAAGATCTAAGTATTTGGTATTTTCCTTCTGCACTAAACTGTGGCCCCAATGGCATGTGTAATTCTTAGTCAAAGTATTGGCACTTATGGTTCAGCTACCTTAATCTGATTTTAAGTCAACTGTTATTGACAAACATACTGAAAGGAATACTCTAGTACAATATAACAGTTCTGGAATACTAACCTGCAGCCTTAATACTGAATTATACTGTAGATCAAAGTGTGCCTCCTTCTAAAGTCAGTCATGTTGAGTTTCAAAATGCTACACCAAGTGCTTGTTTAACTGTATTTGGTGAGAAAACAGTCACTGTTAATGTACTGTGACATTTAATAACACTTCTGTGTGTTATGGAGGCAGGCAGTACTTTCTGTAGAGATGGAAATTTGCTTGCATCTTTAGCTTTTGTGCTTGCTTTATTTGTCAATCTCTTTTATATTGTTTGAAGTTTTTGTTAGGTGTATTTTTCCACCCTCACCATCCTATTTGAGAACAAGGCCAAACAAATCAATAAGGCTAAACTGGGGGGAAAAAACCCAACAGGCCACACATTATTAACTTGATCATTATGGTGAAAATGAGAGAGAAATGATAAAGTTTCTTTTTTTTTGGTTGGGTAGAGAAGAGAGAGGAATAAAGATGAGGAAGCCAAAGTTCTGGTCATGTAGGAGGGGAAAGTAGCTGTAATTGACAATTGGAACTGACTTAAAAATAAAATAAATTTGCATTTTACAACCTGTTTGTAACGTGACAGAAACAAAGCAACTCTGCAGAAATTTTTCACTGTTGGACTCTTGTTAAAAATAGTGCACTTTCCAAAACTGAAAGAAAATATATTTGTCGTTGTTGAACCAGAGATTGTTAATTTGCTGAAATTTTTAGAAGTTACACTAGTAGCACTTATTTTCAAATATTGAAAAATAACTTGTCAGTTAAATAATTTCTTTTCCATTTTGTCCCCCCATGTAGCTTTTCATTAATAAACTCTTAAGTATATTCTGCTCATCTACCTGAGGGTAAAAGAAAATGTTGACATGCAGTTGACTGAACATGTGCCTGTAAAAAACTGGCTCTGACCCTAACTTGTGTCAAGCAGTTGGCATGGCTTCTGATTAGCAATTATTTAAACTAATGCCAGAAGGCATTAATGGTATCTTTCCATAGAATGGCATGCCAGATCTATTAAGGACAAACTGCTTGATACTGATTCCTGTTTTAGGCTTTGTCAGTTCAGCAGGATGTCTGGTCAAGGTCATCATGTGAAGGGTTCATTTAGAAAAAAATGCTCTCTAAAATATTTCATTAAAACAAAGGTCAGAGGATCTTTCTTTGCTTAAGCTGTACTACTTCTTGCTTCCTGGATAGGGAAGCTGCCAGGTGACTACAGGATCCAATTACTTAAACCAATTTATCAAAAAAAAATCCAAACCAAAAAACAACAAAAACAACTCCCTCCCTCCCCCCAAAAAAACAAGAAAACAAAATCCCAAACCACATTTACTCTCCTCCCTTCATCTCGGGTGTAGCTTTTCCACTTTGATTCAGCAACGTCCAAGAATTTTGCTAAATATTTAATCTGTGGCTCAGTACAACCAATGATTTTGAAAGTATAATGCAAAGTTCCTCATGGACTTTAATTCCATTTCAAAGATTGTTTTTCTATTGAACACCTTTTGCTCTGCAGGCAATGTCAGTTCCTGACAGCTGATAGACACCTGCTAGTACTACTTATTTTTATGGAAGGCACTTCTTAGGATTTGTCATGTTTATTGACCCTTTTTGTATCCAAAGGTCTGATTTAAATCTCTGTAAGTGAAAGAAATAACTAGAGGCCACAACTGTCCCTCAGTTGTAGTTATGTAAACTCAAATGAACTTCACTGGCTTGGAAGTTTTGGAGCTAAACACTTAAAAGGAAAAAAACCCATTGATGTTCTAAAGCATTTTTATGTGAACTGCTGCTGAACACTGTCTGTCTAAAATTAACAATAACATTGCAGGAGAGGAAATCATTGTCTGACTGCCTTGTATTTTTGTTCAGTTTTAATTGCTTGTTTCAGGACAGCATGTAAAATTTTTTCTAAATAATTTCAAAATATGGTAAATTTCACTGGCTATAATGCCTGCCTTGTTTTTCCTGGGCTGACCTCACTGCTGAGCTAGTTAAACATACCAATTGCCCTACCAAAAAATTTGTAAGGCTGCAGCATAGGAAGTTTTTGAACATCTGTAGTCTTTTTGCCTGTCTCCTTTTGCAAACAGAAATGCAAGAGGAACAGTCAAAATTGTTCATATGCTGTATGGAGGGAAGGGCTTTAAACCTAAGAATAGGTTGCACTGGATGTAATTATTGGATGCATAGGATCAACTGCATTAAATGTAATTTTTAATGAGTCTAGGGAAGGTTGCCATTACTCTCTTCATAGCTGTGCCAGAAACAACCTTTCTGAAGCAACCCCAGAAGATGCCCAGCCTTTAGGTTTCTAGAGCTGAAGTGTTAGAAAGCAACTGTTTTGGGTGAATTGTGTTTTGATAATTGGTTATTTTATCAAGGAGTTTTTTGTTGCTTGGTAAAAATAAGCTGCCTGAATCACAGGCAGCCTTAGATTTGTCTTTAGAGGTCAAGCTGAAAGGACTGGATATTGATGTAGTTGCTGTTACAAGGACAAAGTTAATTCTAATCTTTTTGCAAGGCTGAAGTCCACGTGATTATTGTTAACACCAGAGGGAAAGGATGTGTACCTGTTGCAATAAAGCAGCTGGGATTTAGTTTCTGCATGCAGAAAAGCTGAATTTTTATTGCATAGGTCATATTTTATAGGATTATCAGCATGCACTGTGTTGAACATAATTGGTCAGCAATACAGTGAAACTCAGCTCGTTGGTTGAGAAGGGCTATTGTGCATGTCTATCAAATTTTCTCTCTCTAGATATGTTTACATGTTATCCTCACTGATTCTCATGGGACAGATCTATTGTTTATGCAGGTGCAGACTTATTTTTCTCTCCAAGAATAGGTTGCTGTGTTAACAGGTTTTTCATTCCCAAGATTGTTTGTTTCACGTGGGAACCCAGCTAGCTGCACTTAGAAGAAGTGACAGGCAAGCTGGTAATTCAGCAGAGCAAGGCTTGATTTTATAAAGTCTTTCTTTTATAACATCTTTTACCTATCAGCAACATGTACCCCTGATGTTCATGTTATTTTCTGACCTGTGCCTGACTTCGGAGAAGTTTAATACAAATTTTTACTCACTTTTGAAAGATAAAATATATTCTTTGCTACATACCATGGAAGAGGTTACCTCTTGCACGTCCCTTCAATCTGTGCCATCTCCTTGGATGTTGGTGAGAGTGGCTGACATTAGGTGTGCCCTGTTCTCTGTCTCCAAGGGGCAAAATAACCCTTGACAGAGTCATGTTTCAGATGAGTGCACACATTGCTAGGGGTTCTAGGCTCTAAGCTAAACACAGGAGTATCTGGCTCCATTAAGATATTTTAGAGGGCCAAACAGCAGAGGTTGACTCCTGCAGACTATGGTGGAAGGTACCTAGCCTAGATAATAGTCTTTCTTTCACTGCTTTGCTACTGTTTGCCTCTCATAAGGAAGGTATCATTGTAAAGGGAAATAACTTCTACATGGCTCTAACAGAACAACAGCTAATGCCAGGAAGGTTATGGTGTGAATTCTGTAAGTTCCTGTGGTATAAGACACATTGAAAGATGCCTTGTCTGTTGAAAATTGTGGATGCATGAGTCTTTGGTGGTGTGGAAAGACAAGGGATCATTTTCAGCCTCTGTTTTCAGTTCCTGTGGCTTTATCTTCCAAGTGACTGCAAGGTCTGTTATGTCCTTTACCTTGGAAGAGCTAAACCAGCCACAGCTAGAATGCACAAATGTTTATCAGACATTGCACATGTACATGTACTGATATGTGGGTGGTATACCTCTGACCTGACTTTCAGAATTAAAAACTGGTTTATAAATAAGATCTGTTTTATTCTAAGCATGAAGCTCTGAAAAAAATAGTTTTTCCTTGGAGGTGAAAGATGAACACCTCAGAGCATTGCTTTTATATTTTTTGTTAGAAATAGTCTGTGATTTCAAAATATTACCCCTTAAAAGGAAATATATTAAACACAGTTCTTATTGCAATACTTTTCAAGGATTATGGGCTGATTATTCAAAGGAATCATTATTAATTTCTTAAACTTCTGTGGCTTTTGTCTTTAGAATTTTTCTTAGAGGGCTATATTTTTTTAAAAACACCCACAACCCAAACTGCTTACACAGATTGAAAATAAAGTTAGTCTGTTTAGTGTCAAAGGTTAGGAACACTTCTTAAAATGTCTTCCTGATTACTTATTTCAGCAGTACTGCCATATTGAAAGGTGCTTGAAATCCTTAGGGATGAAAGCTGACAGGTGCTATATGAATGCAAAACGTTATCTGTGACAGATCTAGGTCAAAATCTTAGTCATGGCAGTAAAATTCACCTTTGCTCCACGTGTGATTGTTGCAAAGGGCAGTTTTGAGGCCTTCCTTGATTGCTTTCAATGGTTCTTAGTCCATATTGTTCTTCTGGGAATGTTTTTGTTTACATAGCCCAAGAAACACTTGGTTCCACACAAATGTAGCTACAGATATCTATTCTTTACCAATGCATGTTGGTATGTAGGGAAAGTATGGAAATGATAGTTGTTGATGAAATCTTATTTGACTGTTGGTGGTCTTAGATTGCACATGAATGCCATGATTTTGGGTCTTAAAGAGGTAACACAGAATTTTTGCAATGAAACTAAGTTGTTGGCAGGATCAGCTTCAACATTAGGATGAATACCCAGAAGAGACTGAGCTTGATTTGAAAAGAGGAGTGCTGAAAAGTAATTCTGGGTTAGTAAGTAAAGTTTTTGGTCCTTCTTTTTTCCCTCTCTTTTTATGAAATCAAGATAGGAAAAACCCACATAGTGTACTGAGGACTGGTTTTGAGGCTTTGCCTTTAAAGTGATAGAATGGATATGCATGTAACAATTGATAAGCTTGCAGCTCATAATTGAACTGTTTTATGGCTAGGTTCACAAAGATCTTGTATTTTAATATTGCTTTTAAAGTAATGTTTAAAAAGAGATTTTTAAACTACGGTGTATTATTTTAATTTTTTTTTATTGTTTTGCTTTCTCAAATGTTTGTTTCAGTCTTCTGCTTGAAATAATGTTACTTTTTTTCAAAGATACACATAAATTCTAATGGAATTTGTCTGTATAATTTTAAACTTATATTTAATTTTCTCATATACAGGAACTGATTTTTGTTCTAAGTTGACAATTTTATTAAAATAGAGCTTTGGTTGATAACAATTTCATTATATCTATGGTGGATATGCATAGTTTTTTGAAATTAGCTACTGTTTTGGCTTCTCCATGACTGCTGGAAACATCTAATCCATCAACACTAGATGTGATTTTAAAGCATTGTTTTGTAGCCGTGCCTCTAAATTTTAGTTTGTAGTAATTTATGTATATGACACAGTGTTTGTTAGTGTTAGAGTCAAAATTATAGCAGCTAATATATCACAACTTACACTGAAACTTTATAAACACGGCTTTGTTCTTTCCCTTTTTGGAGGCAGCTGTAATGCTTACTTCTCTGCAGACTTTTCTCCTTTGGTCTATTGAACTCATTCTTGCATGCATCACTTTTTTTACCTTTTTCTTGCACATGATTGATTATATTTATTGTGGTATGTTATGCCTTGTATCTCCTAACACAGCAATGCAATCCCCCACCCAAAACTATCCACGTGTGCCCTCCACCCCCACAGGCATGTTAATTTTAGGCCAGCTTACTTTGTTTGAACACAAAATTTACCTATTAGCATCTCCTCTGTGCCTACTAAAAGCACTAAAATATGTTATGCAATCCTTTTGTACCTACACCTAGCAACAATAATGTGGAATTTATGTACCTCACAAAATTACTTCAGAAAGTGGATTTGCTCCGGAGAATGGAAGTGCTGATACAAGACTGGTCTATTTCTCCTTGAAATAAAAAAACATATTGGTAAACTTCTCAACATGCTGTTTGATATATAAATTTCACATTTAAATTTTATCTATTGTATGTCTTGAAGCCTAGCTGCAAGCTAATGTAGGACAAAAGTTTAGGTAATTCTTCATCACCAAAATGTCATGAGTATCTGACAGGAAAATGTATCAATTTTATTAAAAACACTGGTCAAAATATTTTTCAGATTGTGTGATACGTTCTCTTCAGGGACACAATAAGTCTCTTCCAGGATGACAGAAATAAAAAAAGATTTACCCCTTGTCATGAAAAGGGCAAGAATGGACTTATATGATTTCATTTTAATGGGACAAATAAAACAAGATAAAATTCACTAGCATTGAATCCATGCAAATTTGTGCCTTATTTTTAGTATGATAGGCCATAAAGTAAAAGACAGAATTGACATTTAGATTGGTGTTGTGACAATGACCCCATGGTCACTAAATCCTATTAGGCCATTTGTTGCATAAAACATAACAGTTTTGAAGTGGTTATAGATAATAAGGGCACAAAATTAGCATGTGAGAGCTCTTTAAATTTGCATCTGTTGAAATTATCTGATATATGTACATTGCGAAATATAATGCTAAATTTCATTTCAGTTATCTAGAGTGTTTTTGGCAAAAACTTTCTGTATCAAGATAGTGTGATATGCACTTGTGGGGCATAAATTCTACTGCTTTATCATTTGTTAAATAGTGCACTTGTTCTTCTGAGGCCGCCATCATCAAGGCTAGGTTTCTGTCTAATGATGTTCACTCATAATAGCAATGAAAACATTGTGCCCAAGCAAATAATTGCTGCACAAAATAAAATAAAACAGTTACTACTATGTTCTTTTTCTTTGATTTGGACAGGCTTGTACAGTATGGTTTGAATTCTTTTACACATAGTGACTAAAATATATAATGGCTGTTACAGAATTTCTTTTTAATGTAGTCTTACTTTGTATGTGATAGTCTAAATAAAATTGTCCTTTTGAGCAACATTTTATTCAAATTAGAGTTTGAATAAAATATAAATTATGTGGCTCTTGTCTGCAAATCACTTTCCAACCAAAAGAAGTCAAGATAGCATGACCTAGATCACACAAGCAACAAAAATTTGATCTAGAAACTCAAGTACTTTCCTGATGCTTTTAGTTTGCCACTATGGGATTTGCTTTCCATACGTGAAATTGGCGAAAATACCACATAGAGCTCTTAAAGTAGGAAAAAATTCTCCATGTCCACACTGTGTATCTCTATAGAGAATCTTACAAGGACAAATTTCTTCTTTCTTACATCTGATTATTCAGTGCATTTATCATTTTCAGACTAAAGCTTTATAGCAATTCTGTAAGTATTGGTTCCAGAATGCAAGCACCAAACATTTTGAAAAAAGTGTCATAAAAAGACAAAGTCAAGTGGTGCACCAAGTTCTTTTAGAAAATGTTGTTGCTATTGTACAAATACTTTTAGGTTTCTTTGACAGAAAATATTGCACTTATGGAAAAGAGATAAAAATACCCAAGTCACAACTGGTATCTTTGAAAGCATCAAAGATGTGGGCTGTCTTTTCAATGAAAATTCTTGTTGAGATTTGTTTGTGCTTGCTGTATCAAAATCTCTTGCCTCTACTTGTTTTATATATGATGAAAAAGTTGAATTATTTGATGATAATGCTGTAGTTTCATTCAATGAATATAAGACTTCAAAGGTCCTGGACATACCTGATGGATGAGGTAGTTACAAAAACCAATTTTGTCTAGTTTTTGGATGAAATTTTCAGAATTCTTAAAAATAGTCTCTTTTTTACACAACACAAAGGCTATTGTTTTATTCACTTAGATCTAATATTCATTAATTGCTTCTCTAATTGCGTTCTGGGGATTTGTATGCTGATAGATTTCTTTCATTGTTAGAAAAATCTGACAGTCACTAAATAATAATAATTTAGCAGAGTAAACACTGTTCAAATAGTGGTGCAAATGGTGAATCTGATTAATCACCTTTAAATAACTCCTATCTAGTTTTATACTGTGACAAAAGCATTCTGCAGAGATGGAATTAATACTCAAAGATAACTCAGATGGTTGTGGATATGAACCATGTCATGCTAGATTTTTCCTTTGGCTGTGACCTAATTTTACACCCTTTGAAGCCAGTGATTAATGGTTTAGAGATTCTGTCTTCTAGGACAGCTTAGAATTGAGGTCTAACTTTCTGATGTATATGAATAAGGTCAAAATTTTTATACTTGGTATTTCAGATTTTTTTATTTTCTAAGGAAAACTTATTGACAAAAATGGAAGCTCTTAGGATGACTGAGCTTGATTTTGGGTGTAAAATAATTTTGTATACAGAGATTATTAATTTGGCTAATCGTAAATCAATACAGATGAGCTTTACTGTGGTGCTTGAGCTATTTGAGGGTGAAAATAATATACCAGCTGTATACTGTGGCATAGTGCTGAAAAATCTGTATTCATTCCTGATATTGCATATGTGGTCTGCAATGCTTGAATAAGTATCAGTTTATACCTATAATCACTTAGAGATTATCTTAATATTTCACTGTTATTTTTGAGCTTTCTCTAAGTGCTAGTAAATGGTGGGGCAGATTAAACAACCTTCTTTCTGGCAATACAGTTATATCTTCTATGGGCTCAAGAGCTCAAGATGAGTTTACTTTAGTGCTGCAGTCTGGTTGGGAGTTATGCATCTCTATTCCCAGTACAACATGAAAATTACAGGAGTGGCCATCACACCAAACATACTGACAGGAGGAAAGAGTTCTTTTCATAATGCCATTTCTAGTTAATACCTTGTACTAAATATTTTATTTACTGGTTTGACCATAGACCTCAGGTTTGAGCTTCTCTTTTCTGAGGACCAAATTCTCAGAAATCCCGGAGAGTGCTTGAAGAGTTGACATTTGATTTGTTTAGCAGGATGCACGTGCATGTTTTACAGGAGAAGAATTTCATTTAATTTTATTTTCTTAAACAGCTTTGTTCTTGAATTACATAATTTGAAACAAATAAGATATTTCACATTAAATAAAGCATTCACCTAAATTCCAGTTTTTCTTTAAAGGCTAGTTATATAATCAATACTAAGCAGCTATTGGATAGACTACAGACCTGGGGTGGGAGATTTCTTCTAGAAAATTATCTTTGCACAGTTTTGTGCCTTCTCAACATGCATCTGTATGCAGTTGATTGTAGACAAGCTGTGATCTAGAGTACTCATCTAACATGAATTTCAGTTTTGAACTAGGAAGGTAAGATTATTCCTATGCCTGATTTTTTTTTCATAGTTTTAGGGTAAAGACATAAAGTTCTAGATGGCTTCAACTAAGTGATGTGTGGGTCAATATTTATTATCTAAGTTTGGTTTGCTGTACTTTAGGTACTGCTTAAATTCTAAATAGGTTTTCAAAAGTGTGGTGGAATTTATTTTTTGTGTTTAGGATCTTTACAAATGTTTTATTTTAATTCCCCCTGTGTGCTGTTTTCTCTCCAGGAAGTTTTTATGTATTAAGAAAAAATTGCTTGGTTCCTCTCTCTAGTTTGAGCTATAAAAGGCAACAATAGAGCTATAAAGGGCAACAACATTTGTTTATCCCCATTTCATGATGTTTGTTATTTTGGCAGCTGTGCACTTTCATATCACCCATTTATCACTACTGAATGTACTCCTGCATTAAAGGGTGCATTAGTATACTGGATTTTGGGTTTGTATTTTCCTAGGGTTAGTGAATATGGAGCACTTTAAACTGGAATCCTAGAGGAATTGGTCTGTACCTCTAATTTAAATTTCTCAAGGATAGAACTGAATAAATGTATTTCTGTATGTATGTTTCCCTCATTTAACTACTTTATGAATGTTGTTAGGCACTCTTATTTGTGCTGTTGAGCTGGGTTGATGCAATTTGGATTTGAAGCCCCTTTTTGGAATTCTATAGAATTTTACAATCTGAGAGATCTTCTGCACTAAAGGTGTCTGAAAACAGATGAGGAAATACATTTTTCTGATGAGAAATGAAGCAGATTTTTTTTGTTTGATTTTGTGAGTGGGACACATGCATTTTATGTTACTCCATGTCCACACATCAGTCCAAGCCAAGCTAGAGACACTCAACTTGCACACTTCATTTGGCTGCAGACTCACAATTCCCAAAAAGCCAAGAAAGGGTTCACAGTGTTTTTCAATTACTACATGCAAGGAAGTAATGAACGAGGTAGGGTAATTGCAAACTGATTTATAAGCAGGTATACTTTGATTACTCTAGGAAAAACATCTTCTCTTTCTTTTTAAATAATGTCTATACAAACCGAAACTGTCTCTCAAGGATTTTACCTGGATTTTTTTTAGCTATTTATTGGATAAAGTTTCTTCTTGTAGGTGAGGTGTGGGGTCTATACAACACATAACAGGTGCAATAATAGTCACAGAAGGGAGCTCTGTTTTTTAGGTTTGAGAGAGTGTATAGTGTGTTTCTGGGAGCAGCTTCCTCCTACCCTTTCAGTAGAGCTTTATTAAACTAAGCACAAGATTCTGTCAAGCATGTCTATTTTTATTAAATATCTAATCTTAGCTGAATGATGTGGTCTTACAGCTCAACATCTGCTGCTATTTACTCAGTGACTGTGAAGGTCTGGATGGTGATCCTGGGAAATATATTAGCACTAAGCAGATCCCCTGCTTACTTTAAAATAGATGATTAATCATTGCTTTCCAAATAGCCAATGAGTGCTGTACTTGTCTTCTAACTTTCAAGAGCACCTCTGTTTCTTCACAGCTGTTTTGGTTTCTTTGTTGTTTTCTTTCCCACTGAGTATTTTGGGATATTTGGGGAAATTGGGGATTTGGGTTGGATTTTTTTTTTTCCCTAAACTTTAACCCTGTGAATTCAGAACTCTGTGTGGTATCTTGAAATGGATTCAGGAACAGAACTATAAAAGGAATGAAGTTTAAAAGTGTTGAAACATCACACTACTGAACATTATAGTGTATAATTTTCAGTCACCTGCTGATAAGAATTCATAGTTCTCAAATAGGTACATAGACTTCAATACCCAGGGAGAATTTTATAACAAATATATAGTGTAGGAAATCTAGTATATGTATTTATAGAACAGAAATAGACAGAGGGACAGTAGTGATAGTAGCTGAATTACTCAAGCATTTTCTGTACCTATGCCAGCAACTTCATTTTGCTAACACCTGTCCCTCAGTAATTCAGACACTGCTGTCTTCAGGGAAATGGGGGTTCCAGTGCTCCAGTGTGCATTGATGGAAGAGGGAATGAAGCCTACACCTCTCACACAGTGTTTAGCAAAAGCTTAATAAGCTGAAAAACTATAGGTTGAAAAAATCAATTACTAATCCACCGCCTTTGGCAAAAGGTTTAAGGGGTTTGAGAGTTGCTGCTCATGTCCTTTGTGTGATGTTTTTTGTGAAATTGTACAGTCCATAGGTGTAAGGCAAGCTGACAAGCTGAATAAGTGCTGGTCTTCTGGTGCAAGGTGGACAGTGTCTCACTGGAGAAAGTGGAGTCAATTTCTCAGCTGGTATAAAATTGAAGGGCTCTGAGTTAATCCACACAGCAGCCTCTGTAAAGGCTAGTATAGCAGCTGAGTGGCTGAAAATGTGTAAAGGAAGGTAGTGGTTTAGCTGTACTAGGAAAGTAGTAGAGTAAGAATTCCTCCCCATCCCCTCTTGCTCCCATTGCATTTTATGGCAAGCTTTCACTCATTTTTATAAATGCAGTATAAAGAAGACACTCTTCTGACTGAGGCTTCACTTCAACTGCTGAACAGGGACTCTTTTTGCATGTTAGGATAGAGAAATGTGTGAGCCATCCAATAGCACTGTGAAAATACTGCAAAGACAAGTCACTTCAGTTTTGCCAAGAGGCAAAATGGCAAGATCATAAACATGTTTATTCTTTCTCTGTGTTCAACAACACTAAAATAAAACAGTGTCCACAAATTCCAGTGCTATAAATTGGATATTTTTTGCATTAAATGAGAGATAAAGCTGAATAAGGAAAACCCTACTGAAAGTTTTTAGAAAATATGTCTATTCTATAGAATGACTTAGTATTAAAAACCCAGTAATTTTATGTTTCATTAATTATGGAATTTTAGTTTTTTCATAGGTGTATCAAGCAATATATGTAGTACAGTGAAAAATAATTCTGTTATTTATTGGCATTTATAGCCTGAGTTGTTTCCAGCTTAGATAGCCAATGTGTATTACTTCAATATTAAGTATTTTATTTAATGACATCTCTTTGGTTTGGTTTAATGATTGCCCCTTTCTGCCATCTTGCCTAAACTGTCAAAAGCAGCTCAGTAACCTAGCTTGAAAGACTTAATTTGATATATTTGAACTCCATTAAAGATTGTGAAGGAAATTTTTCACAATTCCTAGTAATCATTGTAATTAGTGTGACTGATGTTACAGTAAATGGTGAGAGTCCCTATACCAGATGCAAATCTATGAACTTTTTAGGGCAATATCTGTTAAAAAGAGAGATAGGGAATCCATTTGTATATGTAAATGCTATCCAAACACCCCAGTCATATTTACTGTTTTACTATAAGAAGCAAATCCTATGCAACTCCTACATTAACTAGACTGGATGAAACAAAGGCTTGTTCAGCTTATGCCTCCTATTTCTATTAAATATAAAAGATGGATTTTATGGGGAAAGTTCATGAGCTTAAAAATGCTTGCAGGGTTTATTTTGTATATAAGTAGGTTGCATTTATGGAAAGAATAAATAACTTTTTCTTAGAATAGTTTTCTCTAAACCTTTGAACTATATTGATTCTTCCACCTTTACCCATTATGGTGAAGTTTACTACAGAAAAAATAGTATCTACAAAATTCTACAATTTACTGTAGAGTAAGTGTTAAAAGAAAAATCAATAGAGCTACTACATTTCTTGCTCCCCATCCCAAGTATCCTATTTTATGTCATCTTGTCTGAACTAACAGATTTATAAATCAGTTCCTTGAACAGTAAAATCATTTGCCATTTGGTAGAATTGGCTGACATTTCATTTTTGCTGTGCAGATTGCAGATAATGTTGACATTATTTTGCTGAGCACTGTACTACATCATTAACATATTGCTCATGACTGAATCTGAAATACTTTCACTCTCAGTGTAAAAACCTACATTTTCTTTGTAAAAGAAGTGATGTAGATTTTGTTGAGATAAAATAATTAATGTTGCAGCGTGGTAAAAAAG
Organism: Oenanthe melanoleuca; assembly: GCF_029582105.1. NCBI lineage: Eukaryota > Metazoa > Chordata > Aves > Passeriformes > Muscicapidae > Oenanthe > Oenanthe melanoleuca. Next base: position 39,651,782 of record NC_079336.1, read on the forward strand.
AAATTGCACAGAAGTTAAAAGTGAAAGAAAACAATCCCATAGATCACATATTTACTCTTGATATCCCTAGATCTTGCATTGAAATGAACAACTCATGAAACAGACTTAAACCCAGGCTGTATCAGCACTATAGCAATAAAGGACTTGTCAGTTAGAGACAGAAACATTTCAGCCTGCATCACAGGAAAATGAACATTTATTCCAAGTTTTAGGCATAATCCCATTCTTTCCCATATGTGATCATTTTCTCTGAAAAAGTAACCAGCTGAGCTGCAAAGTAGCTTTAAGTGCCCAGGCAGATTTTATCAAGTTGGCAGGCAATTGTTAATGAATTTATTTCTACTATGTTTTAAGATCCATCTACATATTTATTTGTAAATCAAGCATTTATTTTGGAAATTTTTTTTATTTTATCTTCTGCTGAGGGAGTGAGATGGAACTCGAGAACTGATTTTGTCTGTTATCCTGATTCAGCCTGTGCATGTTTCATCATTAGCATTGCCAGTGATTTAGTTCCTTTATCCTTCCCTTATCCTTAAATATTTATCTCTGCCTTGTTAGTTATTCTTCTTTATATCTTTGATTAGGTATGCTTTACCAGGTAATAAGTTTTTTTCTGTTTGTTTTGTTTCTCTAACACATTATGGATCACATGCTGCCATTCTTCATTCTTTGTTATGTTGAATTGTAGCTTCAGCTGTGTTTGTTGTAATTGCCAACAATTAAGGTTACAGTCAGCAATTAAGTAACAGGTAGCTTTTTGTGGTTGAAGATGAAAGTATGTCATGCTGGTTGATTAATAGCTGTTCAGTTGTATGTTACACATACATAAATTCTTCTGCTGACCAACTAACCAGATGTGCAATTAAGTAAAGCAAACAACCATCTGTCTTTGAGACTCATTCCAATGTTGACCAGTGCATTCCTTTTCAGTTTCTCTCTCCTGCTCCTTTCTCCTCAGTTTCCTTGCCCAGCATGGATCCTTCCCATAGGATACTGTCCTTCACAAACTGCTCCTTACTGGGTCCTCCACTGGCTGCAGTTATTTCAGGAGATAAGCACCTGCTTTGGCATGTGGTCCTCCCTGGGCTGCTGGGTGATCTCTGCTTTTGCACCTGGAACATCGTGTCCCCTGCTGCTCTTATATTTGTGTTGGCAGGATTGTTTCTTTCAATTGTTTCTCTTCCCCTTTCTCTGCCCCTGAGACCAGCCCTGCAGCCCCACTTGGCATAGCCACTCAGTACAATTTAGTGTAAATATATTGATAAAATACTGATTTCTCTAAAATCATTCCATGTGGAGTAAAATTTTCACACATCTCAAAGACTTCAACAGCAGTTACTTATTTCCCACTACATATGTAGATGAATTACTTGTTGCCAGGGAGACAGTGTTTTTCACTGTTTACACAGTATATGCTGTTCAGAATAAGAAGCAAACATTACCTCAGTTGACATGCATTTCCATTAAGAACTAATAGTGCTTAAACCAAAATAGTTTTATTTTAGGACTGAAATGCAAAATATGAAATGATTACTCATTAATTTTGATTAAATATATACTTTTTATATGGGGATTGGTATTTTTGTTGTTCATTAACATTAAATGAATATTTTGAGTATTTACCTTCCCTGGAGTGGATAATTTTTCATGTCTGAAAATATCAGGATTTTTTAGAATTTTTTTTTACAAGTGAAACTATTGTTGGGCATGAACCAAAGCACTGGATCTGAGCTGGCTAAATTTTTTTAACCTTCTAGACAAGAAATATTCTTTTCCTAATTTTTTTCTAGTTTGTTTTTAAGAAACTTCAGTATCTGTAAAATGTACATATTGATTTAATGTGTTTGGAGTTTACAAGTTTGGGACAAGGTTGGTACCTTGTATAATATCTGCAAGTGTAGAACTATATGTGTTAACAGACAGAGAGGTTGGTTCAAATTTTTTAAATAAATGTATCTTCTACAGTCTTTTAAGTGACTTTCTCCTTTGACAGACTTGTATTTTGGGGCTGTTGCAGGCAAACATTAAAATATGTTTTCAGGAAAAATGGCTTGTAGTTGGCCAGACTAGCAGCAGAGATTTACAGCAGCCTCATCAGAAACATAACATTCTTGTATTGTCTTGAAGCCTTCTGTTTTCACAGATGATCAAGCAAACAAAAATTGTGTGATTACTTAATCAGCTGTGGCAAGCTGATTTTGTAAAATGTACATTATAATCTGCTGTCTTGCAGGGGCTTTGCTGCCTGGTCTCCTTGCTGCTTCATCACAGCACTACACTGATGAAATCATGGGGGCAGTGACTAATTGCAGTGCTTTCTCATTTTGCCATAGATTTTCTTGCAATTCTGAATGTCATCTTAAGTTGGTTGCCAGCCAGGCAGCTGAAATATCCTCCTGCTGTTTTGCACTGCAAAATCAAATTTTACACCTATATTACATCCTTACTTATGCAATGAATAAGATGAATGAGTATTGTGCTTGTCTTTTTCCCATGTTTTCTGCATAGTCATGTGGTCCTTTTATTTCACTCTTGCCTGAATTTCCCTTTCAGCTAAGCCACCAAATTGATGTAGATGGTGAAGAGTAGGGTTTTCCATACATCCAGAGAGATGAATGCAACTAGACATCATTAAACTGTGACTTTTCATACAGGTTAAAAAAAAAAGTTATATTTTTTCTTCCTGCTTTTACTAACTTGGAAATAATTTCTGACATTTTGTTTTTATACTCCAAAGGATGTCAAATGGGCTTGGATGGCTCCAGTAAAAATGTTAAGTGTAGCAAAATCTGTTCCACATAACATTTTGACCTGGGGTTAGAGGGGAGACAGATAACTCAGTTGCACTCAGGCTGACTTAGGCTTGGTACTGTAGTACTACTCAAAGTGTGGAAAAGATTGTAACTGAAAACACAGATACTAGCTCATTCTGTAGTATGTGATTGATATTCCAGTCACCCTAGGATACAAGATTAATAATCAGCAGCACTCTTTCTTTATTTAATTTGCTGTTTTAAAATGTAGTGTTGATATGATGCAGCATTGTTATGAGAAGAAAATGCTTTGGCAGTCCCTGCCATTTTCCTTTTCTCTTGTACATATTGGATTTTTAAAAAATTTATTTGTCTAACCTGTATGTATTTATGTATGTATAAGATGCTGGACTCTTTGTTTTAAGATCTAAAATCAGTTATACTAATGCTCACAGTTGCCGTCCTTAGTGGTTTTTCTTCATATCTTTAGGAGTCCCTCCTAGTATCTAGAGCTTAAACCTCCAAGACCTCTGCCATAGTGCCCATGCTCAATACCTTTTTTCAAAGTTCACCGAACACTTTATTATATAATCAAAACTGCAATCATAATGGGATTGGTCATGGGAAATGAAGCAATCTTTAATCTGAAGTAATGCACAATGTCAACTTCCCTAAGCTAGTGTTGGCCCAATATCTTTTTTCACAGTGGGTTTGTTCACACAGCTCACCAGGCTGGATTTTCAGGCTGTGGTTGTTTTGTTCCCATGATCATAGGATTGAGTGCCATCAGTGTAGTGGCAGACAGGAGCAAACAAAGTTAGTGTTTTCAGATTCATGAATGCATTTCTTCTCTGCTCTTCTTGGATAGATGTTTGGGTTATGCAGGACAAAGGTGAAGTGAGGAAAGGGAAAGGAGACCTAACACTAAGACAGGTTTAGGCAGTTAGTTCATAGGCCATTAGTAAGGATCATATAATCTTTCCTTGCCCAGTAAATGATAATTAGAAGTATAAAGTGCTACAGTTAATACTTATAAAAAAAATATTGTGTTGAGCAACAAATATGAAATAATTGTGAAAACCAGCTTTTACAGAGCTGTTTTTTCAGTATGGCCTCCTATAACAGATGGACTTGAGGAACTTATATTGGATTCCACAGTCTGAAGCTCTCCTGACACTCACTATGAAGCCATTCCTTTAGAAAGTGAAGCAAGCTTGCGTGAGCTGAGGGAACAGGGACCAGCAGTCAGGTTCCCCTCATTACTCTCAGCTGACTCAGTTAACAGATTAGGAGAGCTGTTTCCTCCTGCTCCTCTTTGGCCATGTTTATTCCATTCTTCTATAGAAGCCCTGTTGCTGTGAGGAGAGGACACTGCTTGTGTACATAGTGATAGCCTAGATCATCTTGCAGGATAGTGTTCTCAAGCAGAAAAAAATCTGGACCTCAAATCTTTGGCATAAAACAAAACTTGGAATCTGCATCTCAGGCAATTTTATCTTCAGTAGACTGACCAAGAAAACCACCCCATTTATTTTCATAGAAAATGTCTGGTTTGAACAGAGCCTGCTAGTTCTCGTGGTGATTTTGACTATCTGCTAAATCAGGATCTAATATTATTTCACTTCAAATTCTGGCAGAGAATTAGTCAAATTCTTGCTGACAGTGACAGCTCAAGTTATGTTTTAAAGGAGAATGTAAACAGATAAGAAAATGTGTTAAGAATTTTAATCTTGGTATCATGCCTAGATCTAGATAGGGACACATCTTATTTGTCTCCATGTTGGTTGTAACTGCAATGCATTTATATAAGCAGTGCCATTTTTGGGATAGCAGGGTTTTATCCTGTCTCATGCAAAACATTCTCTTTCCACTCAGAAAAAAAGTATTAAACTCTTCACACAGATCAGTATGAATCAGATATTAAAGTCTACAGACCAACTTATGAATTCATAAGAAAGATTCAATCATATTATGCAGAAAATCCTACAGACATGAAAAGCACTTGAGTAATGAAATGAAATTTAAGGGACAATTAATTGATCTTGACTATGTGTAACCTTTGGTATAATTATGATTTCACTGTGGTTTTTTAGCTGTATAAATAAATAATAATAGGCTATTCCCTAAAGTTTAAATTTACATTCAGTAACTGTGGTTTAAATGCTAATAGATACATGTGATTTCTGTTACCTTATACATGGATCTTAATATTATTATAAGAATTTAAATGTTTGATGATACTCTGCCAGTTAGAAAAAAAAGTTTTATTATTATTATTTGTTTAAAGATTAAGATGATTGACACTTTCTTTTTAAAATTAAAATTATTCAAGCTTTAGAACAAAATGTTCTTGTACATTCTTTGAGTGATTTCCTGAGCAGAATAACCCATTTGTATTCAATAGTTGCTGTACCATATCTTCAAAGCTGGAAATCCATTTTAACTCCCATAATGATGAGATACACCTTTCTTGTAGGTAAACTGTCTTTTAAGTGACATTGATGTTTGTTTCTTTAATAGTTCTGCTCCTCGTAGGTTCTAGACAATGAAGTCCATAATTCCTTGGGTAGGATTTAAGGGATAATAACATTTAAGAAATTCTATAGAGAGGCTTTTTAAGCCAGACCTGAGATCAAGTGTTAGAGATTGAGTAAAACACTTTGTCTGCTTAACTCTCAGTATCTGAATAATTTTTAAGCAAACATTATTTAGTAACACTTTATCACTACTACATTGGTATGATTGAAAAAAATCTGATTATTCTGGTCATGTTTTGCTGAACTTAAATTATTTGTATGTTAACACAAAGAATATATATTTTAAAAAAAATCTTACTGTAAAACATGTTTAATCAACTCTAAAGCAGTGTTTCAACTCCATATATAGATGTTGAGCTTTCCACTATTCAATTGCGTGCTGTCTTTCTTACATTAAAAAGTCCTTTTTAAATATGAAATTTTCTTCTTTTTTTTGTGTTCAGTGTCCTCTTAGGAAAGGAGAAAATCTTATTTATAGAGGGTGCTGGTTGCTGGTTTTACTAAGTACCTTCATGTTTGCAAAAATCATAGTTTGCCAGCTCTATCTCTAGTGGAGTCTCTTGTTAATTTTAAGACACATTTGACTGTCTACATCTTTCATGCAGATGTTCATCCTCTCCTACCCAAAGGTCCATGAAACAAATTTGTAGCAGACACTGTGGTTCTATGTCAGTGCATGCTGAGGAGACAGTACACCCTTCTAGGCTGTTGAGGAACTGTGATACCATAGAAGAGTAGAAGGAAAAAGCAAAAATACAGGCTATAATTAAAAATAAAGCTTCCAGGACCTCTTTTACATGCAACTAGTTTTGTGCATTTTTTTTCCAATGCTATATGTCTTATGAACATTTAAATGCTGCTTAAGCGTCACTATATGTCAGGACTACAAAAAAAACCCAAAAAACAAACAAAACAAAAAAACACACAAACCAATGATTACTTCTAGCTAAAAATGGATATCAAGTCTAGAAAATAAGTCTCCAACTCTTACATAAAGAATAAGGCTACAAGTCTCATAGTTTAATCTCTTTCTTAATACACACTGCTGAGTGTGAGGCCACTGCATAAATTGCATAGGAAAATGACCTATGTAAATACTTCCAGATCAATAAAAAGCAAGCCTACATGCACAGCTGACATGGCAAGAGGATTGTTTCTACAGACATTTTTACAACAGAAATTTATTTTCTTGAACCATGGTTTCTGCTTGGGAGAAATTCTCCCCCTGCCTAAGTGACAGGGAAATATGAAAAAACTGTTCAAAAGAATGCCTTGAGTCCATGATGCTGGGGATCATAAAAAGAATTTTAGTAAAGGAAAATACTAGAGATGGAAATGTTTAATTAATAAACCAGTGCATTATTGTTGATGATCACAACTATGCAAAGCTGCAATGAGATCCTTTGCAGCATTTATTTTTCTTTTCTCCTTTGAGGGAGAAATCTGTCGGTTGTCAGGGACAAAATGGGTTTGTCTTATTCTTGAAAAAGGAGTCATCTGCTGTCAGTATTTAAAAAGATAAAAAAGGTTGACAACTGGAGGTGGAGTTTTCAGTCAGGAGAATTAACTAATGGATGATTGCAGGGTGTACCTAAAACCATGCAGCCCATGTGATTTATGTCTATGGCATCTGTGATCCTCTGACCTGGGGAGCAGAAAGCTTAGAAATCAGGTTCTTCTTCAGTAGGCAAATAAGTGAAAGATTTCTGTAATATGTACAGCCAGCAAAACCTCTATTATTGTTGTTAACATCTGACACAGAGGTGCTAAATTATGTACAAAGAAGGACAATAAAGTTGGTGAAGGCTCTGGAGTGTAAGTCTTGTAAGAATTTGGCTGAAGGAGCTGGGTTTTTTTAGCTGGGAGGAAAGCAGGCTCAGGGTGAGATCTTATTCTCTCTGCAATTACATGAAAGGATGTTGTAGCCCGTTGGGGGTTGGTCTCTTCTCCCAGGTAACAAGTGACAGGACAAGAGGAGGTGGCTTCAAGTTGTGCTGGGGGAAACATATTAGATATTAGGAAAAAAAGTACTTCAGAGAAAGGCAGCAAACTTCCCAGGGAAGTGGTTGGGTCATCATTCAGGAAAGCATTTAAAAGATGTGTAGATATGGCACTGAGGGACTTGGCTTCTTGGTGGACTTGGCAATGCTAGGTCTGTGGTTGGACTCAGTTTTTGGGAGGTCTTTTTCAAGCTAAAGTTCTGTGATGTTTTATTATGAGGGGTTTGATCATCTGATGCACTGAGATTGATAGGGTTTGGAATGGTAGATTTGTGGTGGTGGCAAAGCAGTGGCAGAAAAATATTTCTGTTTGTTATAGAGGAAAATGAAAGGTTGAAGGGGCTAAAATGACAAGAGCATTGAGAAGAGTGTAAACGCACCTTTAAGGTGGTGTTTGAAGCATGCTTCAGAAAAGAATGATCAAATATGCTCAATGACTTCCATGTCAGAAATAATTCAGTAGGACACTTCTCTTAACTTAGAAAAAAGGGTCAGCTGAATGGGTTTATAACATAGGACTGTAAAATAATGAGCAGCGTGAAGAAGGTGAATACAAAGGTGAATACACAATGACTGGTCATTCTTTCTTCCAATACGAGAACCATGGTACATCAAATGACTCAAACAGGTAACAGGTTCAATGGAAATTCCTGCCTTGAACCATTGTAGAAGTTCCTGGGTATTCAAACAGTGACTGCATTCAACGGGCCTTTATTCCATGGATTCACCCAAGGAAACCACTTTAGCAAACTGGACCTCTGGTTTGTTTTAAGGCCTTAACATATATACTGTGTAAGAAGGCTAAAATTATACTTATGAGTGTCCCCTTGAATACCTTTTTTTCCAGAATGGTCATGATTAGACATTTTTGGGGACAATATTTTGGGCTAGACAGATCTATAAACAGATCCAATAGAGCTTTTTGTTTGCTATCTGAGTCCCTAGATGAGTGATGCTTTTGTCACTTTTGTCAGTTTATGTACTCCAGCAGTCAGTGGTTTGTGGGAAATTACAGTGTCCTCAGAGATATATTTATATTTTTTTCTTCTGTTCTAGTATTTGTGTAACTGAATTACATTGATTCTTTGTATTTTAGGATCATCCCACCTGTAAAAAAAGCATAAGTAGAGAGACTCACTGTACTATTATTTTGCTTAAAGAACAGTGACTTTGCCTTTAAAACATTGTGTCATTCATTTAAACAATGAAAAGCAGATATAAATAAATATGAATGGTTGTTAAGTTACTTCTATATTTATTTGTAACAAAGCATTTTAAGTCAGGAATAAATTTTAACTTTTCAGAAATAAGGCCAACAGGAGGTTGAAGTGTGATGATGTTCCATATAGGGAGGCAGCAGGTACCAGACTGCATCAGAAGCATTTTCACCCCTCTGAGGGAGAAGAGTGCTTGGCAAATATATAACACAAGAAAAGAATACTATCTGAAAATTGTGAGGTCATGAGAGCTGTAGGTCTGGTAGAAAAACTTTTCAGGTTTAAGAGCTCCTGCACACCACTGTAAGGGGAAAGACTTACCTTACAGTGATGGTTACTCCTAGGGAAGGTTCTTCCTGAGGAAAATTTGCATTTAGCTGAGAAAGAAAGCAGAACCCTTAAGAAGGGAAGCTTTCCTAGGCAGAAGCTATTTGATAGCATTATTAGAAAGAGAAAGTAGCAAAAAAAAAAAAAAAATCAATGCTTCTTGGAAGCCATTAGGAAGTTATTATTATTTCCTTTAGCTGCTGTACTGAGAAGAAAGCTCTTGAATCTACTTTTTCACTTAGGTTTAAATCAAATGGGACTACTTTCCTTTATTATTCTTAACCTAGTTGAACTGTAGTAGGATTTGTGATTGGGTTGAGGACGTGTATTTTCCTTTAGTACTTGAAAATTTCTATATTTAGTGATCATGCAGACATCAATAAGAAAAAAACTCCTGTGCAGACAAAAGTCCCAGGTGTAATTTTTTAACTTACATTCGTTTTGAGCTGAGTCTGGTCACTCCAGTTTTCCCTAGAGTATAGAAAGAGAAAAAAAATATAACCCCATATTAAGTAATTAGTTCTCTTGTTTGTGGATCCTGGGTCTCTAAAACTGACAATATTTGTATAGCAATGTGTTTACATTTAGCTTGTAAGTGCTGCAGTGCTCAGTCCTGAGGGTGATGAAATGCTAGAACAGGCTGACCAGAGAGGTGATGGTTGCCCCTTCCCTGGAGGCACTTAAATTTGGAGGGGCTCTGATCAACCTGTTGGAGATGTCTGTGCCCATTGCAGAGGAATTGGACTAGATGAATTTAAAGGGCTCTTTCATCAAAGCTGTTCTATATATATGATTCTCTGTTGTCTGGGTCTGGAACGAGAAATTTGTTATACTGGGGAATTAAAGAACATTATATATTGAGCACTCTTATGATAGATCCAGAGAAATATATTTACTACTTATTAAAAATCTTCACCTGACACCTGCCTTAGGATGCTTTTTTAGAATATATCACTGCTGTTAATAATTCATAGGAAATCCAAAAAGGGAGCCAATTATTTATGCAGTAGCAGTGGGCCAAAGCAATAAGAGATAATCACAATTAAAAAGATTGCATATAAAGATTGCATAAAAAGATTGCTTTATACTCTAAAATTTCCCTTACCAAATCACATTCTTGTTCCTAGATACCATGTAAGGGAATGTAAAAAGAAATTGTAAGTATACTCATTGTATGAAAAATGTCCAGAATATAAAGAGCTATTGGGGGAGCCTCTTGTTGGGGCATGGAACTGGGATTAATGTTTTTATGGTGTCTAGCCACAGTGTGCAAAGGCATTAACCAGTTCATCTACCTAAAAAATGAGGATTCACTGCACTTTGTGATTAAAGGATAGTGTTATAAAGTAATTAATTTTTAATTTTTCTTAATAATTCTTCCTTTGATCCAAATAAGATCAAAACTAATATCAGTATTTCTATATGTATAAAATACTTTGGTAATTTAATACAATTTAATATCTGCTTGAACATTTGTCTCCTATGGAAAGAGATGTAGAGAAAAACATAACTAACACTACTTGAGAAAGTTGGAAACATGGAATATACAAGTTATTCATCAATTTGATTTGTTAACACCTTAATCACTTAAACAACTAGAGTACAAAATGCCAGTGGCTCTGCACAAAATAAAAAAATTCAAATTTTCAGAGTATGTACCTTCTAATATAATCTCAGCATTTATCTGCTTTCCAGATTGGTAGCATCTCATACAGACTATGGTTACCACAGTGATTTCTGCAGTACTATCAACCACATTCTTTTAAAAGAGCCACTATCACTGTTAGTTTTTGCTTATTTTTTATAATCAATGCAAATCCATCTAGTCAGGATATTTTGTTTCTTTACATTGGCAGACACAACCTAGGTTTGGGCTTAAATCTGTTTTTTGGCTTGAAAATAAAAGTTTTTCTGTTTGTTAGCACCCCCTTATTAATTTTCTGATGGCCTCCTTTCAGTACAAACATTGACTGGAAGGTATTTTGTGAGTCTAGTTACAAATCCACATATCTGCCTTTATAGAAATATTTTGTGCGAGAAAATTCCTGTACATTACAGAAAAGTGAGAATTTATAGGGATGAGAATTTAAACTAGGATAATCAGAGAGTAAAGGTCAATAATCATAAGTTATTACTGTAGATTAATTCAAAGCACCCATAAAAAGCTGATTTATAATTGCTTTTTAAATAGAAAATCAAAATATGTTTATTTTTTCCTTTAAAGCTTTTAGCTCAAGTCTATGTAGAATTAACTTCTGAGATATTTCTTTTAAGAGATAAAATACAATAATTAAGTATATTTTTAAAAAAGTGATAATAAAGTAGGAATCAAATTGTTAAGGAAATAAGGAATAACCTGAGTACCTCCAAGGTAATATCTATCAATCATACAAGAGAAAGAGAGCAGGACACGCTGATTTCTCTGCAAATTTGAGACCTGTATTTGTAGCATTTCCAAAAGCCAGTTCACTATTACCTGAAACAAGTGTTTTTTTCTGTTTCTGGAAAATATGGTCTAGGCAGAGAGGATAAATCTTTGCTAATGAGCCGCCATGGTACGTAACTTATTCCTCCTGACAATGACTCACTCTTCAATACTTGATATAGGTTTTAGGAGCTTAGAGTAATGGAGTAAATATAAGAAAAAGGTTCCACAGCTCTTGAGCAACTTGCCACTCTCACCTCTGGCTCTAGAAGATGCATGTTGGATGCTGTAAGTGCAGAGTAGGTGGTGAGAAAGATTGGGATGCAGAAGGGAGTGGAAGTTTTGAGGTGGGAGTTTTGGGACAGAGGTACAGTGATTTAATGCACTGAGGGGAATATGAGCAGATACCAACAGAGGCAAGCAGCTAGTAGAGGTTCAGTTGGCAAGTATTATCTATCCATTAGAGGTAAACATTCAGATTTCAGGTTTAAAAAATTTCAATAGCTGAAAGAGAAGAATTAGAATGAATGTATGTATTTGAAGGGAATCCTGTTTGTGACTCAGAGTTCAGGTGTTTTACCTTGGGTATTACAAGAAAGTTTCTTTAACTAACCTAGCAAACAAACTGACCTTCACAATATTTTCTTCATCCATGGCTGAGAGGCAAATCCCATGCCCTCAGGCAAAAAGAGTGTGCTCTGAGAGTTTTTGAAAATACTACACAATGATTGCAGAATTGTGAGTTTTGCAGTTATTCTTGACTTTCCTGTTTGATGTTTTGAAGCTCTTCAAGTCTTCCTTAATTTTCTGATCTCTATCCTCTGCTCTCTTCTTAAGCATTTAATTTTGCACACATTGCCAGGCAGGTTCTGACAGCCAAGTACCCCTGTGGGCTTTAACTTGTTGCCTGAACTCTGACATGCACCATTGTAGATTTTTCAAAGTTCACAAGTGTGAGATAGGAAGAATTGATACAAATTTCAACTAGTGTTGGGTAGGTCACCTTTTTTTTCTTCTAAATTTCTAAATTCTTTCATTCATTTGGGATTTTGGAATTGTAAAACAATCAATCAGTTAATTAATTTTTTATTTCCAAGAAGATTGAGCAAACATTATCCAGTCTTTTGGATCAAATGATCAGTCCTTAAAATAAACTTCAGATATATTAACAAAGATATTGGTGAATATTGGCAACTTACTTTGACAAGGGAATATCAATGTATGGCAAACAGAGACATTAATAAACTACTTACAGAAAATAAAAGCAGTACCATGGAACCACTTAACTGGAAATAAAGAAAGATAATCCTAATGATACTCAGAGATGTTATTTACCAGGTAATTTAACCTTAAATGTATTTATTTTATCAGTGTTTAGGCTATCAATTATTTAGATTTTTCATTACACTGTAGATATTAGGACAATTTGTCTCTCAATATTAATTAAAATTAAAATGCAATAGTACATTTAATTAACACAAAGCCACAGGGAATATACAGCATAATCTAACCTGTGAATCAATGAAATACAACAGTTCTGGATGCTAAGCACTTAGAACTAAGAAAAATACTTGTAATTTGCAATTATCCTCTTGGAAGCACTTGTACTTTTGCAATCAAACTCCATGTGGCTGATTTTAAGGACAAGTACATGCATGTCAAACCAAGCCCTTCAAAGATGCTTCAAACAGAGAGAATAGGAGGGGCAAAAGTAAACAAAAATAACTAAAAAAAGTAAGAAAGAAAAAAAAAAAAGCAATCACTCACCACTAGTAGACCAATGACCAGCCAATTCCCATGCAGAAACTACTTTGGAAGAGCTCCATTCCTAGTTGTATGGCTGAGCATGATATTAGATGCTCTGGAATGCTGCTTTGGTCAGTTCAGGTGAGCTGTCCTGGCTTTGTCCCCTCCCAGCCTTCTTGCTGGGATGCAGTGAGAGATAAAGAAGGCCTTGATACTGTGAAAACTGTTCAGCAATAGCAAAAATGTTGTTGTGTTATCAGCACTGTTTTAGCCAAAAGCCTAAAACAAAGCACCCTACAGGCTGCTGTGAACGTAATTAACTCCACCCAGGCCAAACCCAGGAAATGACTGAATAAGCATGTTCAGTGGTTTTTCTTCTAAGCTTTTAAATGCTTTGCTTTCCAGCTAGAAAAACTGGAAGATCTGTCGGTTTCCCAGTTTTTTTGGTAGCATTGAACAGAGGGAAAGAATGGACTAATCTTAGACTACTATATACCATATTTAAGAAGACATTAATATTTTGAAATTTCAATTTGAAATTTCTATTTTAAGCCTTTTGTTAAAGGACATAAGTTGACATAAGTATAAAAGAACTTGAGTAAAAGGGGAAATGTAAAAGTATGGGATGTAATTTGAATCAAACTATTCTTTTAAAATTTAGAAAAATTTGCTCAAAATAGTACATCTTACAAATGTCAAATCAGAATTTTGCAAAAGTATACAATAAAGCATTACCTGAAGCCCAACTATTTTTGTTTATATGCAACTGAATAGCAGAGCAAGACCTTTAGAGATGCTATTTGAAGGTGTCTCTGATGCTATAGATGCAGCTTTCCTGCAAGAGCATGCATAAGGGATGACATGTGCATAAGTGTCTGATTAGAGTTGTTTGTTAAAGCCATCTGCAAGGCACAATCAACAAGCAATTGTAGCATGGATCATAAGACCTTTGGACTGAACCATTCAGAATGGAGAATTGGCTTCAAATGTTTAGAATACTTTTGTTTATTTTTTTTCTTCTGAAGATCCATACACTCAAAACGATAATGTTTCTTTTTTTTTATTCTGAGGGATTCAGAAACAGCCTGCAGAAGATAGGAGTGGAGCAAGGCTCTTATTTTAGGCTTTTGTGACCAGCTGATGAATTTATATTCCTTGTTTGATTTGCATCAGTGGTTTGGTTATACATTTATGAATTATTTTTTGCAGTATAAAACCTGTGTATCTTTTCTCTGACGTGAAAAATGCTGCTTTCTGCATGTGGTCTTAAATTATTTTACTTCATTAGCTTTCTGATTTGAAATAATTGAGTAGAGATGTACCTCTATTGCCCCATGCAATATCATGGAACTAAGACAAGACAGGATCTGACTTCAGACGCTAGCGAGTTTTGAAAACAGTCTTTTAATCTAAGATGCAAACATTCAGAATGTAAGCTAATGCAAACTCATCCTTTAAATTACTCCTTTTAAGGAGAAATCTGAACTTCTAGAGCTCTACATTACTGTAGAAATCAATACCATATTAAAAAACCTATTGGACTTGAGGAAATCCGAGAGATTAAAATCTTTCTAGAAAGTGAATGCATAAAATTTTGGTCTAAGGATATTTTTTTATTAAAAAAAATTGGCATGAGTGAAATGTATTTGCAATTTTGTGTTAATATTAAGCTACATTTAAAAGAAATAATGCACAGTTATTTACTCTATATCAATTTATGACAGAAAAACAGTTGTCATTGAACTTTTTGAAAGATTTGTCATGTTTTCTATACATGCTTCTGGTTTCTTATATTCATGGATAAATACCTCAACAGATGCAAACCGAAAGGTATTTTGGAGACAGACTTCTACAGAAGGAAAAATGTTTGCAAGATATATCTTAAATGCCACTGAAGCTCTTCAAGGGGGGCTATGTATAGACTTCAATGCAGGAAAAGCTAAAACTAAATAAATATTCAAGGTACCAAACCAATTTAGAAAACAGCTTAATACATCTGTGAAAAAGGCAAAGAAATAGTTTGCACTCGCCTAAAGGGAATGTTTAGTTTTCCTATCTGTATTGCTGCCTTTCTGGAAAAGAGAATAAATGACTCTTCTTTCCCAGTAAACCTGTGCCAGATGTAAAAGACAAAGTGTCACACTTCATTGTTTCCATGGCATGAGCAGCATTTCAACTAAGTTGTCACTGTTCATTCTGCACAGGCCTTTCCACAGGTCTGACTCATTACAGATTTGAATTGAATTATAAAGACACTGAGGCTAGTGGTTAACATAAATCAATATGAAAGGCTGGAAAACCTGTTTTTCTCAAAAGTGGTCACTAACAATGACAAGCTAATAATTTAAGACAATGTTATTTAAATCTAATTTACATGATATCTTTATATATATGACAACTTAATCCTGTGTGGTTTGGTTTTATTTTTTTTTGCTGTAGAGTGATATGCTTCTGCTTGTGTCATTTCTAAAGAAATTCCTGATACTGAGTGGGTATGGAAAGCTATAATTTGTGAGCACATTTTGCAACACACTATTCATGGGAAAATCACTGCATGGAATATTTAATTTTTGATTATTTGGGGAAAAAGAGCTATAAGAAAGAATCCCTATAAAAGAGCAAGGATGTTTTATGATTGCTGTTTCAAAAATGCAGTTAACAGTAAATAAACCACAGTAACAACTTAAACAGCATTCTGTAATATGAGAATAAATATTTATGTCATTGTTTAGTAGCAATGTGGTAATAAGGGAAACTGGTAAAGAGTAAGAATTAAGCACATTGGTGTGTAAATACAAAAGTAATTATGAATGTGTGAGAGAGCAGCTCAGAAAGCTCTTGCTGTAGGGTCTCATTGTCAATGGCTCGTGTGCATTTATCTCACACACATGTTGGATACATCCACTCAGAGAAGAAGCAAGAAGTAAGAGGCTTGAAGGACAGTCTTTGATTCATCTTATGTGAGCTCTGTAATGAGGAGGAAGAAAAAGGACAGATTCCAAGGGCTTTCCAGCCTACTTACTTTGAATCAGTCTCTATGTGTGCCTTTCTTTTTCTACCATACTAATTTCAACAGTCTGCCTCTTCAGCAGTAGGATGAATTTCATCCCTCTGTGTTCTGAATCCCCTGTAAACCTTTAGTGGGCAAGTCCTTTACAGATATTTTCAGCATACCTCCAAATGTTATGCAAGAAAATGATTTTCATAAGTGTAAGACTAATTTTTTTTTAAATAAATGAGTATGTATTGGCTTAATGAAAATTCTTTTTTTTTTTTTAGGGAGTAACTTCTGCTTAGCTCTATCAGTGAGTCACTACTTCTATGTCGCCTGTTTTCTGTTAATTATTTGAGCAGTCATTGCCAAACACCAATGCCTTGGTTTTCTGAAATGTATGAAAAGTAAAAAATCCAGACAAAATGTTTTGATTTTTTTTTTTAAATGGATGCAGGTTGGTGTTGCTGAAAGTGACTAATACCTCTTTATATGCCTCTGTTTTGTGTATCATCAGAAGGACTGCTGAAGTAGGGTTTTCATTTTTCTTTAAATGAAAAACAGTTAATGAGGTTCACCTGCAGGAAGTCACTGAGGATTATGCAAGAGTATTTGGGAATGTTGAATATGTGTGTTTAACAAGGAGCAGCAGGGAAATCTGACCATTTTTGAATAGCACTTTCTGCATACAATTAATCTCATTTTTGGGAAGATTATAAAGGCTGCTTATAATAACAAACTCAGAAGTGACATCCATCCTAAGGAAAACTAATTGTAGGTGAAATTGAATCAGACTCAGTGAATGGGATTCAGCTCCCATAATGTAGGTGCTATGAGATATATTGCCTCCAGCCACAGTTACAAAAGCATTTGCAGCTCCAGTGAGTTCTTTGCCATACTGCCAGCCTTGACAACTTGCACCCTAAGACAGTTTTAGGAAGTCAGAAAATTTTTCAGGCAACTGAATCTTGTTTTGTGTCTCCTTAAAATTCTTCTTTGCAACTCAGCACTGAAATTTTAGCTATTAACTAATATTAATAATATTAACTAATTTTAATTGCAAATAAAGTTGAATTGCTGGGTTGATGAACCCAAGAATAAAAATCAAACCAAACATAAAAGACAATTTTAAAAATCAATGAAACCAATGCTACATACATGACCCCTTGACTCATATTTGTTGCTGAAGTTTTACTTGTGTTCTATACCAAAATTTGCACAAAAGTTTAATTCTCCAAAAGCTGATTGTTTTTTATGTGAAATACTACCCAAAAGTTACACTGTAAGTAAAAATAAGTAATGAAGTGTTTTCCTAACATCAATAATCTGTTGTTTTGTTCAAATAGAAAAATTATTTAAAGTTTTTCAATATTTTAAAAAGACAGGCAAGAAAGGATGCTTCAAAAGTCATGGTAATATAAAGACCTAAATGGAAAATAAACCAAAGAGGGTCAATCATTTTGCTCTTTGATATATAAGAAATGTGTTAGGGGTCTAGAAATGTAAAAATATAGCTGGGTTTTGGCCACCAAAATATTAAATATAATTTTCTTTGACCTTTTTTTTCCATTAATTTTAATAGCATATTTCAGCTGTACTGTGTGGCACTAAAGGTAAATTTATTAAGGCCTTTATCTGTCAGCTGTGCTTGAGAAATACTAAATATTTTATACAAACTAGATAACTAGTGAGCAAATACATCTTTTCACAATAAACATGAAATGGAGAAAATTTAAATACCAGATTCAGAGAGATCCCCTCTCAGCATAAGAACCACCTGTATTACATGAAGTTGTCTCATGCAAATATCGCAAGTTCACACCACCAGAAAGAAGAAAAATCCCCCAGCTCCAGAAAGAATACACATATATCTTGTAATGCTACTGGGTTTTAAGCCACCTTAGGTGATGGCAACCTATATCCACTGTCTGCAGCACTGAAATCTCCTTCTTGTTTGTTTTCCCCAGTTCATACCTCTGCAAAAAAAGTGACAATTAGCACTGAATACTTTAACACTTGCATCAAGTAAGGCCTTCTAGTTCTTGTGAGTGAGGAAACAGTGAATAAGAAAATGGTACCCACCATCTGTATGACATAGATGTTTTTGCAGAATTCTACCTTACTTCAAGCTATCTCTCTACCAGTTTGAGTCATCTTTTCCTGTTCCCTCATTATGTGAAATTTATAATACAATTTGTTACCATCCTCTTTACTTTTTCCAGATCTATTACATGACTTTTGAAAGGAGCAGGATTTGGTTCAAAGCTCGGATCCTTATGGGTGTCAAGTACCCAAACTCTCCTTTTAGTCAAAGGAAGTGAGCAGACAAAATGGACAAACTGATAAGCTTTGAAAGGACTGGATAAGTTTAAATGAGACCTATTTGCATTTCAGAGACTCCCATGTAGATAAGACATGAGACCTGGGAAAGACATGGTCCTTTTCTGTGCCAGAGGCAGGAGGGGTAGCCCATATGTGAGCATAAATATTGACTGTGCTCAGCTCAGCTGTTCTGAGTGCATCAGATGAGTGCAATAGGAGCTTGTCTATTGGCTTCCACACAAAACTCTCTAAATCTTGAACTTCAGTCATTCCCAACCTGCCCAAAGCCCCTCTCCAGTGGAGGGAAATTAAAATTTTGTGCAGTGTGCAAGATATTGTCATGAAAGTAAAGCGTCCACCTAATACACTATTACAGAATTTATCTTTCAGTTTACTGTTTTAAACCCTTTCCCCCCTGCTTAATTGCTAATATTTAGACTGTTTTCCTTATGGAAATATTTAGAGTGATCCTGTCAATACTCTACCTGCTTTCTAAGTGTGCTTCCTTGCTTGAATGCCTGAAAACAGAGGTTGTGAAGGTAAGAGATGTGAAAAAGGTGGCATTCACATCTCTATGTTCATATGCCTAAACCAGAAACATCATTTGTGAAGACACTATTTTTTGTTAGGCACTAATAAATCCAGTTGTAAGACATAGATTCATTGAGAACATGTTTTATATGATACCTCTAATTCATGGAGCATCTATTTCCTTTTAAAAAACTTGTGTTCTCTGTAGGGGTGTTTGGGAAAAGAAAAAAAAGGCCTCAACATGGGGAGATGCTGATTATACTGTATGAAAAAAATAATTTCTTTGAACCATATAAATTAGAAAAAAACCCCCATGGCCCCTGAGATTAGTTCAGTTGGTGCTGATTAGGCCAAGGTTGTGGGTTCCTGTATAAACCACTCTATAGGCCATTCTCTTAAAAGTTGGACTTAAAGATCATTGAGGGTCCTTTCAACTCAGAATGTTCTGTGTAATTCAGTGATGCTGCCTAGTCTTCTGTTACAAATAAAAGCCTTCTCTGTGGTCAAAGTAGTTTTCAAAGCTTTTTAGATTTTTTTTTTTTAAGGATATCATTGTAAATAAAAAAGAAAAGTGAATACTCTGGTCATGGATTATGGAATCCTAGGTTAAAGATGTATCTGTTTGGTCATGTACTAGAAAAATATATAGAAGAGGTAATAAAAAGGAAAAGTTTATTTGTATAGGATAACATTTAATCCAAATACAAGGTTCAGATAAGGCAGGGTGCACAACTCTTGTTTTCTACCAAAACAACTTTTCATTTTTCTCAAGAGGATTCTAATTCAGTAATTAAAATGTAATTATCAAATTAGAGAACAACATTTCAGAGCATAATTATCATATTACCTAATAACTTCTTAGCATCTAGACTTTTAAGAAAACAAAATATCTGTGTATAATTGAAGATTAAAAAAACCCAAACTCTGGATACCTGCAGTGCTGAATTTCAACATATAGATGGAAACAGTGAAAGTACATACTGTGGAAGAATCATTTGCACATCTAGATTGCATTTCAGTCATTAGGAATATAAACACCTTCCTCTCATGGAAAAGATTAATTGGGTAATTATGAAGAAATACAAGTGGCAGTCAAGTTTATTGCAAATTAGAGAGGAGTTTAAGGTATTCAGCATCTCTGTGCTTCACATCAAATGTTTTTACTTTCTGTTGGTGTATGACACATTCCCCCAGACCCTCCAATAATAATGATAATAATAATAATGCAGGCTGTGAATTAAATGCTGCTGATTTATCACTGGAGATGAGAATCAGTATCTGTGACCTGCAGCATACTGAAACAGACCCTCCTGTGCCTCATTAAACATTTTTCTTCTTTACTTCAGGGGCTCACTCTAATCTGTTCTTCACAGGAGAGTGCCATAAATTATTAGTTTCTGAAGCACTCAAATTTCATATACATTGGCATGATTTTTATTGATATGTGTCACATTAATTAAATTTAGAAATAAGAAAAAATTTGTGGAAATTTGTGGAAAATTTGTGCATTCACTATTAAGATTTAGAAGAGAACTTAAATGTGTATTTCTTTTATTTATGGAATTGATATAGTAAATTTCCTTTTTGTGAAGAGTTGTCTAAATTTCTTTTGCTAGGTGTGTTTGCATAAGTCATATCAAGATTTTATTTATCTTGGGTCATATTACAAAATGTGTAAACTTCACTATTGCTATAACTAATGAAATAGGGAAGTTCAAGAAATGTGAACCAACGTATTTTCAAAATTTTAAAATTAAATCCTCTCAATTCAGCAGCAGAAGTACCTAATATCTCTGCTTTTGAAAAGAGACTTTCTTTTTAAACTTTCCCTTTTATCAACAATAACATTAACAACAACACTGAAGATTCATCTCTTTCTTACTTCTTGGCATTTTTATCATCAGCACCTAATATTTGTTTGGTCATACTACTTGCTTGTTTCTGCATTTGGATGACATTCCACCCCCCTCTTTTTTTTTCCCCTTCCATACCTGAATAATCAAAAATGTAATCATTGAGAAAATACAAGAATACCCAATTTTTGGGGTCCAAGCTCATGCACCAGGGGCAGAAATAGTGAAGATTTTTCTGAATAACATTCAATAACCCACGTTGGTCTTCTGAAAATTGCTTCAAAGTATTAGAACCTTATGCTCATGGTAGCACAGCCATATTTTAACCAGAGCAGCAGTACTGTTGACAAAAGTGATTTTTGATGAGATTGTTGATAAAATGAAAAGGTAATGATTTAATTTCTAAGCAACTCTCTAAGGTAAACATTTTTGGAAACTGAACATTTGAGTACTGAAGTGAAACATTATTAATTTTAATGTTGTTTGTCCCATTGAAAACTCATCCATCAGTGATTTTGAAGGGTTTTCTTTTGTTTTTGTTTGGATTTTCTTAATCTTTGAAAACTAATATAAATTTTCCTGGTATTTCACAACATTTCTGTAGCAAGGATGTCAAACTGTTCAGTTGTAATACATTCAGAAAACACTTTGGAAAGAAGCAGAAACGCCTCAAGGAGTACTGAAGAAAATCTATGTTTCAGTGGCTTTAAGGGTGAAATGGAAACAATAAACAGTTTCAGTAAATGCATTGTAATACAGCAGCAGCAGGAAATAGTAATGAATTATTACTATTAACTAAGGGAAACATGATGCAGCAAACTAAAAATTGGAAATTATTTTCCTGGAATATAGAAATAATTCAAAAATTCGCTTTATAAAAGTACTAAAAAAAGGGATTGTTCATATTTAAAGTTCCTACCACTCAGTTACATTGGTGCTCTGCATCTGTTACACAGATGTATGTCTGTGCATATGTACATATATATGCATGCAGTCTAGATATGCCTTTTGTCCTTTTTCTTTTCCCCTTGATTAAATTAGATAAGAATTGCTTCAGGTTACTGAAGGATTCTATGCATGGAAGTCTTGAGAGAAGGAAGAAAAATATGAAAATGTATTTTTTGAACTGGCTTAAATCACTCAAATATCTACAAACTCTTGAATATTTAAATATTAAGTATTAAAAGAAAAAAAATCATTCTCAAGCTGGCAATAACCACATAAACATTTAGTTTCTGAAGATGATTCTACACAGGGGTCTAGTTACTAAAATTTCTCTTACTTTAATGATGGTCACAGCTTCTGACAGGCCTTAGGTCAGACTTTTTGGTTTATCCATTTGCAAGACTCAAGTTTTAGTCTTTTGGGACTGCAAATGAATTTTCATTGGCTTTCTCTGATGACCAAAGTCATGGCAATAAGTATTCTTAAAGTTTCGTTTAAGAAAGAAATGAATTTTTTTATGGTGTTTTCCAATTCTAAGCTTTTGTAATACTTTAAGAAAGTTTTTGTTCCTTGATATTTTTGGAAAAAGGAAATGGACCTTATTTATTTTGAGGTTTTAGATAGGCTTAAGTGTGAGAATTTGGCTTTTGGTTTTGTTTTTTTTCCTACTGAAAAAATTGCGAGTTTTGTGATTCTCATTTGCTGGATCCTGCAGTGTTTGGTTTGTTGCTTTTAAATTACCTACTTGGTCTTAGCAGGATGAGTCAAACTATCTGGATAACTGGGCTTTGACCCTGAAGGTACTTCTGGCTAGCACATGCTGATATTTGATGTTTGAAGATGCATTAGAAATTACCTAACCAGAAAGGGCAAGCAGAAGGAGACCTGGCAATATGACACCAGTCTGTTGAGGTGCACTGGTACTGTGACAGCAATCAAAGAATTAAGCAAGAAGACAAGTTGGAAGCTACAGGCTGGGACTGTTGATTACTCAGGAGGAAAGCCTGAGTCCTGGCCCTGAATTCCTCTCCCATTTAAGCGAGAAAATTTTTGGATAAGAAGCAAATAATCTAGAAGTTGTGGGCTGGCTCCCCTTTTATAACTAGCAGAGACATATAGAAATTTATGATAATTTTAGGGTAGCCCTTGTTTTTTTGTTCTTGCAAAAGCAAAATTCCTATGTCGTAGCCTCTCTTCAGTCAAAATTGAAAAATTGCCTTATCTGTAAGTGTGCAGTCTGCTGGTTAGGACAGGATTCAGATGGACATCATGAATACTATATAATAGATTTTGTTTTCTTCTTTATTGGTAAATGCTTTAAAAAGTTTGCTTGAAAAAAAAAGAATAATCACGTAACCACAAGGAGTATATTTTCTTGAAGTTGTCTTTCCATGTAAGCTGCACATTTAGCTTTTACTTATTGTCTTCTGACTTTGAAGTTTAAGCCCTTTTCTGTTTTGTCTTTAGATGCTGAGAGACCTAAGCATGAGCTTCTAATAATGCAGTATAAGAAGTATAATCTCTACCTGCTTGGATGTCTTTAGTTCCTGGAAAACCTTTCTGTTTTCCAGAAATTTTGAAGTGATTTCTGGTAACTGTTGAGTCATGGTCTCTGTGAATTTCTTCCGAGAAATTAGATGTGCACTTTTCAGAGCTCTGCTTGAAAGTGGTAAAATCTGACATTTTTTCCTGACTCTTCTTTACCTTGTTAAAACAAAACAGCAAAAAAATCCTAACTCCAGAAAACAAAAAAAACTAACCCAAACCAACAAATCCCCACATTTTTCTCCAGTTTTTGCATATGGACATATTAGTATTATACAGTATAATATAGTAGGCGTTAAGTTCAAAATACATTTACTTTTTAAAGGTTATTTCTTATAAGTGAGTCACTTTTATTTTAAAAACAAGTGAAAACTTGGATATAATTTTCTTTGTTGTCTGTGTATGGTTTGGCCTCTCAAATGAGATTCCAAACACAAACTAAAATTTATGATGACAAATAGCATGTAGCATAATGGAAAATAAAAATTCTGGCCTGGATGCAATATTATTAGCATTTTTCTGTGGTCTTTATGATGGGGTTAAGGCACTGGTTGTGTCAGTGTTCTAACACATTTTGTGACTCTTTCTACAATGAAATTAAATGGTTTGTGATTTGCATATCTTTAGACCTGTAAGTAAGGAAGTTAGAAGATGGTAACTGCCCAGTAAGTACCCTAAGAACAGACACAAAATTTTCATGAGGATCAGTGTAAGACTATTTCTGTAAAATTTAGGCATTTAAATTTGCATACTATGTTCTTTAAAGAAGTTTTGGAGAAAAAAAATTTTCTTCATGGTTATTGAGAAGCTTTTTATGTGGCTATTGACTGTCTCTAGAAAAAAGCAAGGGAAAGAAACAAACATGTTGTTTTAATGTTTCAAAACCTTTTGTGATCCAAACGAAGGAAAAGCATTTCATGGCAAAATCTCCTGAGACCATTTTTGTAGTCAAACTTAATTTATTACTTTGTTTCCTTTTGTTACTGTGAATCATGAGAGGCTAATTATTGTGTGAGTGTGATAATTGCATTGATATTATCAAGTGTATTCTGTAATACATTGCTTAGCGTGTCAGAGAAAGGTAATGTACATCCCTTAAAATGGGAAGATATCTTATGGATAGTAATTCTAGCACTGTAGGTGAATGTGTTCAGCTATTGTTATTTTATCTGTCATCTTTACTTGTATTCTATTGATATTCTGACTGAAAGGATTAATATTTGTAGAGATGCTATCAAAAGCAGTGTTTTATATGCACATTGCATATTTCAGCCTAGTAATATTTTTAAACTGTATTTTATTTATTAAATTTCAAAGCATATTTGTGCTGATGAAAGGGAAGATTCTGGTATGTGTTGTTGGTCACATCTGATATAAAGATATTAGAATTCATCCAGTTACATTTAAAACAACTTTGAAGATACTTATGACTTGTATGCACTTAACTTTTAAAACCTTTTTCATTAGTTTTATAAAGTAAGGAAAATTTTGTTCAAATGAGATCCACAGTTGTTATTTCTTCATAACATTCCTTTTCATTTCCCTACATTTAAGAAAAACCAACCAAACTCTCTTTTAATCTTTAACATTTACAATATAAACACAACATTGACTGACTATTTAGCCTGTTCCCTATTGTGCAATCAGAAAATACAAAGTTTTATTTGCCTTAAATCAGTGGATAATTAAAATCCTTTTAGGATTTAAAAATGCCTAGAAGTTGTCAGTTTCATGCAACTACACTAAAATGTCAATCCAAATATAACTTAGATCCTGAAGCTAATAATTATATGCATTTTATACAGCAAAATTTGCAGGATCCTGTGATCATGCCTTCATACACTGATTCCATGGATGCCTTTAACAGAAATTATATCTCATTTCAAAACATATTAGATTTTCCAATAATTGTACCTGCGTTGCAATGTTGAGATGTTTTGGGATGAAATATTTATTTTTAAGATAATCTTCTTGTCCAATATTATTCAGGAAATCAGTAAGAATGAAAGTAAACCCCTGAAATTCCAGATCCTGCTTCCTTCCTCCAAACCCTATGTGCTCTCAGAATGGATGAAGGTTTCTGCTGAAGCGTGCTATCTTTTTTTGCAGTGCTGTATCCATATAAAACCAGCTTCAAAGTCAAATAACCAGCATTTCCTTTGTCAAGTAATCCTTTTCAACATTTTCCTGTTGTGAGATTCAGAAAGCTTTCAATATAATTTTGAAAAGAAGTAATAAAAGCGTGGTATTGTTCCGATTCACACTACTGTATTTGAAATCTGTAATTCCATAAACTACATTACTTTATGGAAAATGTTGTAAGGAAGAAAATTTTTCATTCATTTTTAATATCTTGTTTGAAAGTGATTCAATTTCTTAAATTCTGTTCCAGACAGAAATAAATGGCTAAGATGTAATTTTGCTCTATATTTGTAAGAAGCACTAGTCTAAGCTGTCAACCTTTAAGGAGTTCTTTGAACCACCTCTGTAGATTTCAAATCCATAGCAGGGCCTGAAAGAGGATTATCAGTACAGTGCATAGCACACTTGATTAAGCCTGAAATGCCTTCAGCCAGCAGCCTCTATCAGCTGCTGTGCTCCTCCCCACAGTACCAGGCATGCCATGTCAGTGATATTGGGTTTTTGGGATGAGCCTCTTCAGTGCCTTCTAGCTGTACCTCTACCGGAGAGGTGTAGTCCATTCACACCTCCAAAATACCATCATTTCTGTCTCTGTAAATGTCTATGGCATATATCATCTTGTGAACTCTCAATATCGTGCTTTTGATTTCTTATCTTCCACAATCATTGGCTTCAATTACCAAATGGCCAATTTTGAAATTGGAACGTCAGATGTAAGCATATATTTTAATAGTCCAATACTTGACAGAACTGTTTGTATTCTGCCTTGAAACACCTCTCAGAAAAGTTGTTTATATGGATACCAGTTACTTCTCCCAAATTTTGTGGCTTATTAAACAAAGCCTGTCTGACAGTTCATGTTTTCTGAACATGAAAAAATGAATCAAAAAAGTGATTTCGATTTGTCACATCAGTATTAGATCTGGGCAGCATAATTATCTTAGATTCATAGTATTGACCTGAGGCAAGGAAAAAGAAAAAAAAAAATTCCTAGGGAACTTCATACAAATTTAGTAGTAAAATTTAAATATATTTGTATACTTTCAAGTAAAGTGGTGGGAAGAAATGTTACTGGGATTTAAAGTAAATTTTTCTTCAGGCAGTCCCATTTTAATGTTACTTAAGAAAGAGGCTTACATTGCTACATTTAAAGAGTTATTGTATCATTAAAAAGAAAATGTTCCTGTCACATGTGACTGATGCTAGTTTTTATAACATATTAATAAAGACCTTCATAACAGTCAGTAAATTTGTGCAGATTGGTGCATGTTGATAATATGGCTAAAGTATTAAAAAATGTACAGCTATTAAAACTAGTGTGTGTATATGTGCAAGACCTCTATCCAGTTGGTTGATATTAGAAAAAAATTAATTAATTAAAATTAATTAATTAGTTAATTATTTTTATATCTTCAAACAAGGAAAGCACAATTAAGATTAGAGTTACTTTTTCCATAACTTTGTTAATGTGAAAAATGTTTTGTGTGAATGATTTTTGAATTTTTCTATCCTGATTTCACTTTTGAAAACCATGGAAGTTTTAACACTGTGTATATAGTTCTCCAATTGCAATATCATTAGAACCAGTTATTTTAGGTTAGGTATTTTCAAGTAGTCTACAATCTTCATTTTGGCTGATTTGGTAGGCTCTGATGTGAGGTAATGTGACCTTCTGTTACATGTTTAAGGGTTTAATTTTTCAGAGGGCACAGTTTGCAAAATAGCCTGTAGCTGTAATTAGATGGCATTCATTTCTCATGAAACAAACAGGTGACTGTGACTGTACTAGAAACAAGAGGAGAAATTCTTTGATTTAATATTAACCAGGTTTGTTGTCAGCTTGTTTGGAGTTCTACTTGGATACTTTTGAAGCTTGCTTGAATGAGGATTTTTTTAAGTAGGCAACAGTATTTCAGGTTTCATGGTATGCTGCTCTTTCAAAAGTTCTCTACATGTAAGAGAGGGAAAGATTTCCTAATAACTTGTTGTGGAACTTCCAGTTATGTAGTGATTCGTGCAGTTAAGCAGCTTTGTCCTTTCTGCTGGGTTTTGTTAGGTGTTATATGGAGATGATAATAAAAAAAACACACAAGGTGGTGATTTTCAAAGGGGACTCTGTTGTGGAACAGTGATGTAAAATTGAATAATTCAGAAGATTAATTTATTATTTGTGAAATTTGGTACTTTAGAGTAGGAAAATTTTTCTGGGGGGATAATTTTTGCCAAGATGTGTCAGCAAGCTGACTTTTTCTCCCCCTATGGATTTTGTATTTAACAAAATTATCTGAAAAACAGGGAAAACAGGATGACTTGTAAATAATTGTCCATTCTACTACATTTTTTTTTGATGGCAAATGCAGGCTTTTTCATTTGAACAATTTCAGGACAAAATTTTTTAGACTTGCATAATTAAAAGCTATTTTAGATTTTCTTTTTCTTTTGAAAATAGTAAGGACATCTACATTATATCCTTTTTGGTAAAATATTACTATCCTTTTTTTTTCCCAATAGTTTGTGTTTCTGAAGAAACAGTTGCTCCATCAGTATTTCATTGATGATTTTACCCATTTGGTAAAAGAACTTGGTCAAATAAAGGTTTTTTCAATAGAGACAATTGATGAAAAATCCAAGTGGATTTCAGGTACATTAAAATCAGTTCTTTCATACCAACTTTAAAAAGAAATTTGAATTACCCCAGATGTCACTTCGAAGATGGAGTATTTAAAGAATATTTGTTAATTGCTCTGGCTTATCTGGCTTGGATTGGCATGTCTGAATCACTGTGATTCTTCCATTGTTGATCACTCCTAAAAATCTTGTGAGTTTTGTCTAAGTGGATACTGTGACAGTAAAACTGGAAGAGCTCAGCTGTACAGCCATCACCTACTGTGCACAGCCTATAAAAGCTCATGGGCTACAGGCTGAGCTGTAGATAAGTGATCCCATATTCCCTGGTGTCACTATGGCAGGGCAGGGACAACCTGCCTTATCATTACCACTGTAAATGAAGAAGACATGTGTGAGACCACTGAAGCAAGTTAAGAATAACTTACACATGTTTTTACAACTTTTAACTTTTCTCTCTCAGTTTTGGGGTAGTAGTGGAATTTTGGGCTATTTCTCCAGGATGTGCTGCTGCTTGCATCTGACAACTAATGTTTCTGCCTACCATGGGTCTATAAATTCTGTTAAAAAAAACCTCAAATCCTCACACCTGCATTTTTCAAGCTGTTAGACAGAGATAGGCATTGGTTTGGCTGCTTGTCCACATACCAATGGCAAGATTTATGACTCTTCTGTCTGCTTATCTGAAGCCATGCAGTGCATTCCTCAATTTGATTATTAATAAGGCTATCCTGAATACAAAGTAAAGCAGCAGTAAAGTCTTCTTGGGAGGGAACAACATGACACAATATGCTATGACAGCTTCTGGATACCCCCATCTCTTCATTATTGAGTATATCTGAACTAGAAAGCCAATTATTGCATTTTCTTTTCCATTTGATAAAAAATACAATTCAATTAATGGCTTGTCTCTCAGTATTAAGCCAGTGGATTTGCATGACATAGTCTTTAAAAATACTCAAAGTTTTGTTTGCTTGTTTTTTTGCTATTATTCACATACTTAGTGACAAATATAGGAACATAATTGTAAATTTAAAGTTAAGAATAAATTTCTGTTTCTGATGCAGCAATAGAGAAGCACCATTTAAAACTTCTCATTCTTGTCAATACTTGAACTCATTTATATGACTTTGCTGAGCATCCTGGAAGCATCTAATGCATAGACTTCCAAGCAAAATGACAAGGTTTCTCCATCTGGACAATGAAGATCTGTTTTTTTAATATATTCTCATATTCAGAATTCAGATGTGTGTCTGTCTGAGCTTCTGGTCTTAGTGGTTGAGTTCAATTTAAACTATTTAGATGTATTAAACAATGGTGCTGCCCTGTGTGCTCTATCAGCTTGGCCCAAGCTGTATTCTGAGGAACCTGGCATTTTTAGTCATTTTGCATATTAGGATATTTGCATAGTAGGACATGGAGCACTGATGATTTGGGTTTCTTAGTGTGAGGGTTACAATGAACACCTGCCAGCATCCAAAATACTTTACTATATATTTTACTAAACTGAAATGAAAGGACTCTAGTGGATTTTTTGACAACCTATGGCTTAGAAAATAGCTAGGAATCTTCAAATACATGGTCTACTTTATATTCCTCTAGGGTTCTTATTTTTAATTTCAGTGTCTACCTAATGCAAAATATGAAAATATTCAGGAGCAGAAAATAAGTTTTCCTTCCTCCTAGCAAAATATCCTAATCATAGAACAACAGAAGCAGGTTATTCTACTTCTCATTTTCTTAGGAGTGGAAATATACCCTGAAACAGACAGACCATATGATTCCACGTTTGGGGTTTTTTTATCACAGGGATAGAGAATAAGTCAGTAAATGAGGGAAGAAATCACTGAATTGTGTATGTGAGTAATTACAAATCATGGCCACTCAGAGGAGATAGGCAAGGTCAAAATAAAATTTCTCTCTCACTCTTTTTGTTTTATTTTATTAATGTTGAGAGTAGTGGCTGAATCTTTGACAGGGAATTCCCTGCCTCAAGGATTTAAAAATCAGCATAATGAAAAATGCAAGAATAAAGAAGGAAGGTTGTGCTGAACTTCAGACACATGGAAATTAGAGAAGAAAGCTTCCAATGTAAAAACTTCAGGAGAACAAAGAAACTGTAATGTTTATTTCTTTTAATTAATCCATTTAGCTTAGGATATAACTAGGATTTTGTAATTGTTTGTGTGACACTGGTTTATTCAAATATATTTGAATAAGTGCCCTCCAGATGCCTTAGGAAAGCCTATGAAATATATCTAAATTTTCATTTTGTTTATGGAAATGTCTTTTTATTTTATCTGAATATCTATACTTATCATTTAACTAATTTTCCAGTTTCTGCAACAATTTAAAAATGCTTTCCCCAAATCAAAATACTATCCTCCTATATGTCACCATTTGAATTGCAACATTTAGATTCTGTAAGTCCTAGCAGCACAAAACCTTGTCTATTAGAATCTGTTTCCCTGAACAGAGCAATCCATTATCTTCTAAAGTAAGTTGCCTTTTATGTTCATATTCCATTCTTGAGTAAATAAACATGGTCTTTTTTCCTTTTAAATTGTATTTGGCTTATGTATTTACTGAATACTAAGTTTCTTTAGCTTCTGCAGTTTTGTTAATATTGGTTACTGATTTTATGCATACACATGTATATATTCCATGCTCAATCGTTTTGGATTTACCCTGATATTTAATTTTTTCTAACGAGTCTGCTTTTCCCATCTTTACCTCTTTTCCAGTTTAAAATGACAAATTCTTAAATAATTATTAGTCACATCTTATCTCAGTGGCTAAGGCTTGTGCTTTTAAAGTAATATTATATGAACATCTGCTCCTATTGCTCTTGCCAGAAATTAAAAGGCTGATCTGCAGGAAAAAAAGGTTAACACCTCAATTTTGTAGTGAGAAATGGGTTGAAAGAGGAAGAAGACTTGCAAATTATTATTTTTTATATTTAATACTATCTGTATATAGTACATACACATTTTTTTGCTTTACCAGCAGCTCATCTGCTTGATTATTCAGAAGACTGTTTACAAACTGACTGCAGTTTTTGAAGTTTAGTTTGATCCAGTCATTGGATATTCAGATTCTGAGAGCTTCTTGCTGAGAAAGTAGCAGTGTTGAATAAATGTTTTTAAAGAGTAAAGTCCAAGTAGCAGCATTACTTTGGAAATGAATATACAAGTGAGGAGAGAGTGAATGACTAGCATTTCTTTCAAAGACACAATACCTGACTTGTAGTTAGTGATGCTGTGATGATGGCCACTGTCTGTCCATTGGTATTGACAGGTCTCTGTTAAAATGAGTGCTGAAGGGACTGTAAAGGTGTTGGTCATTTTTCTGAGGAATTCCATGTAACTGCAGACACATCCTCAAATAACTTTTATTGTCATGTACCCTTGGCCTTTCCAGATCCAAGAATAAATTATATTACCCCAAAATATGTATAAATTTACATTCTGCGGACAATGATATCTCATTAATGAGAAAAGCTGAAGCACAGCACTGTCTCACAAATTTATTTGCTTCTTTTAAGGTGAAGATTGGCTCAAAAGTGTTCTAGAGATTGTTATTATTTGGGACATGTCCTACTCTGGTAGCATGCCTTATTTGGGGATACTTTCATTGCAGGATAGAGGTTATTCAGGGTGTAGTTTCTTGGATTCCTCTATTTACTGAGAATGAAGTTAGCATCTACATGCAGTTCAGGGCAAAAGAGCAAAATCTGAACCTTTTGCTCAACGTATTTATCAGTTCAGGGAAACAATTCTGCTAAAATATCTCTACATTTTAGTTTCTGGAGGCAATTTAGGGCAAACCAGTTCTAAACTCCTTTGTATGTTGTATTTTCAGTGAACTGTCGAGTTCATTACTAATGTATTGTAAGTAGAAAGCAAGAATCCATGTCTCCCTTCCACCTGCCACACACACATAGGTTGTGGAAGATCTGGAAGGGACAAATGTATTCATTTCAAGTTTAACTGCATAAAATAGTAACAGTAGAGGTAATAGTTATGTAATAATTAAATATACTTCACCCCTCTCCTATTTTCCTTCTGAATTTTATGGTTAATATGTAATGGTTCACTATTTTTTTTTATTCACAATACCAAAACGAGTATTGAGTGGAAAATACCAACAAGTTTTCCTTAAGGTAAGTTCTAATTGTTGCTGGTTTATTTATTGCCTGACTCAAAGCTCATTAAAATCAAGAGTTGCATTGTATCAGGTTTATGAAATTAAATATTTCAGGCTGATGAATCTTTTCCAAAAGGATGATTAAAGATGTTATTTTATGCCCTTTTTGCTGACTCGTGTTTTTTGTTTTGTTTTGTCTTTGTCCCTCTTCCAGGAGGCATTTTTGAGTGTGTGGAATCTGGTCCAATGGGAGCAGAAGAATTAGCCTTCAGATTTGCTGTGAACACAATCAACAGAAACAGAACTCTTCTGCCAAACACCACATTAACATATGACACACAAAAGATAAATCTCTATGACAGTTTTGAAGCATCCAAAAAAGGTAACTTTTTGCATATTTAGTTTTTTAAAGTAAGAACTAAGGCTCACTTGGTTTACTCCCTGAAAAAGTGTGTATCTGGTGAAGCCTTATGCAGTGAGACTGACATTTTTGTCACTGACCTTAAAGAGCTGCTTTATTTAATGTTATAATGGTAACTGCTTGACAATTACATTGCCACCTTTGCCCCCACCAACCCTATCTAAAATCTCTTCCCTTAAATATTTAAAATCTGAAATAAATTTTGCTAAACATTGTGACTAGGGTGTTTCTGAGACCAGTTGCTTTGGAGTGAGAAATCTCACCATCTCCAAAATTTATTCAGCAAAATGCCAAGTTCCTCCCAATTCTACTGAACCTGGGATTCAATTTTAAGCATTCAATCACTTCAAGCACATTTTCACAAATACCTTTATATAGTTAATCATGGACTTCAAAAGGGAAATGGTCGTTGTAATTTTGTGCATCTTATACCAGCATGACATAAAAATAAGCCTATGTATTAAGTCTGTGCTTGAGACTATCACAGTTAGATACTTGTCTCGGCATGAGTTAAGCCTTTTCCTCATAACTAGAAATTATATGTTTACAGAAGAATTTAGAGTAAAAATTTATTTTGAACATTTTCCCTAAGTTCTAAAATCAAGTCAGGGACAACAGGCACAAGTTTCTGCACCACTGCTGTTTCCTAGAAAGTGCAAACACCAAAAATTTCAATAAGTATTTACGGAAGAAAGTACAAAGCCTCATGTCAAAATTCAGTAAGGTTATTTTGCACTGTATTATAAAAACATTTTTTTATAAATTGAAGAGGAAATTTCATATGAATGCTGTATTTAACATGACAATAAGAAGGGTGAAAGAATTGGAGGTCAGGTCCCATCATGTCTCCCCCAAGCATTAAAGACAAAAAGCTTTATGCAATAAGGGACTTTTTAGAGTGGGCTAAGAAGAGTGAAAACACTTGATACAATATTAGAAATTATATGTAAGGAAAAGCTCCTGTGTCATGATTAATGTACATGAAGGACATCTTAAAAGTGAAATTTAATACTAATTAAATGTTCAGTCTAGAACTGAGAGGAAATTTTTGCCACTTTTACTATTACAGATCAACAGAGTTAATCTTGCTAACCTCTTTTATCTGTTTATTTGACAAATAAATAATTTCAATATAGAATATTGTTAGGCATGATAAGAGAGTATCTTTATTTGTACAGAAATACATACAGTTTGGTCATTGAAAGATGATTATGTAAAATTGTCATGAAAATTGGTCACTTTTCATTTATGAAAAATTATAGGCTAAATATTTATGCCTAACAAGGTGGTTTCTTTACAGTATAGCATGTATGGGAGAAGAAAGAGGCAAAAATGCACTTTTAATAGGGTATCTTTGAGTTGTTATTCTAGTGTTTTGGATGGTAGACTAAAGCAGGTTTCGAGAGAGACTACTCTTTCCTTTCCGTCTCAGCCAACTGTGGATAAAGGGGCTGAATCTTAATTCTGTTTCTTTCATTCTCTTTTCCTTCTCACCTTCCAAATTCAACTGCTTCCTGACTCCTGCACATTCTGACCTGTGAAATCTAATAAGACAGTTTCTCCCCATTCCTGACGGAAGATGTAGACAGCAGAGAAATTTCTCCTGAGATCTTTAATTCTTGAATTCTTCCTTGAGAAAAATAAGCTACTTTTATCCCTAGTCTGGGGTTTGCTAGCCTGAATATTATGTTGCTAATTCTTGTTAGACTGTAATAGCTGAAGTTGGAATGGCAACATGCTATTGATTAGACATACTGAATAGATTGCATATATTCATTTTTCCCACTTGCATCTTGGATGAGAATACAACACTATTTGTAACTGCTCAGACTATATCAAAATCTGTGTAATCTTCTAGCACTAATAGCTTTTTGCATCATCAATTCACAATACAGACAACTGCATTTGTGCTCACAGTGCTTTAGTTCAGAATCAAAGGCTAAAGGTTAACACAAAATGGTTCATTTTACTTTGATGGATACAAAGCAGAATTTTAACAATGGAGTTAAAGCATTTGACTCATTTTTGTGGTTCATTATCATGTCCATTAGTGAGTAGGCAGGCACTGAATCAAAAATAGCCTGTTTAGACCCCTTATTAACACATACTTTTGAAGTTGAAAATAGATGAAATATTAATGTCTTTTTAAAGGTACTATAGGAATAAGCAACCTGAAGACAAGGTTATTTCCAAGCTACTGTTTCTCAGTGAAGAATAATGCAAATGCAACAAAATATCCCTCAGTGTTCTAGGAAAATTGGTATGCATCTGATAGAACCAGTGCCATATTAAATCACGTGTGAGAGCATTGCATTATTCAAATTTCAGAAAGAGGGGAAAAAAAATAAGTCCATTGAAAAGCCATCTGGTAGCTATTGCTGTTGTTAGTGATCCCATTTACTGACATTTGCATAAAGCTTGTTGATTACTCTTAGGAAGGGCAATATTAGCATAAATGTTTTTTTATTGAGCTAGTCATTTAGGCAACACACCGAATAGCAATGAAGATCCTGTGTGTCTGACAAGTTTATTTAAACCACTGGTGCTCTGCAGCAATAAAAAGGTGTGCCAGCATAGTTTTTGGAATGCACTTGAAAGACTTGGCAATATTTTCATCAAGTTGAAAAGAGTGTGCACAACAATTAATTTTGAATTGATGAGAAAAGCAATGCAGCGAGATGTGTTTCTACTGCTTGCTTCCTCAGCTGTCAAGATCATTGATGGTGTAGTAACAGAATTAATCAAACCCCATATAAATACTTATGTCTAGTTTGGTTTTCATTACTTCTCTCTACCAAATAAGTTGTTTTCCTAGAAGACAGAGCTGCATATACTCATAAAGGTTATGCCTGTGGTAGTGAATGAGACAGGAGCAGGGCATTGGCCAAAACTCTGGTCTTCAGTATCGACTATTTTTTCCTGCCTTCATTTTGGCATGTCCTAACAAATATTCAACAAGATGATACTGGAGCATGCTATGGGAGATGATACAGAACAAAGACTGCTAATGAACAGTACAGGTAGGGCCACCTTGTACCAGAAAACAGGAAGCTGAGCCACCTGACTATAGCAGTACCATGCCAGTGACTCTCAGAGCAAGTTTTATATACTCATACAAGTATAGCAAAACTGAGCATTTCTAGTTTTTCAAAAGGGACACTTAATTTTTTTTCCACTAACAGACGGCAATTTAATTTTAGGGAAAATGTAGGTCCTTAAATTGTACTAGCCAACACGCCTATTTCAGATATAGAAACTCAAATGTCCATTTTAAAGAAATTAACTCTGTGCACATGTAAAATTTCTGAGTAATTAGGAATCTCAGTAGAAATAGTGTTGATTAATCAAGGAAGAAGTTAACACTTTAATAACCTAGACTAGGATACTGTCCTATTTGACCTTTTCCAAAGGTAAGATGCAGCTAAGCACAAACCTGTTTAATCTGTCAGTACTTTTAAAAAGATGCACAATTGCTGGCCTTTGTCACTTCTGCTGACATAGAAATGTTTAATAAACACAGCTGAGCACTACTCAGATGTTAAGAGTCAATATTCATCAGTTTGTAATGAAAGCTTGGAAATATATTCTGAAATTGAAATGTGCAAGCGAAAATGTCATGCAAGAAGGGAGCTCTGTCGGTAAGACAGTCATGTTTCATGGAGCGCCTTTTGTTAACTATGAATTGTGCGATACCTTCTGGCACACTGCCTTCTTTCCTCTCATCATTGACAGACTTCTGTCTCCTCTTCAGCCTGCGACCAGCTGTCCCTTGGGGTGGCAGCAATCTTCGGGCCATCCCACAGCTCCTCGGCCAACGCCGTGCAGTCCATCTGCAACGCTCTGGGAGTTCCGCACATCCAGACCCGCTGGAAACATCAGGTGTCAGACAACAAGGACTCCTTCTATGTCAGCCTCTATCCGGATTTCTCTTCACTCAGCCGCGCCATCCTTGACCTTGTGCAGTTCTTCAAGTGGAAAACAGTTACTGTTGTTTACGATGACAGCACTGGTAAGGCCACAGTATCAGACTATGTGCTCATCTATTCACATGTACAAAGAGAGGGAGGAAGGCTGTCACTACTCATAGTTCATAATGTAAGAAATATTTTATAATTTGCAAGAATTTTACTGGTGAGGCAGCGTATAACCCATAATGTGGACTTATTAGCATAAATATTCTCCTAAGTATGCTTCAGTTGCTGAATTCTGTGTGTTTGAGCTCACAGCTGTCAATAAGTTGGTCACACTGTGTTTTCTGCAGTGTCTTAACAGTTGCTATCAGCTATTTCTTTTGGTTTTACTTAAACTTGGAAGACATACACGGTAATTTAAAAGATACAGTGGTATGCCCAGTGAAGTACAAAGCCTGAAGTACATTCTGGTTCTGCTTCTGGTGTTGGTTGAGTTTGAAAACTGATTTGTTTGGAATTTTATTATCTATTTTTTTAAGATAGAAGTGAAGAAGGAGTCCTGTTTTCAGCTCCTAACAAGTGAAACTAAAGGAAGTTTGGAAGTTTGAATTAAAAGTGTTAAAAATGAACTCCTAACTTTCCAGCTGAAGTATACTGGGTTACTACCTTTCCATTAGTCACGCTAAAATTTGTTTTGCCTTTCGGTTTCACCTTGACAGTGGCACCTTTGAAAAATGCTGCAAAACTTATATTTTATTGGAGGGCTAGTGGTGGTCTGAAATAAGACCTTGGTTAAGAGGAAAATATCACTGTAATGGAAGATATGAGGAAGGCACTTGGCCAAAGAAGATACATTAAATCTTCTTTGAAATGCTGCTACGTTCTTCCATGCTGGTTGATCTGTCATTGTCAGGAAAAAACCATAGTGAGCCTCAAATTCTTCTCATGGTTCATTGAACCTGAAGGCTGTTGATGTGCTCATTACATGATGCTCCTCTCTATCCAAATCTGAAATTAAAAAAAGTAAGGTCGAAGAACCATGTGAGGATACCTGTAGGGAAGGCTTACTCTGCTGGATAAACAGCAGTTACTGCAGCAGGACAGAACACCTGCTTGCTGTTCCTGCCTAGGTAAGATGCATGTATAGCTACCAAAAGGTGAGGAGGTAGCAGAAAAGTCATTATAACTGATATTTTTCTTTATGCCTTTTAAAAAAATTCAAGGCAATGATGTTTACAGGCTGTGCCATGACAAGTTTGTTGGCTGATGTTACCAAAAGTTTAGGGCAATAAAATTTTTGATTTAAGCTTTAAAATAAAATTTTAACATTATAGATTCAACACAAGCAATATGTAGCTTGTTTTTTCTTTTCCCTCTCTTTTTTCTAAATTTTTAAATTATTATTGTTCTGAAATAGGAAAGGAAGTTAAAGCCTCAAATTTTAACCATGTGATGATAGAAAAAAGTTATGGTGACAGAATTATTGATTTAGGTTTGTGTACATTGGAAATATTTCACTTTGATTAAAATAATTTAGAGCCTTACTATTTTTTCAATAGCAGGTTACCTCTTAAAACAGTTAATTCAGTTAGAAAATTCGTATGTTTTAATACTTTGAAACTGCTTTGCTCAATGCTTTCAAGTAATTTTCTTCTGTCCAAAAAAAGTTAACAAAAAAATATTTCATGTTTAATGATCTCTCCATGTTCAGAGATATATTGTTAACAGCCTTGATAGACCTGATCTCAATTAAGCATGTTTTGAAGCCAGGACATAAATAGAAGTAGGCATGAAAATGAAAAAGAAGATTTTCTTGTATATATTGTGATCTACTTGTTCTACTTATTATTACTCTTAATATTTAAAAGAGAAAAAAAACCCCAAACATAAACTCTTTTATCGTAATTTTAAAATAAATTTCACAATGAATTAGTAGACTGAGTTATTTAGTCGATTTGGAAAGCATAAAGAATTATTCCAGGATATAATCTCTTTAAAATGATATTTCTTTCTGGAGTGGTCAGACCCTTCATGTTATGATAGCAGCTGTTCCCATGGGTGAACAGTAATTTCATCTACAGCACCTTCTTGTTTTTCCCTTGAAATCAATTTCTGTCTGAAGAGGCAGAAAAAAATTAATCAGTTTTAAAAAGGTTATCCTCTTTCTTTTTTTTTTTGTGGTGTCTGCTTTAAGTGAATTTAAATTCTACTTTTCAAAAGAGTCAAATTCTCTTTGTTAGTAGCAACTGCCATGGATAATTGCAGGACTGCAAAAGCAAATGACATTGTTGGGAAGACCACAGCATCACTTGCCTTTGAAGTACATACAGGAACAACTCTTAGCTATGAGAAACTATCAGTCTTAAAGAAATAGATTTTTATATCTGCTGGAATTCAAGGGCAAACTGGTGGGTTTTGAGGCAGGGGGAGAGGAACCTTTTGGAAGGAAATGGTTGCTTGACCTTAGGAAGGGTTTCTCTCCTATCATTATCCTATCACAGGATAAGACAAATATTCAGTTGTGAGTCTAAGACTGGAGCTGAATATAGTGTTTCAACTAAGATTTAGAAATTGTGGTGTATGACTTGTGCCATTTAAGACTTTATTTCAAATCAATATAATGAAGGCAATGAAGACAAAATATTTATCACTGTTTTTGTCTGTTTCTTCCATTTGATTAGTGATGCCTTAGTGTAAAATGGACATAATTCTTAATTCCTTTCTCCTTTGTTTCTCTTTTCATCACCCACATTTTACACTTCTTTATTGAATGGTTTTTTAGGATGATAATGTATGCCTTTTTAATGATGATTTTAGAACTATGGATTTCCTTTATCTGAATGGGCAATTCCTCAAAGGGCATCCTGATCAAGACAAAAATATGTTGGTATAGCAACTACAGTGATAATTTAATTACTAAAACTTTTATTTTTAGGAGATTCATATTTGCTTTATGTATTTTTATTGTTATTATTATTGTAAACATAGATGCAAAAGGAATTAATACTTTTATTATAGAGAGGAAGAAAAAGTATAAAGCATGCATAAACTAAGTCTAAATTTTTCTCCAATAAATTATGAGGGCTTTCCCCTATGCCAAAGTCCTGCAAGATTGTAGGTTGACTCTGAGGGAGAGCATGATTTCATGTATCTAGTTAACTATTTATATTTCTAAAAATGTGTTTATGTCCTTAAATGTTAGGGCTATAATGAATTGGTAAAGTTTTGTAATAGTAAAGGAGAGACATCTCGTCTGCTTCAGAGTTAAAAAATAAATAAATTGTGTCTATGCTCTTCTGCTCCTCAGTGTGGAATATGTCCTCTAGAGTAAAAACAAATGGTAAAAGCTGTGTGGCTATTTGACACTCTGTAGCCAGTAAAAGGCCATGTTAACTCTGGCATCACTCCCAGAGTTATGCTAAAATGCACAGTTCAGCTGCCCCTGGACGCCACCACTGTGTCCAACTCTATGTTCCCACCTTGTATGAAGAAAAGCCATTTATGTGGCTGATCCATGGAAGTGTAGATGCACTCTTCCATATTGGTTTTGTTGTGCCTTTCAATACACAGAGTAGCTGCCTTCAAAAAGTTAATGAGCTGTCCCTGCCTCTGAGGATAGAATTATAACTAGATGGTGTTTAAGGTTCCTTCCAACCCAAATAATTTTATGATTCTATGAGCTGTATAAAATAGATATTGTATTTGGTCTGGATCTAATTTAGTTTGAGCTTGGGCAGTATGAAGGTGGTACAGGGGAAGTCAGTGCTTGTTTAGAGCCCAATTCAAAATAAGAGAAAATTTAGAATCCCAGTTTCTCTTTGTAATAATCCAAGAAATTACTAGTAAGAGAGGCCATTAGTTTGTTGTGTCCCTCATTGAAGCATTCTGCCTGTATTCTCAGAGAACGAATATCTGTACATCTTACTCCTAATTTGAGAAAAGGCATAAGTTATTTCTAATGCACTTATGGGTAGCAACCAGAGCCTGCTTTATGATGCAGAAGTGGCTAAGTCAGAGAAGATATTCATCATATACAGTACAGCTATTGCTCCTCATATCAGACTGAGCCTCAGAATACTGTTTTGTTCTGTGCTGATCAGACACACCTCGTGTTCAGGAGTCTGGAATGAGGAATGCAGGACAGCTTGCTGCAGGAGAAAATAGAGGTTTGTGCCATGATGAAATAGGTACAGAGAAGCTTCTAGAGGGATATGATCAATAACAGGGGAGTGAGCAAAGATCAGATTGAGTGCAGTGTAATAAAGAAGACTCAAGACTATACAAATGAGATGAAGTAGATAAATTAACTAGAAAGGTTAATTCTACCTGGACTCAGTAAGAAGAGATGGTGTTTTTTGCAGTGGGAGTATAGTAATAGAAATAAAAATGAACATAGAATGGACAAAGGTTTTAATATTATAATAAGGCCTCTGCCCTGGTAGTATTTTATGGAGTAGGTATTGTGGCACTATGTAGATGAGTTTTTTCTTTCATAGAATTAGAAATGTGTGTCTTTTTTATGTGGATCTCTGTTTTAATAGTCCTGTACTTGCTTTCATTGTTTGAATTTTTTTTTTCATTAAATAATAGCTACTTTCTGCTACCTTCTATGATTTAATTTCCTTTTTTTTTCTCCTATCTCTCAAGACTTTTTTTTTAAATGCAGCCCATTGGTTGTAAAAGCAAAAATATTGTAGTGGGGCTCTAAAACATTTTTCTTACTAAAAAAAAAATAAAGATTGCATCCTTTGATTACTTTAAATGGAAAAGTATATTCCTTTTAACTAATATTTCATGTTAAAAAACAAATACAGAAACAAAAAAAACCCCCAGCAATACCTTCCCCCTGCAAAAAGAAAACAAACAAACCCAAAACCCCAAATCCAAAAAAACTCCAAGATTTAATGAGAAGCTGGTTACTTTTTCTCCCTCCTTAAAGTAATTTTGGTCTCTTTGTTAATTAAATTCCACTAAACTGTCCCTGGACACTAATTAAGTCCTTTCAGATTTGCAGATTTGCTACAGTCAATTGTCTTTAAGAAAGAAAAGTGAAAAAATGACAAAATGTTCGTCAGCTGCATGTCCTAATGGATTTAATTGGTCTCAAAGCAGTAACTTAATTTCAAGTACATATTCTAATCTCTGTGCTAAAGCAAACAGACCAGACAAACTGTAAATAAGTTTGTGAATCTCAGACAACTTAAAAAAAAGGAAAAAATACATGAATAGTTAGATGATGAGCTTTTAAATTATAGTGGCACTTGTATAGATATCAATATATTGATACTTTTATATACCAACAGAATAAGTTGATATAAACAGGGTTCTGGATGTTTTTTCTTAATTAACTTTTGTTTTGGTCTTGAGTGGATGAGTATAGACACCAAAAATCTGTTACATCTATGAACAGAAGCCAAAGTAAATGCTGAAAAATTAAGAAATAAAAATGTTTTGTGTTGGTCTTTAGTACTGAATCTTGTGCTTTAACTGAAATGAAGGAAGTTGAAAAATCACATTTTGTTGATATATTCACTCTAGTAGCAGGTCCCATTGATTTTTAATAAAATGACAATTTATTTCTTGGGACCAGTATTAAAATTCCCATTATCCAGTTCCCACTGTATTTGGTGTTATTTTGGCCTCACCTTGATTTTATGTACAGTTCTGGCCCCCACTATTTAAAAATATTATTAAGGTACTTGAATGTGTCCTGAGTAGGCCAACAAAGCTGGTAAAAGGGCTGGGAGGCATGATGTCCTATGGGGACTGTGGGCTTGTGGGGTTGGGAGAAAAGGAGATTGAAGGGTGACTTCATTGCTCTCTCCAGCCTCCTGAGGAGGGGAAGCAGAGAGAGAGAAATGCTAATCTCTTCCTCCTGATATCCAGTGACAGAACACGTGGAATGGTGCAAAGTTTCATCAGGGGAGGTACAGACTTGAAATTAGGAAATA
This sequence comes from Oenanthe melanoleuca, assembly GCF_029582105.1. Lineage (NCBI taxonomy): Eukaryota > Metazoa > Chordata > Aves > Passeriformes > Muscicapidae > Oenanthe > Oenanthe melanoleuca. The sequence continues at coordinate 39,694,174 of NC_079336.1, forward strand.
TTTACTTATTTATTAAGAGGTTGGTCAAACACTGTAACAGACTTCCCAGAGAGAAGGTTGGTGCCCCCAAGCCTGTTTGTGTTTAAGAGGCATTTGGACAATGACTTCAACTTGCTTTTACTTGTTCAGCCCTTAAATGGTTAGGTATTTGGACAAGATGATGGTTGTATGTCCCTTCCAATTGAATTATTCTATTCTATTTTTCTAAATAAGAAATGTTATCTTATTTCCTGATAACTTACATCTTGTGGTTTGTTATGGTTTTTTGTTTTACCCTGTACTGAAGGACTGCTGAAGGACACCCTCTTTTGTAGTTAATATAATTTTAAACTAAGGAAAATGAGATATCTTGTGGGTGACATGGATGTGGGATGATGGCAAGTGGGCAATATTGCTAAAGGGTTAAGGAGAAAAAGCTTCTAAGTGATTCAAAGTGAGTTTTGGCTAGGGGCAAATTTCTCTTTAAGGAGAATATATGTAGTGCACTATAAAAATGAGGAAAAGTTTTTAAGATATTTGAGGTAACTGGCAACTGAGAAGACAAAGAAAATCAGTTGGTCTGAAAAGGCCTGGTTGTCTCTGCTTCTAGATGAATGAATTAAGTAGCATGTCAATTTATGTGAAAAGTTATTCTCCTTTCTAAACAAATTTATATAACAGTAATCTGTTCTGAGAGAGAAGGAATGAGAGTTGAGAATGCTATATTTGAAGGTTTGAAACTGTTGTAATAACAGTGCATTTCACCCCAGTTTAGAAGACAGGACTTAAATTTGGTCATCTATATCAGAAACTTATAAACTGACAGGGTTGGCATGAAGTATAATGTATTTCAGTTTTGAAATCTTGATATTTTTGAAGGGAAAAGTTTGGTCAAGAATAGATGACTGGCAGAAATAAGATGAAATTTCTTGAAGATAATCTGGGGTGCTCAGTCCACAGTACAGTAGGAGGTGTTTGCTGGGAGTAGATGAAAGAAAGCACAAAGGAGTACTGTTATTGTGATTTGAATTGCTGTGAAACAAGATCCAAAACAATCACTAAGCTATTAAAATTAAGGAGACAAGGTTTTGCTTCCCATCCATCTAGAATCATCTAACAAAATTAACCACAGGCAGTATTTTAATATCAACAAATATCTCAAACTAGGTGTTTGCTGGGAAAGGAAGTATAGAAGGACATTGGATAAGAGACTTCTGAAAAGCCTTAAATGAGGTGATCTTCAGTTAAAAATTACCTTTGAGAATATGGATAGTAGACAACATTTGAGAAGTTTGGGTAAAGTAGGCAAGCTCAGGTGCATCCCAACTTTGATATTTTCCAGATTTTGAAATACACTTATCCTCTTTCCTTATCTTTAATTAACATCTAAATCATCCACCTATTCCAAACAACTTCCTTCCTGACATGGAACTTGCTTAAAATTGGATAGAATAAAGTGAAGTTGCAGTATGAATTTGTTAATTGGGCTTTGTTTTATTGGTTTTGGTTTGTTTTTGTTCTTGTTGGTTTGGAGTGTTTTGTTTTGCTTTGTTTTGTTTGGGGTTTTTTTTTGTTTGTTTTTCTGGTTGATTGGTTGGGCTGGATTTTTTTGTTCTTGTTGGTTTGTTTTGTTTAGGTTGTTGTTGTTTTAAGTAGACCAGTTAACTGAATTTCTCTTCCTGGGAAAAAGAATCCTGTTTACTTGTAAGCTCTAAAAATGTCTAAAAGTCTTAAATTGGCTGAAACTGTGAGTTTTCCTTTATCAGGAACAAATAATGTAAAACTTTTTTTTGCCAGGCCAGTGTGCCTTGTGGGCAAGAAAAAAACCCAGCTGATGTGATGAGTATTGAGTTAAGAAAACCAAACTGTTCAAGTTGACATTCATATATGCAAATTAGAATCATAGGTACTTTATGAAACTGTCAAATGGATGCAAAGTAAGAGTAATAAACATAAATAGATTGGTTGCAGCTTACTGAAAAGATAGACTTGCAAGGTTAATTTTCTCATGTGAAGAGCATATAAATTACATATGCAGGTGGCAGTCTCAGAAGTTACAATATTCTAGAAAATATAATTTGTGTTAAAGTATTTTAATGGTTCTCTCTCAATCATAAGACTTGGTCACATTGTGGATAATCCAACAAAGGCATTATGAGAAAGAAAACATAACATTGAACTCAGGTGTCTGATCTGAAATTCCATGTGTAAGAAATTCCTGGGTAATTAAAATTTCATCTGCACATAAAAACAGAGTCTCATTTTATTACATTGCTCTTTGCAACATATCTCAGGAAAGATGAGGATTCTCCACATCAGAGGTTAAGTAAAATATATTCTGGGAGAAGACTCTAAGAACATTACTTTTCTGTAGTGGAAGTGGACAAAAAAGTCTTGCAAAAGGAAACAAATAAATTATCCTTTATGTTAGAGAATAGTTAGACACATATTCAAAACTGTAGCAGAAAGGCCTCTGCTAGGAATATTTAGGTTAGAACAAAATAGCTGGTGTCCTTGAAAAGCTATGGAAAATCCATCACATGAGTTAGGTGGTTTGTTGGTGTTTTTTTCTGGGTGTTGTTGGTTTGTGTTTTCTTTTTTAAAATATTATTAATTTTTATTCTTATTTTTTTTTCAACACCATTCTTTTCATATTGATCTTCCTAGACAGAATAGAAAGAGAAAAGGCAGGTAGGGGTGACTTTCAAAGGTCTCTATCATGACTATTAACTGCCACTGGTTCTGGATAATGTCTCTATCAAATGTGCAGAAACATTAAATTATAAATGAATATTAAGTTGCTCAACTGTTATTGATACTAATTTCTCAAATTTGATTTATATTTATATTATGTATAGATGAAAACTGCATCTGTTTGTACTTTTGTATATTTATAATGTTTTGACTTGTGCAGTTCTAGCTAACATTTATTCTGGTTCTATGAAGCAGATGCAGAATTCAGACTACTGATTGCTTTTGAAGGACTAGGTCGGTACCTTTTCTTCAAATAAATAAATTTGGGTGTAAATCATATCAAATATAGAGACTGGGGTGGTATAGCTTAGCACAGAATGTTAAATGGAACTGTGCTTGTTCATTTCTAATTTGTGCATTATCAATTAATAGTCATTTTGTGTTGCTTTAGTGGAGTGAATTAAGAGGATCTAAAGAAGGGTTATATTTTCCAATGTGAACAAAGCAGACTTGAAGCTTCCCATGAGTATAAACTAGAATGGCATGTAGTTCTGTTCAACATCTTTTCAGTCACCAGTTCAGAAATGTTACAGCATTTGTAACACTTTTATTGAATAATTTTATTGAAGAAAATAGACTTTTAAGCCTTTTTTAATAAATTCAAATTTGGTTAAATTATAATGAATAAAAGCACTAAAAATCTGGACAATGAAAAATATTATCCTGAATGATTACATATTCCATAGTGTCTCTTAAATTCAGAGTGTTTCAAGTGCTGTGGACAGTAGTTTTAAGTGAAGACTCCATTAGTAGTTATGTGCTAAATCTAATTGTGGTATTTGGATGTAGCTGGTTGGTGTATTCCTTTACTAAGACAGTTATTGCACATTTATTCTGTAAAGTTCAGAGATATTTGTCTAGTGTTATATGACTATATCAGCAGTATGGAGGACTTGTGAAGTTAAAGTTTCACCTTCAAGCTCTTTTAGTCTTTATGCATATGTTAGCAATGAATTTAGCTAGTTGTCTGAAGAAAAAGATTTAAATTCTGTTATTATTTTCTGGTGAATGGGCCTGTAATTGTTCTTTGAGAATAATTCTATACAGATTTTTATTAATTTTTTGAAAATCACAGTAAATGTTAACAAGTTAACAAAATGCATGATTCTAGCCCATCTTTCAGGAAAACCTTTAATACAACTCTCACCCATATTTTGGCATATAATAATTGGATTTAGACTTACTGCAACAAGACTCAATATTACATTACAAAAATAAATCTATGAATTTAATATAGATAAATTTTCAAAATCCATAAGGTACTTTATGGTGTTTTTCTAGAATAAATAGTATTTTTCTATTTTCTGTTTTTCTAAGGAACAGAAGTGGGGGTAATATTTACAGAAGCTATAACAATGAATATATTCCAGATAGTGCTTTAATTTTTTTTTTGCTTTTGTGGATTTGAATAAACTTAAGAACTTACATCTTACAGAAGAAATATCTAGGGAACTTTTGATCCAAAGAATTGCTTCTTTCATTAAGTCTGGAAAATTTTTTATTATGCCCAAATACAAAAATATGTGACAGGAAAACTAAATGAAAAATGAAAAGAGGAAAATTGAAACAAGATCAGTTTCCCATTCTTGTATGGGGCATACATTTAAGATTTATCCAAACTGAAGTAAAATTTTACTCTTATTTCAGTATTACATATTTTGTCCTCTGGTTGGGAGAACACTGAAATATACTTGTGATGCCAGTTCATTTGTGAATTGCTCTGTGCCACTCTCAGTTAAAACATTATTGTCTTAATTCATTTCAGCTTCAATTGCTGAGCTTTTCTTATCTCTTGCACTCTTACCAATTCCTTTTTTTAAAAGCAAAAATGAAGCTGATTTTGCTTCCAGGAACAAATGTGCTAAGCTGGTTTAAATTCCATCTGAGGATGTCCGTCTACGCATCTTTTCAAACTAAGTGGATTTTGATTTATAGTGGGCAGTGTTTTTTATTCAGCTTTGTATAGTTTGATACAATAGCAATACTTCTGTTGTGTGTCTAGGAATTGCTAACTTGTTCTACTGCTTCTTTTATCATGGATCCTGACATGGATCTTTTATCCTTTGATTGTAGCATATCTTTTCTTTTCACTCTTCACCCTCATTAACCTGCACTGCTCATAGATCAGCCACTTGAGGGATAGTAATCCATACAATTATGAAAATTACTTTGAAATGCCCAGAACTGTTACTCCTTATTGCTGTAACCATCATAATACTGAATTAATCATAAAACTTAAAAAAATGTTCAAAAAAGCATGTTTAGAAAATAGAATAACAACAGCATTTCAAATCAGGTATATCATAATAGAGTATTTGACATATATAAGTGTCAAAAGTAGCCAGAAACCAGAAAAGGTGACAAATATAATATATTAATAGGGCAGAATGTTGTCTTAATTTTCAGCATTTTCTTCAATTATGCTATTTGTTCTTACCTTTCCACACATTAGATGCAAAGGTGAGGAAAGGATGGACAGGACTCTGAGTTTTATATTTTTGTTTTTCTTCTAGCTGTTGTATGCTGCATCTGATAAATACTCAGGTGGCATGAAAAGAGGTTTTTGTCATCTTGGTATGGTGATCTTCAAGATCAAAACTGTTCCATGAGCTGCAGGTCTTTTCTGAACTTTAGTAGCACATTGATTCTCTTGTGGAACTGTATGAGATGGGTAGAGGGCTTTTTTCACTGCAGTACTGCAAAGCCTTTATTAGAAAAGAATTGTTACTGGAAATAAGCTGAATTTGGATTGGCTATTTGCAGCTATAAAAGATGTTCACACCCAAGCTCTGCTGTGCTTGCTTAGCATATTTAAGGAAAACAATACAGCTGATTATTGCCTTGCTCTTCAGTCACAGCTGGTTATGCTGAAACAGCAGTACAATGGATTTAGCATTCTGATGCTAAGACCCAAGACACAGAAAAATTAAGTAATATGCACAGTATTGGAATAGAAATCTTGACTGTCTATGGAGTTAAACCTGGATCCAGGATTTCAGTGATTTTTGATTTTGACCCTAAATCTAGTCTATTCTATATATGTTATTTTAGTAATTGCAATTTCAATATTAGTCATGAATATAATTTTAAGCACTTCTGCTTTCCTGTACTAGGTAATTGTATAAAAATTATTATTCATTTTAGTCTAAAAGAAAGGGGGATTGAAATTTAGGGGTTTTTTTTACTGGTTTAGTCTTGGCACATAATTTTTCACAATAATTCAAATGCATGGTTTCAATGGTTTATATTTCAAATGCATGCCATAGCTGCACAAATATGTGTAATTAAAAATACAGTTCTTCCTTTTTTTGTTGTATGTTTTAGAAGGGAGAATTTTCTCAGATATTGAGAATTAGAACAGGCTGCCCAGGGAATTTGTGAAGTCACCATTCCTGAAAGTTTTCAAAGAAATGACTTGGCACTTAGTGCCATGCTTGAGTTGACATGGTGGTCTTTGGTCAAAGGTTGAGCTCTATGATCTTGGATAATGTTTCTATGATTCTATTCCATTACAGGCTAGGAAAAAAAATGTCAGAAGAAACTGCCTAGATTGAAACATTTTCTCTGATTACTGGCATGGCTATCATCCAAGAGATAGTTTTAGAAAATGTTTTCAGTAGGAAATAATGTAACTTTTATTTGCCCTCTCATACTCACTGGTCCAGAACTGGCTTTTCAGGGTGACTAAAACTTTTAGTTACTGATATGCTCAAAAGAACTATATTACTTACTCCCCCAATCTTTCCTTTCCCTCTTCTCAAGAATCCCAAATTGATGATCAAATTATTTTTCCTTAAGCATAAACTGCTCCAGTGTAAATTCTTTAAATGTGTTTGTACAGGTTAAAGGCCAGATATAGGCAATGTGGAACTTGGAATAGATTCCTTAAGATATGATAGAACGTGTCAATATAGTCTAATGTTGTTTTGATTTATAAACTGTGGTTCTTTTGTATCTTTGAGGAAGAGTTTGGCAAATAGTCACACTGTATGGTTTGATAAGGAGATAGGGACATAGGTTTAGGTAGTTGGACATTGTGCTCACTTTATACATCTGCACTTTTTCCCCCAGAAGGAAATTGTGTCATACAAATACACCTCCAGAATTAATTTGAGGAAATATTATTGTTGTCACGGACAACTCTTGTATATTGCCTGCCCTCATGAATCTAATTTTTAAATTTTCAGCTAAAGACATTTGAAATAGAACAACTAAATTCTTTACAAAGACCTTGTTAAATAGAGTTTTCTTTAGCAAAACTTCTTTTGAAGTCAGTTACCAGACACATTTCCTCCTTTTTACTGATTCAGTACTATCATTTCACTTGTAGAAGTCCTGTTTGACAGCAAAATGAGTCAACATAATACTAGATATCCTTGAACTCCTCTTCATGTCACTGCCACTAATCATAGTACATTTTAAATACTGCAAGCTGCAACTGGCATCGGATTCTAATGCATTAATATATATATATATATATATGAAAATGCATACACTTGTACTATTCTGATTGCTATCCAACCTTTTAACTACATGACTGAAAAGTCCTGGTAAAATTTTGGACTCTAATACAGATTTTATTAGTAGCTTTAATTATGTTTACAGTGAAAAGACAATTTTTTTTCCTGGACTATATATCTTAGAATTTATCCATTAAAGACACCATTGCTAATGTATCTAAATGGAATTAAATATAACTACTGATCCTTTCAAGAATGCTTTACACTGCTGGAATTGAGTGAAATGATCTTAATGTAGTAAAAAAAACTTAATATGAATAAACATGAAAAGTGCATAAAGCTGTCTTTTTCCTTTGTCTCTATTTCCTCTGTGCTTTTTTTAATGGTGTTGCTCTATTAGATAGAACAGCACAAAGAACACAGAACAGCCCACTGTTCAAGAACCCCTACTAGCTAGTGCAATTTAATACTTTCACTAGAGATGTTTTTTCTTTTTGTTGAAGATGATAAAACTAAACTTTAGAGTTCATGGGTAAACTCTGTAAGTCATTTTGCAGCAATTAACTGTTCCTGTTGATGCAAAAAATTATATCAATGCCAGTAAATCAACATTCTCCTTCCTTCTACCCATATCCCTTTCAAAGCCCAATACACAATGTGACTTTTCTGAGACACAACCAAAAAAACTGGGCAGGGGGCTGTCAGGGTAAGAGGAGAGAGGTGTGAGAAGAAACTAAAAATAGAAAGGCTGTTTCCTGGTGGTTCTGCAAAGCAGTATATTATTAGCTTTGAAATTTTTGATGTGGTGAAGATAAGGAGCAGCCTTTAAAAGAGCATTAGTGTTTTCTTACAGAAAGCCCATTGCAAAGTGCACTTGCTTGCATTCTTCCTGTGCAGCACAAAGGCAGCATTAATGGAAATGATAAATAGTTTGATGAGCAGGCCAGGTGGCGCAGCAATGGCCCGCAAGACTGCTGAGCTGGAGACAGGTTTTAAAACAAACTTGGGGCTCTTGCTTCCTGGACTGGTTGAAGTTGAACATGTCGAGGAGGTAATGTGATTGATCTCTTTGGAGGAAGATGCCAGCTGGAGAGCTCACAAGCTGCTCCTTCAGGATTCTCCTTAACGATGAATTGATGGCAGCTTCTGAAAAGAGTTACTCACACCGCACTCTTCCCAGCCATTCAGAGGTAGGGCTCTATCACTGGGGCTGCTAAAAGAAGGAATTGAGAGTTTAAGGGGACAGGAAAAAGGTGTCCCTGGTGAAAGAAAATGCAGGAAGTACATTCCCAAAATGCCGCTATTATTTCTATACTGTTGTAAAATAGATTTTTTTTTTTTTTAGGGGCTTGTACACATAAATGGTTGTATTCTGTTTGCTTTGGGGTTTTTTTTTTGTCAGTTTGTTTTATGGTGGGGTTTTTTTGTAATTTGTTTTACATTACATGGGGATCTTATAAATCCTGATAAAATAAGGATTTCATCTCAGGCCTGCAATTCGTATTGTATTTTAAATCAATTATTTTAAAATTATTCTAGACATTTGTTCAATAAAAATATTCTAGATCTCAAAATCATGAAGAAAGGACTTGTTTTCTTCTTAGTTTCACAGTCCTTGTAGTTCTTGAATTACATTCCTCCCTTCATTGAAGGTTCTGATAAACTACATGCATGTCCTTTTGAAACTGTCCCTTGCTGATTCAGAAACTTTTATTTCTTAGTACGTGACTGCTTGTTACTTTTACCCTACATAACCAGCCTGTTATGATGCTTCCTCTAATGTTAGACAACGCCAATGAAACTTACTTTGATTTTAACAGTATCTCAAGAATCTTAGTCAATGTGTAAATATGTTTGTTTGACCTAAAATGACCAATGTACACAAAGGATAGAAGGGTAGAAATTGAGTCCCACAGACAAACTTCACACAGTAGGAACAAGCAATCTTTTTTGAGTCTTAGGTATCCCAATCATCCAAATGGAAAAAGTGAAAAAATAGAACAAATTTTGGTAACATCTAAAAATGAAAATAAGGAATTAATTTGTCTGACTTCACCTGTTCAGGACTAAATGTTAAAGAGACTAAATAAGGTAGAGCTCATTTTGTGTTACTCCAAGGCATTAGTTTTACTGTAAAAAGCCTTTAACATATGATATCAGATAGCTGTGAAAAACTGAACTCTAAACAGATTGTTACTGTAAGGATAGGGGCACAATATATTTACATCCTACATTGCCTGGTTAGTCCTAAACTGTGTGATGTTCTGATCCCCTGGAACTTTTTTTGCAATTGCTACTGCAGAAGCTACTCCTGCAGAAGCCAGGAAGTTAGGGTGCTCAGGGGAAGAGAAAATCAGCCAGGAGTTGGGGAGCAGTTATTGTCCATAGATGAACTTGAGTGTTGTAGTTTATATGCAGGACCTTGTTCTTTAGGTTTACAGCTTTCCAGTGCTTAATTTTTAATTTGGTTACAAATAATGACCCAGTGTTTAATATTTAATCTAGAAAAGGTTTTGTTTGTGTATGATGGTGGCTTTGTTTGTTTGTTTTTAGATGAATTATTCTGTTCCTCTTCAGGAAATTATTTTGATGGGTTTTATTTATCAGTAAAGCTAATTTACTCTTTGCACACTTTTAAAACCCAAATGCTGCATCCCAAATAATAGATACTATAGTGTAGCAGAAAACCTCTAGCCTTTTATTAGTATTTAAAAGAGCCAGCTTTTGTGTGTGATCCAGAACTGGAAAGCTTTACTTGTTCTCAGTTCCCACTGATGCCTGAATGTGGAAATCCTGCTTCTCAACATTTTACCAAGGAAATAAAACATACCAGAGTAAGGTATGCTCAGCACTGTCTGATATTTTTTTGTTCTGTGAGGTGTTTCTCTGCAACAAGGAGCTGTAGGGTAACTGTGGCAGTGACACACCTTCACAGCAGCACTCTGCACCTTGCGCTCTCCACAGAGTCCCACGTCTCACCCCCTTGCAAGTGAGGGGATTTTAATTTCCAAAATCATACTGCTGAGAGCCCAGCAAGCTGGAAGCTGTTGAACATATGCCAGTAAAGAATTTATTCCTTATAGTGAGTGGCCAAGTGGACCACTGAAGTGAGTCATTTAGTAGACTGGAACATGTTTTATTCCCTGCCTTAATCCATCACAACTTTACTGGTGGCTGGAAACAGGGTAAATATATATGTTAAAATCTTAAAAATGGAAGTATGTGCTCACTGTAGCTATTACTAAAATTAAATATTCTGCTACATGTAGAAGCCATGAACAATATTACACATTAAAGGTTTAAGGTTGCTTTTTATTTCACATTGCTGAGACCAGGAGAAAAAGCAGTTTTGAAAACCCTGGAATTTGCTTACATCTCAGATTTAATTTATCTGAAAATATATTTTGAGGAATCTCACTGGTTACTATTAGTAATTGATAGTTATTGAAAGCACAAATACTTCATGTGCTTGCCTGCAGTGTGTACTGCCCCAGCACTGAGGTCTGGTCAGTGTTTTCAGGGTTTCTTCCCCATATTGTCATGCTCAGGTTTCTTTGGTAGCTTTCTACCTTTTGTGCTGCCTTCCAATGCAGCACTTTGTTTGCTGCTCATCCCTTCTCTATCAGATGCATAGACAACCCAGACGACAGACACTATCCTAGCATTCCCCTTGTCAGCCTTTACTTGCTCTTGTTGCTGCATCTGTAAATCTGCTATTTCAAATTTTGGTGTGATTTCTTTTTTTTCTCAGAGTAGTACAATAATGATAATATTTATGAAGATTATTTTTTTTTTTTTAATTCTTGAACAGCTCTGTTAGGACCTTTAAGGGCTGATGTTCTTGGGTAATGCTCTGGAATAGAACAAAGCTTGGAATTTTGGAATTCTTGGGTTTCATCCACTGCAGTTTCTTGAGGTTATCTCAGAGCATGGAGCTAATAGCACCAATGCTGTGGGTTCAATCCCTGTATGGGCTGTTCTGCTAAGAGCTGGACTTGATGGTGTTTGTGGGCTCCTTCCAACCCAGAATAATCTGTGAGTCTCAAACTAATTAAACTATATGTTTAATTGATTAGGATATTGGAAAACATTTACTTCAAAAATCCCTGTAGGCAAGAAAACACTTCTTGCCATTCTGTAGCAAATCTTGGACCTATAATAAAAGACCAGAATTGTATTGAGTTGGTGCAAGCAATAGCAATAGATAAAGGGACCTGTCAATTTGTATTTTTAAATTTGTTTGCCAAAATTTTGTAACTGAAACTTGTTATAGAAAAAAAGCAACATCTCTTTTCCCCTTCTTTGTATCCCTTTTCAAAGTTCCTTGACAGCTTAACTATTCCTTCTCCAAAGGTGTAAAAAAGGTGATTAGTGTAACCCCTGAAAATATGCATAAAATATGCACATTAGGGAGTCTGCCCTTTTGAGTAAAGAGTGCTTTTAAAGGACAGTTTGCAGTCAAGAAAGAATAGTCAGTCTCCCCTTTAACATTTGATATATTAAAAAATGCAGAAAACTTGAACATCATGAATCACTGTAATGTTTCATACAATCAATTAATTTGAAAGTCACTTCCACAAACATAGTAAGTTTTGTTCTGGAGTGATTTTAATTCCAAAACTGGCAGAGTAGTGTAAAGCTACTTTTGTGTCTTGCTGTTCTTGAAAAGTGGTTCAGTACAGAAATAGGAGAACAGATTTATGTGAGAGGGTTCTACAGTACTGAAATTATTCACAACTTTGTATGTAAACTTGATTTATTATTTGGGAGATTGTCTAGTCCGATTAAAAACTATTAGTCTGGGGTATGGCTTTAACTGAATTAGAGTAATATGTTCTTGGAAGAGGAATGTCATAGTTGTGTGATAATGCTAGAGGAAGATTTGTCTGTTTTAAGGTAATCCTAAATGAGGCTGCTACTCTCCATTAATATTAAGGGAAGAGACTTGTGCTAAAGTGTTGGGAATACAGATACTTAATTTTTCTTTTTAATAACATTTTTGTGTATCAGTTCCAACCAACTGAGAAGAGAAAAAAAAATCAGGAAACTTTGAGTTCTTATGGTATGTTCTCCTGCTGGCATTTCAGGTCTTGTTTTGGTAATTTTCTTTTCTCCTGACTCCTTTTTCCTTTAAGGTCTCATTCGATTGCAAGAGCTCATCAAGGCTCCCTCACGATACAACCTAAGGCTAAAAATCCGTCAGTTGCCAGCTGACACAAAAGATGCAAAGCCATTGCTAAAGGAGATGAAAAGAGGCAAAGAATTCCATGTAATCTTTGACTGCAGCCACGAAATGGCAGCAGGCATCTTGAAACAGGTAATCCTCATTTTGCTCGTGTCTTAATCTTCTTCATCCCTAATAAATAAAAGTATTACCCAGACCTAATGGTATTTAGCAAGCAGGGAAATTGTATGTCAGTTTTACTGAGGCCCAACTGAAAATCAGTCAAGGATTTTAGAGGTAATTTCTTTGGTGACACAAATGGTAGGTGCTTTAATTATGCTTTTACAAAGACAGAGTTTAATTAATTCATGTTCAGGAGGAACATGAAGGTATATTAGTCTTTCAGCTAAGAAGAACCAGTACTTTGGAGAATTAATGCTTTAAGTATGGTTTTAAATGCTTGTTTAATGCTATTTTATATATCAAATCTTTATGTATGTATGTATTGATTTATGTATTTGTTTTTATTTGAGGCCTCTAAGATGTCTATTCCTAATCAGACAATGATATCTAAATAGTATGTTACCAACAGACCACATTAATGTCTGCCATTGAAAACAATTGATTTTTAGAGCCATTTTCTCTTTGCACTAATAATGGAACTGCAAAACACCCAAGTACATTTGGTTGATGCTTTGAAAATACTATGTGTAAGTGAGATAAGTAGGTGAGATACAGCAGAATTCCAAATACTTAACTGGCTCAGAGACCATCTTCCCCATGTTTTTTTATTTAATAAATTCCAATAAATAAGATAGGAAGAATACTAAACTGAAATACTTCTAATGCATAGTTTTTAGTGACTTGAATTCATGTTTATATTAGGTTTGCTAGAAAACTGTAGGGTCTAAATTGAAAATGAAATGCATTTAAGGGTTGGAAATATGTATCTCATTAGAGGTACTTACAGGTATTATTTCAGCTATAATTAAAATTGCTAGTAAGCTTTAGTGTATAATATAATTTCCTTTCTTTTTTGTTCATTGATTGAAAAAACTTTTATTAGCTCCTAGTAATTTTAAACCTCTGCTGGTGGCTTTTTGTAAACATAATCTAGCCTAGTTATTCTAGTTGTTTAGTCCAAATCATTGAATGTACATTTAATTATTTTAAATATTTAAAATCTAAACAATGCAGATGGAAAGTGTACTGATGGCAATATTAAGCTGCAATACTAACAATAATTCCAATGAGATACATTACTGATATGGTACCCAGCAGTTTTTAGGTGAAAAAACATTTTTATTTCACAGTATACAGCATTGTGAAAAATGTATGAACAGAGGGAAATGTGAACAAAATTAAATTCATTGTGTCTTTATTCATGCACCACGACCCAAGAGTGAGCAACCAGCATCTTTAAATCAAATTGTGAACTCTTTCATCAAAGCACACTGCTCACCCTAAAGATTACAGAGGAAAGAGACAGAAAAAATTATTTCATCACTGTTTAGATCTTTATAGAGATTCTGTAGATTTTTTTTTTTCCATTCAAAACCTATACTGCAATGCCTTAAATATGCCCAAAACTTGTAGTTTTGAAGCAGAATGTGAGCACTTGCTGTCAAAATTGACACAAGGGTTGTTGAGAATATATTTATTATTTAATGTTAATATTCCAAATATAGTGTTTATAAGTGATTATTGAAAAAACAAATTGTATATCCATTTCTGAATTATTGACTGATCAGTTTTCTTTCCCTGATAATGGAGGGATAAATCTTGGGAAACATGACAAGGACTTTCAATTTGAGAGGATGATTGGAAAGATTAAGAGTGAAGATGGTGGAAGACAGCACAAATTGAAAATAAAGAGAACAAAGTAGCTTGAGAACCAAGTGAAATGACAACTACACTTTGCTGGCCAAAAATACCTAATGAAAAGTAAAAAAAGAAAAAAAAACCCATCAATCAGACAAACCTACTTAAATTAAGGCAAATCTCATTGTTATCTACATCACCAGGCAACCAGGGAAACCATACATAATTTAAAAGGTTAGGGAAGCATTATAATAATGAGAACAGAGAATTTATATTGCTTGAAGAGCAAAAAGAAGTGAGATCTTTAGAGAAGTGAGAAGCTGAAAGAAGGAAGGCCTGGAAAAGAGACAGCATCATCCTATAGCAGAATAAGGAACATGAGTGGGATGTTGTGTAGGGATCTTTTGGAGTATGGAAGAATTGGGACCAATTAATATAGAGGTGACTGCAAATGTGTTACATATATAGAGGAAAATACTATGGTTTTATTAAAAAAAAAGTTCTTATAAAAGCTAAGAATGCTTGTAGCTGTAGAGTTCCTAATGAAGTTGTAACATTTCTTACAGGAATGTGGTTTTCCTGTGTTTAAGGGAATTTAATTGCTACTGGAATACTATAGTTCTAAGTGTTTTGGAATTCTAAGTACACAAGTATAGGCAACTCTGGAAAAATGGTATGGTTTTTTTTTCAAAATCTTGTTTAAAATACTATAAAATCTGATTTACAACTGATATTTGGATTAGTTTTAGATTTTTTTTCTTTGGAAAAGGTTATATGGACTATTTATTTCATCATTTTTTGGACAATGTCGCAAGTAAAAAGGTTCCTACAGTCTTCAGAATGCTGTCAATTCTTTTAAATACAAATTCTGATATTGTCACTGTGGTATAATTGTGACCTTCAGTGTCTTTAAGGAGTCCATCTGATAGCAACTTGGCAAAGATTTACTTTTATAGTTCCTGAACAGGAAGAACATACTAAGGCAACTTTTGTGCAAAGCATGAAGATACATACTTTTCAGGAGAAAATGTCCTTTTAATTAATAGACATAATGAAACATAGGTTTTTATCTGCAATTTTTTTATGCAGTTAAAAGGAAAGCATTTTAAAATGCACAGTTTATCAAAAACTACTTGGTATTACATAGTGAGCAAGAGCCATGAAGGTACTTGAGAGATACCTGAATTTATAAAAATCTATGGATATTTTTCTTCATTTTAATTTAAGTAGTATCTCTCTTGCTGTTCAAAATTTAACTCGAGAATTTTCTTCCATGGTTGGAAAAATGTGCACATGTCTAATATAAGCTTGGGTCCTTCTTTTAAATGCATGGTATTGCCCATCAAAACAAAAAGAAAAATCCTATTAGGTAATTCATTTTAAAGAAAGGGTTCAATAATGAATGAAAATACTGTCGACTCAAATAATGTGTTGTAACTTAATGTATCCATTAGTATATAAAAATACAAGTCTCTTTCACATTTACTGCTCTAAACAGTCTAATAATACTCTTTCTATCAGAAGATCTGGTTCATAAATTCCTTTAATAGTCAGTAATCTTCTCTAACTGCTAAGAAATGACTTGCTTGACCTATTTTTAGCATAATTCCAACCCTGTAGTCTGATCTTAGTAGTGTTCTTTTTCAGTGTTTCATTTGTGTGATAAAAACGTGTTAACATTAATCTTTTGTTTTTTTTTTTTTTCCAAGGCTTTAGCTATGGGAATGATGACAGAATATTATCACTATATCTTTACCACACTGGTAAGTGGCTTGTGAAAACATGGTGATGACATCCAACAAAGACATTACTTTCCTAATTCTATTATTTACCAAAGTGGAAAAAGGCCTCTCTGGAATGGGGTGTGAGTACAAGATGTTTTCTTTGCTGAGTTTTCTTCCTTCCAGTGAAAACTCATCAGGATGGTTTAATTATTGTTCAACACTATGCCCTGAAAACTGATAGACCTGAAAAAAGCATCTGGCTATAGCACTGCAGCTTTTAACTGTCAAGGAGGGTTAAATGTATAATTCATAATTCATTGCTTATTTTATGCATTTTGTCCTGTTGTTTGTATGTGAAGATTAAGATATTTTAAAATGTGCTCATATATTCCATATTTTTAATCCAACACTTTACAAGGTAGTTCTTCTGTCATACGATTCATGAATAATTTGGTGTGAATCTCAGCAGCATTTTATTTAACAATTCGGATGAGCCTTTTAGGCACATGAATTATGTAATATTCTTTGGTGTCCACTGTAAATGTAACTTAGAATGAATTTGATCATTCTTGGATCCATCATTTGCAATAAACGAACATTTAAAATGTGAATGCTCATACAAAACAAACATTTATGTGAAGTCCTTTTTCCTGATCACAGACTAAGATGCAGTTTAAAAGTTGGTAAAATATTGTTCTAGAGACTACAGAGTCTCCAGAGCTGTGTACATTTCTCTGCCCTGAATTTGTGTTCAATTTTGTCTAATTAGATTGCAGTTCATTGTGTGTTTAAAATAAAAGTATGAGACAAACATGTGACAGATGTGCCTTGGCAAAACTATTCTTGAAATGACCCATGTTTAAAGTCACATACATGTTTAAGTTCTTATGAAAATGGATCTTTTGTGGTAGGGTAGGAGTCCACCTCAGAGTCACAAAACAGAAGTTTGTGTGAAGTATTAACATGAAATATCTAGTTGGATAGAAAGCAAAATAATTTGTCAAGGTCAAACACACATCCTGCACAAATACCTATCTTATTTTAGAAGGGTAAAGTTTCTGACACTTATAGATTTAGGATTGCATGCAATGGAATTTTCTTCAATAAATAGATTTCCCTCCATAAAAATGGATTATGGATATTTTGAAGTTTTTTTCTTATTTTTAAAATTTTTATTTTGATGTTGATGGAAATTGTTTCTTTGAGTACTATGCTATTATTTGGAAGGGCACTCTTAAAGCTCTGTTTGAAAATCAGAATTTTCTTTCATTCTGGTTTACTTATTAAAACATTTGATTTTTTATGGAGACAAGAATATTATATTGACTTGGAACTATTAAGAGATAATTTACTGTGCACGAACATATAATAGATTTTGATTTTGCAATGTTGCTCTGGAACCAGCATCAGAATTTAGTTGTTTTTATATATCAATTGCTCCTTACCTGACATGGTGAAAGTCTTGTCAAATAAATTTTCCAGTCACAGTGTTTACAACAGTCTTCTGTGTAATCTCCTCTTGATTGATTCAGGATGTAATGCACTGACTCATTAATACACTGACCTGTGTGCATTTTAATATATTCATAATAATATTGTGTATATTTATTACATTCCAGTGTAAACATGGATGTGTCTGGATTAAAAAATCTGACACAGTAAAATATGAGAGAATTTTTTTTAAGAGAGAGATGTAACAAAGTTCTAGTTATGTCCAACATTTCCTTTGCAATAAAATGTTTTATTTCTTTGCAAAGAGGATGTGAGGTTATTTTACATGAATTTTGTAATCTGCGTATCTTAAATATTGTGTATGGGAAAGTATATCTTATTATTAGCTACAGAATTACAGTGATTGATAACTGATTGATATTTTGTGGGCTTTGTGATATTAACAATGGGTGTTATATTTGGGTTTTCTGTAATACAGTATTTGATCTTCAGCTCTAGCCAGTAAACAAAATGAATTGAAGCAATGTTGCACCTAAAGCTACCTGATAAAAAAAGTTAAATTAAAAATTAGATTAATGACTTCCTATGAATTATGGGATTAAATTTCTATGTTAAATAAATTAAAATTTTGTTATAGGGAAATAATATATTATGTGTAACCTTGAAAACCTTTTTTGTCATGTTCAAAACTTGATCTTACACCTGAGTTTCCTGAAGTCAACTGCTGTTTCTACATTGCTTCTTAGGATTTGATCAAAGCACTAGGATAACCTTCAATTTACTTTCTTGAGCTAAGATTTGGATTATTTTACTTTTTATTGATTTTATTTGCCTTGTGTCTGTTTGAGGTCTAACTGTACACACACACACATACAGACATACTGAAAACACATAAAGTGGCAAAAGTTATCTTTGATCTTGCAAAGATGAATTCCTAATCAAAGATAGGTCCATATTTGGAAGTATGTTGATGACTGTGAGAAATGCTTTTAATCCAATTTAAAGCCATGTACGTTCCTCCTTGTCTCTGCTCGCCACCACCCCCACTCTCTGCCTACTTCCCTCCACCAGTTTATCCTCCTAAGATTAACATTTTTAAGTTTCACTGAGAGTGAAAGCTCAAGGGAACTGCTATCCAGTTTATTTTATTATTTGATGTCTATTTGATTTCTGGTAAGTTCAAGAGCTAGCCATTAATATTCATGTTACGAAATTGAAAATTTAAGCTTACTGTAGTATTTTAGCCTACCTAGTTCTGTAATTGGATTAACATTTCCTGAAAGTCTGTTCTCCCTCCCAGAATCAGATTACTCCCACCATAAGGGCAACCAAGTTGCTCACAGACAAGCAGAAAACACTTCCCATTATAAATAGCACTGAGAAATTACCATGCTCTCATCTGGGGAGATAGTCTGGCAATTGAAATAACAACTGTGCTGCATCACAGAATTTATGCAATGGTGATTTTTTCAGGACCTGTTTGCCTTGGATGTGGAGCCCTATCGGTACAGTGGGGTTAATATGACTGGATTCAGAATTCTAAACACAGAGAACACCCAGGTGTCATCGATCATTGAGAAGTGGTCTATGGAGCGCTTGCAAGCACCCCCAAAGCCTGATTCAGGTTTGCTGGATGGATTTATGACGGTATGAATACCAGTATTTGGCTCTTTTTTTAATATGATTGTGAAGCTAAAACAAAATTTAACTTTTTTGGCTGTTATTAAAAGTGTTTAGAGGTATGTTGCTGATATTATTGTAAACACGAGTCAGAAAGTAACTGTGATGTTTCTGTCAATATTTTGCAGATTGAATACATGGTTATATTAACTTTCTTTCAAAATTACACATACTATTTTTTTTTTTTTCAAATTATGATGCAGTACTCTAAATGTCAAATTCACCTAATTTTCCTAATTTGCTAGTGAAAATTTTTTGTGGGACAAAAATCATGTTAATGAAAATTGTCTCTTCCTCTGCATTTTGTGTCTTCTTCATTTAAGATTCATTCATTAATAATGTGTACTTTCTAATAGCTCCATAAATCTTGTTTTTAAATATTTTATTAATATTATGAACAGGACCTCATTACTATCTTTTCCATTGTCTGTGCTTTCAGATTAATCTGATTAATTAATATGGTTGTTCATTTTCATTTTTTTTTTCCCTTTTATTGCCACTAGTCTTCAGCCTTACTTCAGTTCATAATAATCACAATTATATTCCTGTAAACAAATTTTCATTGCTAGGTTTTCATGAGTTTCTGCTCATTAGTTGGAATTCAATCTGGACTTATAATACCAGGAAGGGATCATTTTAAAAGATATCTTATAGACATCTTATATTAATTCTTCTTTAGTCTTCAAATTTGTTGAATGATTTTCCAGTTTGGCCCCTTAGCAATTTAGGTAGTTGGGTTTTGTTTGGCTTTGTTTTTTGGTTTTTGGGGGTTGTTTTGTGTTGTTGATCTTGTTGAGTGTTTTTTTGGTGGTTTTTTTTTTTTTTTTTTTTTATAAATTTATTTTTTAGGCTTTTATCTTCTGTTTGAAAAACAGAAAATTATATTTCTTGAAGACAGGTATCTTAGTAATCTAGCAGATGCCTACCTTGGGTTAATTATTCCACATAACACAACGAATCAATAATTTTTTTCTACAGATAAGATTTGCTGATCTTATAGATATTAGGTATTAAATCACAATCAATATTTTTACAAATTAGTTTAGATTTTTTCTAGAAAATTACCTTTTTTAGAGAAAATATTTTTTCTTGCACTTACTGTATATTATGTCTTGAACATGATAATTTGAAACATTTTAAATTTAATTTGTTTACTGATTTCCTTGCACTGCACTTTACAGGTTGCATCACATGGTAGTTTAAAAATTATATTGTTCATTTCTCTAAATGATTTCAAACAAGTAAATGAATCCCCACAAAATCTGAAAACTGTGTGAAGTACACATCTGGTTTTTATATAGCTGCTACTTATTACTGTAAGTCAATGTTTCATGCTTACTTGTTTGCATTAATACTTTAAATTCTTTTATTTCTACTTCTTTGAATTTAAAATTTGCAACTCTTCTTCTCACTCATTGTAGTTGTACATTTTGTATACTGATCAAAGATGTAACTTTGGATATTTGCCAAGATCAGTAGTGATCATTATTTTGTGAGTACATAAGGCCATGGTGAAAAATAATGGAGTGATAATATTGGAATGGAGTTCTCTGGGCCAGTTGCATGTTTTCCATCTCCTGTAGTGCTGTAATGAAAGTGCTTTTCTCAGAAAACCTTCTGATGTGAGGCAGAGCCCTATAATTGCTATGATATGACCCTGTAAGAATAATACTTCACATCATTACTTCGCCTCAGGATAGAAAAATATAAAAAAGTGCATGGAAAACATAGTGGCTTCTCTTCTGGACCCTTAAGAGATCTCTTTTCCCCAAGCGGAACAAAGTCTTCGTGCAGACTGTGATGAATATTTTATGGTCATTCTTTTTGTTGATTTAACATTTAAATGTGCTTTGATAACCTGGATTTTAAATACCTGAGAGATGCAGATTATTATTTCCAATAATCCTGGAAAGGGTTATGAGATTAGAGTTTTTCTGATCTGGCACATAGATACAGAAAAACCATGCACAGCGTGTCCATTTACACAGTGTGAAAGAGTCAAATCATGATGTCATTGCACAATGTTCTTTCTGTGCTCAGAATAAAATAAGCCATTTTATTGACTTATTATCAAGGAAGTTGTAAAATCAGTTAAATGTGTAAAATTTGACTTTCATGTCAGTTTTTCATGTATATTTAAAGTAAAAAACGGACTTGAGAATCAAAGACTCTTCACAGATATTGATGCTATGGAGTACTCTGATATAGGCTGGACTGGAAATGTGTTTAATTTTCAATGTTTGATAATGGCTACAGCTTAACCAGAAAAAACTAGCAAGAAGACTGCTTAATGGGAATTCATTCAGCTTGAACCACACAGCTAAATACCATTTAATTAGGTTTAAAGCACCTAAAACTTGTTCTAAATAAAAACCTGAATTTTGTATAACGCATTTAGAGACATCAGTGAAGACTAATTTTTCCTGATTGTGTAAAAGCAGGCAGTTATGAGTTGCAAAGTTTTTAAGCTCTGGTGGTGTTTGTGTAAGGTGCTCCTTCTCCAGATGTTTTTCATCATGTTGACTTTGCCCTTATGACAGTTAGAACCACCAATATAATTCTGACATTACTTTTTCTTATCTATGATTCATGGAGTTCCCAGTATTATATGTTGTTTCATGGTCTTTTCTGTAAGCTTGTATAACTCTCTAACTAGTTTATAATTTTTCTAATAAATATTTTACTTTTTATTATCCTAATAGAATATACAGTTGGTAAAAAGTTTCATCTCATCTCCTTGGAATGTTCCAAGTCAAATTTGCAAGTGCGAATCCTATTGAGTTCAATTATGATAGTTCTCTCTTTGTCTCTAGGCTGTTCCTCAGCACAGCTCTAAAAAAGATGATAATTCAGCATATCTCAGGGGAAAAGGGATCAAAATCAAATTTTCAATCACATTTCACTCTCCTCTTAAGATTTCTTAAGTATTTCTTTGTATGGACATTGGGAAAAAAAATTAGCCTATTTAATCAGTGCTGCCATATTGAACAATTCTAGTAATAAATGTTTACTTATCAATACAACAAAAAAAGTAAATGCATTCTATGATTTAGGAGAGTAACTACAATACAATTGTAGTTTTTTCCATGGCTCCAAAAAATATGTAGAAATGTTGAAAATCTCTCTCTGTATTGTTTCAGACTATTCATACTCTCTTTGCACTTGAAATAAGTTGTGCTTGTGTAAATGTTTATAAGAAATGATTTCTTTCAAACTCCAAACTAATTTCTGTTAAAGAAAAAAACGTGAATATACTTTTAGTATTATACACACAAGTCCTGTGGAAGTCTTGCTGGTCAATTCTGATTGAAGACATTTTTCTATCATCATTCACATACTAATAGACCTAATTTATGCATTTGATGGTTCTTTCATATTTCTTATTGTCTGAGGATAATCAAAATGATACTTGTCCTCTTAACATAGAAATAATAATCAAAATGTGTTGCTGTTCAAGTGTATTTGTATCCTTTAATCTGTCACACACTTGTGTAGATATGCATGTGCACGCACAATTTCACTTACTAATTTACTTAAATAGTTATATTTATTTCTTAAATTTGTAATATTTTTATTTCAAGTATTCTCAGCAGTCTTGTATTTACTTTGATCAGTGTTTTTGTACCACCAAACTCTTACTAAACAGAAATAAAAAAACCGTAGTGCTTATAAAAGTAAACATCACATGAAACTGGGACATGCTGTGGCTGTTATTTCTTATAATAAAATTACAGGAATTTATACAGCCACAACAATTTTGCCAGAGGTAATAAACCATACCTTTAGAAATTTGCAGAAGAGGAATCAAAGATCAAATTGTTACAATGCCTTTTCTTTCTTGCTGGTAGATGTTGTAATTCGGTAGAATCAACTGGATCTGACATTTCAGTATCTATTTATCGTTGTCTTTTTGTTTCTTCTTGTTACCCGGATGAAAAAGCCCAAAGGAAATAAAAAATGCATTTTTGTCCATTTTAAATCCAAATCGGGGGAGTTCTTTTCAGTCTTGGAAAACTTTTTAATTAATTCTCACTCGATCTTGCACTTCCTAACTTGATCCAACAATACATATAAGAGAGTTTTTTTATCAAAATTTGTCTTCTTACATATTTCTGAGTAAGATCCAGGATGGCTACTCTGCCAAAATGAAGTGGGCAAACATCAATTCATTCGTGCATTTCTCTGTTTCTCACCACCTATTCTTACTTGACAGCAGGTCAAAAAGCACTTAAATAAAGTTAGACTCCAGGCAGGGTGGGTTGTTAGCCTTGTTGAACCTTGTGTTATCCCTGTACTAAACAACTTCTAACTTGATTGAAACTCTTTAAACAATTCTCTGATATGTGATATACTCATTACTGTTCTTTTCCATGAAATTTATATTGAATTCTGAAATTTGAAAGTTATTGGTACTTAGCAACCACTTGAACACAATGACTTGGCATTAATAAAACCACAGTATTTTTCAATCAGATTATTATTTCTTCTGGAAAAAATGATTTATAAGTTAATAACAACCCCAAATATACCATAATGAAATGACAATATTTAATTAGTGTAACTTCAGCTGTTATTTTTTTTTTTCTGAAAAAGTTTAGATTTTCAGATGTTCATCCTTATTTTAGCCTGGAGTAAAAAAAATTAATTTGGAACTTTCCTGCAAAATGGAAAAGTGATAATAAAAATATTGTCATAATAATTAAGTAAATTCTAGCACTATTTTAAAGAAACTTTGCTTTGGTATACTTCAGTTTCTGAGTCTGTACAAGTATTACACAGAAAGGAGAAAAAGCCCACAAAACCCTGAGCATAAATACACTTCCACATTTATATATGACAACCATGATTCACACCAAGCAAAATAGAGCATAAATAAAGTGTTATGAGTTCAGAATTCTTTTACTCTTCAGCTATTAATCTTCACAGTTTTCTGTGCCTCGAGTCAGAATTTAGCATGCATAATTAAGATGACCTAACAAGGCCTGCTGCTTAATTAACATAAAGTTTTCCTTACTAATTGCTTTTGCCTATCATCCAATTCAGCTCTCTGCTTTCTCCTTATATTGAAAGGGGTATTCTTTTTTTTTCCATTCTGACTATTAATTCTATTCTTTAATGCCCACTTTAGTAGCTATATATGTGAGGTGCAGATAAGCACTGTGTTACTTCTCAAATGTGAGAGACAAGATCAATATTTAGGTGTTTACCCCAGAAAATCACAGTTTGCAGCTGATACATCTAGTGTACTGCCTGGGGGAATGCAGCATTAGTTAGTAGAGCATTTTCTGTTTGCATTCCTAATTATTTTTGCCTTTTTTTTTTTTTTTTTTTTTTTTTTTTTTTTTTTTTTTTTTTTTGTTAGCTTCTCTGTAAATGAAAATGACAGTAAAAAAAACCCCTGAAATTTGGAATGATATTAAATACTGTTGGCAAAGTTCTAGAGATTTTTTTGCGCATGTGGAAAGGATTTATGGTTCATTTCTGTTCATGGGATTTTCATATTCTTCAAAAAAAGGGAGATGAAATTTTATCAATAAAGTTTTGAAATTTTTAAAGCTGTTGAATAGACTTCCTCAGATTAGGAAAATAGATGTAATGGTGTTTTCTTTAAGTATGTAACTGTAAAGAAGATGCAAAGATCATGAGGAGAGATTCTAGTACCTCTACAAGTTGTCCTTAATTGAAGGAATGTACAAATGCATTTACAGCGCTGCCTACAAAATTCATTTTGAAACTAGCCATTTTAAGGGATATAAAAAAAATCCTGATGTTATAATACCTTTGATATTTGAGAATGGAAATGAAAGAGAGAATAATGTTGGCCTTGTAAATGTATAGATATTTTTCCCTAATTAGCTCTCCATATTTGCACACCTGAAGACTGGTGGGATGGGTTTGTATAATATATTCTTTGTTTGTTCTCATTTTACCCTGATTGAAAAAAGCTTCCAGTAAGCAACCTCTCTATAACTAAACTTTATGACTGTTTTGTAAAATCTAATTTATCTGAATGTTTTCTTTCTTAGTTTTGTGGGTATGCTAGTTTAATATTCTCAGAAGTTTTGTTCACTCCAAGGTCAAGCCAAAGAATGGCTTAAAAAATATGGTCAAACAGTGAGTATAGATGAACAATAATGATGTATTTTCAGTTTCATTACATCAATATGTTTAAAAACCCTAAAACCTTGTGAGGAATTAGACCAATGCACAAAGACCATGTTAAATGGCTACCTGTAATCAGGTGAATCATTAATCAACAGATTACCCTGGTTTATTTTTGATAAAGGATTTTGAACAATATTAAACTAGCTTGGTTAAGCAACTAATATTGGAAAGGGTACCCTTTTATGTATATTATCAAGTTTGGAAAGATTAAGAGAATAATAACACTGAAACCAGGACAATGAAATTGAAAGAACCATAAAAATCCAAAGTTTACAAAAAGGGAATTGGTTCTTCTATCATGATATAACCAAGGCTTAATGACGTTTTTCATCAAAGAAATAAATAACTTCTCTGTCAGATAATTGAACATAAATAATACTGAGGGAACAGTTAAAATGCTCTGAAAGCTTAGTGTGTATTTCTCAAGTTCTTTTCTCTACTAAAAACCAAGCAAACAACAGCAAAACCCCAAACAAAAACCCAGTCCAACCATCCATATCAAAGTGAACTCCACCCCCTCACATTCCAGTAATTTAATGTAGCTGTTGCTAATCCATTTTAATCAAGATTTAGGTAAACAGCATGAGCCATGGAAAAGCATGACTTTAAAAAAAAAGTGAAGTTGTGATAACTACAGGTATTAGAATTTAGCGAAATAGAGTTAAAATGATGCTCTTAATTACTAACTCAAGAAATCAGGGAGATGCCAAACTGGAAATATACTGTATTAGCATTATTATTATTTGGTGTATTTAGTTATATATATATATATATATATATATATATAATTTTCCATAGCTCATAAAGGAAGAAAAGAATGATGATGTAATTCAGGATATTCTTTTTTTTTCTGGAGCTTGTCTGAATTTATTTAATCTTGATATCAGTATTTTCATGACAGTACAAACTGTTGAATAACTTGATACAAATTAGCAATTTAGTCTTCCTAATGGTAAAAGGAGTTTTGTGAAACCTCAATCTCTTATTTGTACATGAAAATATGAAAATAACAGTTGTATTTGGAATAGCTACTTAAATAACAATTTAGCAACTGCTATCAGGCACTGTGCCTGGACAGGAGAATTTGATGAGAAGAAGGTGCTGTTAAGGTTCCTGAGGGTGAAAAGAGCAATAAAAAAAAAATAAATAGTTGTTACAGAAATACGGTCTGGGATTCTGATTTATAGCTTCAAAGAGGATTTCTTCTTATGTAGACAGCTTTATAATTATCCCTTTAGCTGAAAGAATTTTCTGGATTTGCTGATGAGATGTGTTTAGTAACAGTGTAGCAGCAAATATGTACTTCAAAGGAAATACTAAACAATTACTCATTACTGCATTACAAGCTAAAAATTTCCCCTAGGCACAGTTAATTTTGTGAGTTTAGGGACTATGCAGGATTTAATGCTTTAAGATATTTTATAAATGATTTGTCAGCTATTTTGGGAATTAATTGCATTATTAAATATTTGAGTATTGTATACAGTAACTTTTAGAATTTTAAGAGACAGGATAGATCAGAAACCTGTGATCCTATCCCGAAGGAAAGCTATGTTCAAGTGCTGTATCCATTTAACAGAAATTGCAGTATCTCTTCTATGGAAGATTTCATTTAATTCTTCCAGATGTGGTTTGAGGATGTATGTATATATTTATAAATATGCTAAGATTTTTATTGATTTATATCACGCTTTAGAAATCTGGATGCTGCTCTGTCTTTATGAAGCAATAGAGGGAACTCAGGGTAACAGCAAGTAGGGAAATGGCAGAGCTTGTGCAACCTGCAGGATCTCCTACACAGCACAGAAAAGTAGCTGAAGCATAGGTTGTTTTTTGAAATAGGAACTTGAGTGCCTTTTTTCAGGAAATGTGTCTGCACTATATGAAATTTAGTCTGAGGACTGCAATTAAGAAACCATAATCTGTCAAAGATTATGTTTCTAAAGAAGAGCAATGAAGCTGGTGAAGGGTATGGAGCACAAGTTTTATGAAGGACTGTATGAGGGAGCTGGGTTGTTTAGCCTGGAGGAGAAGAGGCTCAGGGGAGACCTTACTGTCTCTACAACTGCCTGAAAAGAGGTTGTAGACAGGTGGGTGTTGGTCTCTTCTGCCAAGTAACAAGCCACACAACAAGAGGAAAGAGGCTTCAAGACATCCTAGGGGAGATTTAGATTGGATATTTGGAAAAAAATTCTTCCCAGAAAGGATAATCAAGCAATGAAACAGCCTGCTTAGAGAAGTGCTGGAGACACCATTCCTAGAGGCATTTAAAAGTCTTGGAAATGTGGCACTTGTTTTAGCAGTGGAATTGACTGTGCTGCATTAATGACTGGATGATGTTAAAGGTCTTTTCCAGCCTAAGCAATTTTATGATACTATGAAGACATTTTTCTTAGTACCTGCATTCTGAAATTAATTGTAATGGTATATATATATATGTTATGTTTAATTTAAATTTTCAGGAAAAGTGAACCAAAAGAAAGATTTCTTTCATTCTTTTCTGTTATTTTTAGAACTTGCCTTGAGGGGCAGCATAACTAGAGCTGATAATCAGTGGACTTATCTGCAGTAGTTAATAACTCTAAGAATCATTATGGTTACCATTGTATGATATAGAATGGTGACAGTGTAGGCATGCAAGGTTAAGCAGCAACGTAAATAATTTGTGGAGAAAGAGGACCATCAATTTAGCCTTTACCATGTGCATATCATCTTCACAATGCCACCACCTCTTTGGACTGGCAATGTACTACACTTAATAGTTTGAAGTATGTTCTGGGTAATATTATAGTCCTTTGGAAGTCAGTGTATGGGTAATTTGGCCAACATGCATTCCAGGCTCAGATAGGATAAGCATATGAAGAACTACCACTTTAAAATTTTTGTTTAATTTTGAAGTGGAGTATTAAATGCTAAAAACTGCAATGGAGCAGAAAAAAAGTGAAAATCACATGTAAATATTTGTCTTTGAATATTCAGGTGGTTATTTTGGATGTTGTTTGGTAGGCTGGAGCAGTCTTCATTCATTATGTGCTTCTCATATATTAAAAACACGAATATTCTGTTTCTGTCTATTACTATTACAATTTGTTCATTACTGGACTAGTTGACATAGCTGGTAGAAATAAGCAAGCTTCTGGGAATACCACATTCTCTGCTGAAGACCTGCAAGTGTATCTGCTTGAATTTTTGCCTTTTTTCCTTTTTTCCCCATTTCCAGATATAAGAGATACTAATTCCCCTAATTTTTGCTTATCTCCTTAAGTCACAGCACACTTTGTTTTTAAAGGGGTTCTATAGTACATATTGACTTAATGGGGACTTTATAAAGACCAGGTATGTAGTTATTGCTTCAATTAATTTTCCTGAGGGATAATTATTTCCTGTCCAGAATATCGTGAACTCCATTTCAGAGCTTTACAAATTCACAGGATATTTTACTTGGCCTCCACCCGTCTGACCCTTCAGAAGATCAAAAGTCTCCTAAAATTCATGTCTGCCCATCTTAGCTGAATGTTTGTCCCTTCTTCATATTTCAAATTATGCTATATGCTTGACATAGTCAAGCTTTAAGTAGAATTGTAGGAGTAAATATATTTTCCGCTTTTTCTTTGGCACAGTTAGGCCATCATATCATTGTCCAAAGCAAAGATGTGGTTAATGATTTTGATTAGCCTAGATTTGCCACAGTTTTGAAATTAACTAGGAAAATAATCCCAAAAACTTTAAAATTGAATATTCTTCTTTAAATGTTTATAGAAGTAGGGTTCTCTGCCTTAATTTGCTGGGTTTAATCTTGATGCAATATTCTACATGAAAAAACTGAAGTTTATGTTAAGTTGCATCAGAGAATTTTGTCTCTGTTTCTTTTAGCAATGAACATTTTTTGACTTTGCTGTTCCACATTTGGCCTATTCATTTATTAAATACGTGTCTTAAATAAAGATCATTTAGAGACAGACACCAGCAATGTTAGAAAATTGCCTTGAAACAATTTAAATGTCAAGATCTTGAAAGAAGTTCTCTTTAGATGAAAAGTAAGTCATGAGACCTAAAGTGAAGCTATGTCATATAAAACAAACTTTCATTTGATTTATTTATAAATGGGAACATAAGAGGCTTTAGAGGTAGCTTTGCAAAGCTGAACATAAAGCTCAAGTTAGGAATAAATATTTAATTTGGTTAGAAAAAAATTTATTAGCATTTATAATGACATTTTTAAATTAATGTAAAAAGAAGTAAATTATGAATACAATTTTTCTGGAGAAAGATGGAGGAAAAAGTGAGAACTGCATTATTGTCTGCACCCACATAAAGTTGTGCATGTGTTCATTTAACAAAATCAGCTGTGTTAGTTTAAAAGTAGGATTATTTGTTTACTATATAGAAGTTACTTTGAACTTGATAAAATCAGATTATCATTTAGAGTTCATTCCTAAAAATAAAAGTTCAACAAAACTGATGGGATATACTTGGAAATATACAAATGAAAGATGAATATAGTTAAAGTGTAGAATGGCATAATAAAGTGTATACACACTGAAGTTTAGTTTGGGCATTAAAAAAATCAGGAAAAACATATTGGTAGAAAATCTGTGAGTTTTTTATATATATGTGTTGAGTTTTCTTTATCTTGTGTATACCAGCACATGTTCCTTTTACATTTGGTCAGAAAATGGTTGTTAAGCAATAGAAAAGACTTCTGAGGGAAGTGGTTGAGTCACCATACCTGGAGGTATTTAGAAATGTAAATCTGGTGCTAAGGGACATAGTTTAGTGGTGGACTTGGCAGCACTACATTAATGGCTGGACTTTTTGATGTTAAAGATATTTTCTGAGTTAAATGATTATATGTTCTACACTGAGTTTATTCAGTGCTATTGCATAGAATCTAAATGTCAGGGCCCTGTATTGATTTTCAAGTAAGATCAAGGGAGAAAATCCATTGGGAAAGCAGTGGGAGATGAAGCACCATCAGGAGACACTCTTTACTATCTGAACACTAGGCATCATATTTGTTAGAGAAAAATATTGAAGGTCTTTTTCTGGGAATATAAGTTATCAGTAACCAAGATTGTCAGACCTGAGGGGCTGGACCACTTGTGCATTGAGTAGAGGTTGAGAGAACAAGTCTGGGGAAAGGAAGGCATCTTCAGGGCCTAACAGCATCCCCCTAACATCTGCAGAGAGATTATCAAGAAGACAGAGACAAGCTATTCCCAGCAGCATGAGAGCAAAGGCATAAACTGAAAGGTGAGAGAATTTGACTGGGTTTAATAAAGAATGTTTTGACTGTAAGAAAAGTAAAGCAGTGGAAAGGATTGCTCAGAGAGGTTGTTGTAGTCTCCATCCATGCAGGTTTTCAAAACTGATAAAGTTCTGAACAACGTGTATATTTCTAAAGGTGACACTGAAAGCAAGAAAAAGGTGCAAGGTGTTGGACCAGGAAGTCCTGTGGTCCCTTAATCTTGAATTATCTTATGGTCTTTATTTTATACTCAACAACTGTGGCTGTCCTCTGAGAAGTTAATCTCCAGTATTTCAGAAGAGTACTATAGGTCTGAGGGAACCTCTTCATTAAGAACAGCAGTTAAGAGTCAAGAAATTGAAATCTATCCTCATATTCATGAAGAATTGTAGCTCCATTGAAGCTTGATCACACAGACACAATATAGTTGGTAAACCAGAATACCAGTGCTTAATTTTCTTCTAGATACTACCTTCCTATTTTGAGAGATGTATCTGCATTGCTTCCTGCAGGTTTTATTCATTTTAATCCTAAGGGGCATGTGAATTTTTCGAATTCCAAAAAAAACCCACCTAATATAGTGTGGTCTCAAATATAATTTTTAAGCTTAGACAGTCACAGAAAGTGTGTTAGAGTATATCAATCAAGATATTATCAGACTAATGCTAATACCTAAATACTTAGTGAACCCATTCAGTAAAAGAAACAATACAGTGATAGTTCTCCTGGAAGCCCCTAAAATGTGCTTTTGCTAGATGTTTACAAGGCATATTGGTGAGCTTTATAAGTCAAAGTTGGTGACCATTACAGCTATCAGTCCACACAGACGTGATTATGTCCCAAACAAATAAATTTTAAAGTGCTGAGAATTTAAAACAGTCCAGCATTTAAAATGAGGAGCAAACCATTAAAAGAAAAAATGAGAAACTTAAAAATTCCAGGTTCTTCTTAGAACATGACTGGTTTGCTGTGTTTTAGTGTAAGGAGAATCATGAACTCAGCTGATCTGTGCTGTACAGACATAGGTATAGTGGTCAATATACTTATTTCCTTTTTGCAGCTGTTGAATTAGCAACCTTCCAGGATGCTTGGTGGCAAATCATGTAGAACCTTTCCAGGAATGACTAGTGGTCTGCTAAGTTTTCCAACAGTGACTTGGCACATTGAGACATATTCTTTCATGGTGGTGGCCATGTCTTAGGCTTCATTTGTTTCTGTTTGCAGATAAACTGCCCAGAGAGCAAGTTTAATATCCTTTGCCTGTGCTTCAGAGTGAACTGTACTTACATACCTCCTAATGAAGAAGATGCCTAAACAGTATGTGTGGAATTTGCCTCTCCTAACCTAATCCATGTAACATTCAAATGTCTAGTAATTGCTTATACTGCCTTTTCAGTCAGTACAGGAAGGATAGAGAAATTTGTCCTAAAAAAGCTGCATAGACTTCATTGCTGCAGAGGAGTCTATAGGGAGCCTATGTGGCCATTTTAAATGACTGAAATTAAAAGAAATTATTCCTTTCTGATGTATGTGAGTTTTACACATACAGATCTCTCCACAGTTTTTATTTTATTGTTCTTTGACATTTGCAGTTCTAATCTGCCTTGGCTGCAGCTGTAAGCAGATACATATTCTTTAACATAAACTATGTTTACCTTAGTGCTCTATCTTGAATCAGTTATTACACCAGTTATGCAGAGTTATTACATCAGTTATGCACACCAAGGTGGTGATGTATTTTGATAACTAACCAAAAATGCACCAAGAATACAGTAGAATCTGTAAGTAAATAGCATTTCTTATTTTATGCCTAAAGCACAAGAACATTGCTGCTTTTAAGTCTGGTCACAGAATGTCAGTTGTCAAAACTGTCTCAACCTATCCCAGAGTGTGTTTGCATTATTGTGAACTCATGGATTTTACTCCCCTGAAGGAACTTCTTAACAATTCATCTGCTTGGATAGTTTCAGGTAGCAATGTTAATAACCATATCAAGAACTAAGTCACTGTACACTACTTTCTTCCTGATAATATTTAGTGAAGACTGATAATATTTAGTTCAGATCTACCTGAGCATATTTTGTAAAGACTTGATGAAATTATCTCTTCTCATGTTGCATTCTGCAAACCTGGACAGTTTAGTTCTTGACAGAGATGAAAAGAGAGAGGAAGTAGGTTTGAATTATTAAAATAGATATAGCAGTGCTGTATGTCAGAAAAGTAGACAAACCTGCAGAACTTTTGGGTTGATAAGTCCCTAATTGTATAAAGTACTAAAAATTCTTATGAAGTTCCCTAGGATTTTCAGATTTAGCCAGGGGCTGCTCTGCAGAGGCTAGTAAACTGAATCTTCATGGGTCAATTTATGTGATGCTAGTCTTTCTGCATGTCTTTTCATTATCCAAAACAACAAAAATCCAAGAGTTGATTGCTTTTTTTTTTTTTTTTTTTTTTTTTTTTTTTTGTCAAAAAAACCCACAACAAACCCAAGCCAAATAAAACCTAAATACAACAAAAGAAAAAACATATATATTCTAGTACTAGTCTATTAACTTCATGTGACCTGGAGGTCTCTAGCTAGCAAGATAATATTATTTACATACATCTATTTGTGATTTAGTCCATTCAAGTGCCTTGTGGGAAGGCATACAAGGGAGAAAATTTGTTCTGAGTAAGTGTGAGCCATTAGATAGGTTGAGATTAGATATGAGACCTTTGACAATCAGTAATGGAACAGCATTAAGTTTTCTGAGTTCACTAGGTAGTTGAATGCTCTAATGGAGGCACCATGCTGGGAAAACAGACATTTTCTTTGGAATTTCTTATGAAGAGGTGATTTGCTCATTGTGATATGAATAGGTATGCTAGATGCATGGGAATATTCTGCCAGAAAATTAAGGTCCCCTGTACTAGACAATGGCTCACTGGAGGAATGTATTACTGGTAAAGTAAAATTTGAGAACAGAGCCTTTCCTATTTAATAGTCCATTGGCTTTCCTCCTAGAGCCATTGTCCCCAGCCTGACTTCTGTGGTCTTTATTTTGATTCCCTAATCAAGCTCATGCTGTTTTAATCTGACTTGGGAAGATTATTGTATAATTGCATTATACATGCAATTGTTCTATTCTGTTTGGTCATCTGTAAATCCCACCTTGTCTTCTGTAGAAGTTTCAGTATCTTCTGGTATCCATTTGTGTCTCCAAACATTTAATAGTCCCTGGATAGTTCTATTATGTGATTCTACAATAAGGGCATAAATACATTATTTTTTGTGATTAATTATTGAGCTTTTGGAAGGATAAGTTTCTGAAACTGCATAAAATTATTACTGCTTATGGTGTGAGGTGAGCTGATATACTGATTAAATCTGATTAAGATGTTATTTTCTTTGTAATGCTAGCTTTCTTAGTCTTCTGCTGATATTTCTGACCAGAAAAATAATTTCCCTATTTTTCTCTCAGCTACAATAGCAAAAGCTCTCCTTTCCTAGAAAGCCCTATTCTGCAAAAAATGTTCATTCTATCAATCCATAAAAGATGCTTGGAGTGAAAGGCATAAATAATCTGTGTGTATCAAATAATACAAAAAGCAGATGTTGTCCAGAGTGAGTGGAATAGATATTCTCTGTCTATTGCACATGCTAAACTTCCTGCCCCAGTTTCTTTATAAAACCTACCCATGCATCACTGATATTTTATTGTAAATTCAATTTTGTCTTGGTTTCTATGATAGGAAAAGTTGTGATTAAGACTCTGTAGTTTTCAGAAGTATGCATAATAAAGAAAAGATTATATCTAGAGTAAAAAAAGAAGTAAATAACAAGACTTTAGTGAACATAAATCTATAGAATGGTCAAATGGTTTGTGTTGACAGGGGCCTTCAGTGCTCATTTATTCCATCCCTGCTGCCATAGGCAGAGACATCTTTCTCTAGAGCGGGTTGCTCAAAGCATCATTTAATTTGCCCTTGAACACTTCCAGGGCTGGGGCATCCAGAACATCCCATTCCAGACTCTGAACAACTTCATTGTAGAGAAATTCTTGCTTATATCCAGTCCAAATAATTGTCTTAAAAACTGATGTGATAAATTTCCTTTATAAACATGTACAGGCATTCTAAATTCTGAAGTCTAATCAAAATGTGTCATACATGTATATAATAGGTCATATGTAAAGATTGGAATGGAAATTATTGTAAAGTGCAAAGTACTTCTAGAAATGTGGGATGTGTACTCCTTTGTAGTCCATACAGTCTTAATTCTGGTACCTGGGCATACAGGTGTGTTTTGTTTTGGTGCCTGCTGAACTGTAAACTGGACAAGAAGTAAAGAGCTGGTGCACAACTCGTTTAGACTGAACTTCTCACTAGAGAAAAAGTACTTAGGAACATAGAGCTGTATCATTGAACCTGACAGAGCATCATCTCCATAAGTTCTTCTTGATTTTCAGTGCTTCATTTGGGGTGCTTCTCCATCTTGACATTGCAAATGACTAAAATATTTATCTCCTTTAATACCTATATATTATTTTTGTTCTATGCCCTTTCTCTAAAATGTTTCTTATGCCAGAATTTAGACCTACTTCAAAAAAATATGACTTAAATACTCAGAGTAGGTTTTTGAACTGTAATATTTGTCTCTTTGGCAGTGGAGATTCAATAATTTCTTGTAGCACTAAAGGTAGTAGAGATTAACTGTTTTCACAAAGAAAAATACTCAGTAGGTAATAGACTTTTTACTGGAAGTAAATCTTCAGTTACATTAGTGTTGCCTGTATGAACAATCTTTTGGTTGTTGTCAAAGCTAGATTGTTCTTTGGAGAAATGGAAATAATTTGGGAATAACTTATTAGTAGACAAACTATTTATATGTCTATCTGATAAATATAAACAGTGTGCTGAGAAGTAAATTAATTTGTACTTAAGTGAGCATGAAACAACAATCATTCATGGAACTTTAATGGGTATCAATTCACCACCCATTTGTATGGATTAGGGATGCAGAAATGAAAATTATATTTTCACAATGGCTTGAAGAAACTTTGGGAAAATTCTCAAATAAAGATTTAATTAGAGTGAACTTACCATTTAAGCTACTTTATTAAAAAATATTCTTTTTGTTTTGGATTGATAATTTGGGATTGATAATTTGGTCTTAGATATCATGATTTTTTAAATTGATTATTTAAAATAAGATGATGTTCATGAAATGGAGATCTGCTCTCTTCTACGCATGGTCTTTCAGGAAATGGCTGGAGACTTAAGTTCTAAGCATTCACTAAGTATGAACCTGGCATCATACACTTAAGCAAAAAATTTAAGATAAAAAACACTGTGGTATAGCATATGTACTCTTCCTCCTTGGAGAGCTGAATTTAGTCAAGTTTTTGGATTTAAATGCTTATGTTACTAATAATTGCTTTGGCTTTTCTTCAGATTCCCATTTGCTACAAACAAGAGGGAACTGTTTACAAAGGCAGATGTTTCTCTTGAGATAAAGAGAAAATAAAGGAATAAAGCAGATTCAGAATTAACTTTGCACTTCCTCCTGGTGGAGTGGCAGTTTGAAGTGTCAGAATTCTGTTGTATGCAATTCCTATAATGCACTGCCCTCTTAGCAATATTACTTTGACTTCCACAGTAAATATAACTGTGGCAATTAATGGATCACCAGAGAGGATCTGAGTTTTCACCAGGATCATTAGTCATTGAAATAAGATTGTAATGACTTCCTTTTATCTGAACGAGCAAAAATTGCCACAGCAAATCCATATCTAGGTATTAATAACAGGAATCAAACCCTAAGCAGTTTCAACTCAAAAAGTCTGAGGAAGGTTTGTTTTTTGAAGCATTAAAATGCATTCTCACTTAGGAGTTATTTTCTTCTCACTGGGAATATTTTAGGTAAAATAAAATCATCCTATTTTAAAAATACTTGGAAATGCATACAAAAGTGGTTTAATCATCTTGGGGAAGAAGATGTTTTCTGTAATTAAAATACCAGGAAAAAAGGGTTCTTGCATAAATATTTGTTCATCCTAAAGCTGAAAACATAACCTGTATTTTATAAATGTTTATTATACTGAAAGATAATTCTGTTTTATGACTTTATTGAGCTTACATAATTCTTGGTGGAAGCTCAGACAGAGAATTGCCTGTAGTGGTAGAAACACTGAGTAGTGTGTATTTGTCACTATATATATTCACAGCTTGAATTTTGCATGAACTGAACTTTCTTTGCCCTAGAGCAAATTTTAGATTTTATGAACCATTGTACTTCTAGTAATACGTAAATGTGCTTCAAATTCTAAAAATAACATAGAAAATGACTGTATTTCTTATGTTCTGCTAAGATCATTATGGGCTGGCACTGAAATAATACAATGGCTGTACTTGTTTTACTGCCAGTAGTGTGACCCTGGCTGCTTGATTGATTTTACTTCATTTCAATGTTGCAACAGTATAAGTAGAACCTTGAGCATTAACTGCAAGAAAAGCTTGTTTCTTATGGATTTGTGTCTTTTAAATATGTGAAGCAGTAACATTTGTCAGTGAATTTTTACTACAGACTTACGACATCTCTCCTGTAAAGTCAAGACTGATGAGTCAGCCGTTGCCTCAGTGAGTTCTTCTGCCAGACTTCTCTTATTGCCTCTGTTCATCTAGGACTTTCATATGTGTGAAACCTTTTTTCCTAATATGACATCTGGAAGAAAGTAAAGCCCTCTTTTCTAACACATGCCACTCCACTGCTGTTGCTCTTTCTCTTTTCAGTCCAACTGAAGGCTGATCATGTAAGAGCTAATGCTGAGTATTTATCCATGTTTTCTTCTTTGCTTTTTTTTGGCATGCTTTAAATAGTGATGGTAAATATTTTTGTTATATATAAAGCCCTAAAAAATTTATTTCCCACTGTCTACATTGATAGATATTTCTTGAACATTGCTGTTACTGTTGGAAGAGAGAAGTGCAGTAGGAGTTTAGAAAGAGATTAATTATTTAGATATTAAATGTTTATGCTGTATATGTGGTTTTATCCACCAAAGAAACTGAACCAGTAAAATCGCTAACAGCAAATAAACTAAAATTTTAAGCCTTAGAAGAATAGATGCACATTATGAAAGGCTCAATTAAGAATTGTTGCAGGTGTTTTCAATACTTTTCCACATACTAAGATCTGTTCTAGTCTCGTCTGACTTGAAAACATATTTTTTATTCTATTGTGTATTTCCTAACAGCTACTAGATGTCTAGTGGTAATCTTGCTTCATATCTTCATTCAGTCTTGTAAATGGCCTAATGTGTTCTCAGAGATGATAAACACCATCATCATACACTGACTATAGTTTTGGTCCTTAGCAAATATGCTGTAACTGATACTAAGAGGACATCTCATAGCAGCCATGCAGTACTTCATATGGAAGCCAGAGAAAGATCCCTCATGAGGAACTGTGCTGGTAGGACAAACAGTAATAGATTTAAACAGAGAGAGGGGAAATTTATGTTACATTTGGAGGAGAGCTCCTTTATTGATGGTGAGGTTGGTGAGGCACTGGAACAGGTTGCCCAGAGAAGTTGTGGATGTTCCATCCATGGCAGTGTTAAAAGCTGGGTTGGATGGGGCTTTAAGAAACCTGGTCTAGAGAAAAGTGCCCCTGAAATGTCCCCCCCAACTGGGTGTTGGAACTAGAGTATCTTGAACGTCCTTTCTGACCCAAACTGTTCTGTAATCCTAAAAATGTGCTGTAATTGTTCACCTATGAGACAGATTTCAAAAAAACTATATACATTTCAAAAATTTAGAAATGAGAGTTAAATACAATTTCTGTAACATAGAAGTAAATTCTGTTACTTCTGTTACTGTCGCTGCTTAATTTATAATGTTTCATATATCAGCTAATGGTCAGAAGAGCCATACCTTCCTCTAAAATTTGGGGTTTATTGATTAATGATAATACCACCCACTTGCAACCCAGAACCAGAACACACAAAATTTAATTAGTGAATTTTTTTTCACTTGATTTATGGGGTTGTCACCCTAGGACAGGTGCTTGCTGTTTAATCCCCACTGGTTATGAAACTGTTTTCCTCCATACTCATAACATGTGCTATCCAGCTTCCTTGCTTGCTGTTAACTTCAGTATATGATTGATGAATAAGAAATTGAATCACAGAGCACAAAAAAGTGGCATAGACATGACTATGCAGACATGATTTATAGGTGTAGTCTCAAAAATCTGTCTGAAACTGGAGTTTTGAGAAACTGACTTTGAATAGGACTCGACTGCTTTCTGGCATGCTATGATTTGAAGAAAGCTGTCTTTGCAAGGTCAGATTTTTATTTTCAGAGAGGAACTGGGTATATCTATAAACTCTCAATCATTTGATCACTAAACTAATGACTTTGTCCTAAAGAACCTGACAGTAGCTGAAAACAGAGAGAAGTAAAGCCTGGAAAAATTTAAAAATGTTACTGATTTTGATGTATACCTATTTTAAGACCTAAAATGTGCAATAAGAAACATTTGGAACACAACAATGGTTTATTTGTAGGAATTCACCTGTATGTTAAAGGTATATTAGGATTTGGGTCCATTTTTTGTGAAATTAAGTTGAATGTATATTTGATTTTTTACTCTATATTTCTGAGGGATGTTTAAAAATCAGAATTGATATTTGACAGCATAACTTGAACAAACAAGCTTAAAAACGGGTGGATTTCTGGAGTGGTAAAAAATATTGAGACCTAAGAAAGCTAAAACTGCACGTTAACTTAAGTTTCTAAGCTTTTAATTTTTTTTTTTTTTTTTTTTTTCCCCTATAAATTCAGTTCTGTATTACTTTGGTAACTGTCTCCTAAAATATGGCTTATGGCTATGGATAAGGTCCAGATATACACTTAGTTCTTTAGGCACAAGTCTGTCAATGTCAACAAGTGTTGAATTTAAATGATATTTTCTTGGTAGTCATTTATAAACCACCCTGTGATTGTTTTTCATTTTTGCTACAGGCTGTGAAACTAAACTAGTATTTTATTTATTAATTTTCCATTTTTTAAAATTATTTTTGCTGCAGCCATAAATAATATATTATTCAAATGTAATTTTACCTGGAAGAGATGGGAAGTAAGAAGAAGAAAAGAATGATTGGCTGCTGCTTTTATGAAAGATAGGTTTTTACTTGGAATATGTATTATTCATGTGTGGAATTCTCATTTGTTCAGTTCATTATAGAAATTAAATTAGAAATTACTAATAGAAGTCAGCTATCCTCTGTAGACACAACCCCCCTAAGACAGTGCACAAAGCTGTTATTCAAATCTATGAATAATTATGTCTAAGTGTTGAGTGGATATCTAACAGATTCATAGAATGAAGGCTTTTTTTAATAGGTTGGTAGGTTTGTCTTCACAGACTGAGCTTTGAAAAATTAAGCAGATAACTGAAGCTCTGCACTGGATGTCCTTTTCAAAAGGCTAAACTTTTAATTTCATGGATTCCGATGGAATATCTATCCACCTAGCATAAAACATTATTTTCCTTGTTTCAGCAAGGAATGCTAGGACCCCCTCTGTTGGTCTAGAATTCTGTATAATTAAATTATTTCTTTATTTACCTTTTTTAGTACCTTTTTAGATATCTATCTGGTGTAGATATAGATATACTCTAAAGGCTAATACTGTTCAGAGAGGAGCAAATATTTTCTTCTAATGTCTAAAAATATAAATACATTTAAAGAATTCTTTAGCATATAATTAGAAAAGTTAATCCACTAACCTGAACTTTGTTAACAGGAGAGATAAATCTTGTATGTCTGGCTGAGATTGTTTTAATAAGAATTTAAGTAAAAAAACAAAAAAAAATTGTTAAACTTAAATTTGGAGTAACATTCTTCCTTCTGATAGATGAAAAGTATTTTTAATTAATGCTAGGAGAGTAGAAACCTTTTACAGACAAAACTGCAATTGGGCATTAGAATTTTAATTTTTCTCCTGTTTCCCATTCTGATTAGGTTTAATGGATACTGGGGGGAAAAAAAAGAAGAAAAAACAAAAGAAGTGTACAATATCTGTACAGCTTTTAATTTTTGGAGATATTCTTTTCCTTACTATGCTTTACTCAGAGGTAACCGTTTTACTTTGAGCTGGTAAGGACAATCCTGCCTGACCAAGCTAGTGGCCTTCCTGAAGCGGAGTAAATACATCAGTGGACACGAGAAGGGCTACAAATGTCATCTGTCTGGACTTCTACAGTGCCTTTGACACAGTCCCCCACAACATCCTCCTCTCTAAATTGATGAGAGGTGGATTTGATGGGTGGATGGTTTGGTGGATAAGGAGTTGATTGGAGGTCACATCCACAGGGTAAAGGTCAATGACTCAGAGCCCCAGTGGACATTAGGGGCAAGTGGTGTCCTTGGGTGCACCCTCAGCAAATTCACAGATGACACTGTACTCAGTGGTGCAGTTGACACACCTGAAGGAAATGTTGACATCCAGATGGACCTCAAGAAGTGGGCCCATGGGAACTTCATGGGGTTTAATAAGACCAAGTGCAATGTGCTGCACCTGGGTGAGGACAACTCTGCTATCAACAGATAGCTGGGGGATGAAGGGATGGAGGGCAGCCCTGCTGAGAAGGACTTGGGGTGCTGCTGGATCAGAAGGTGGAGATGAACTGGCAATAGAATCATTAAGGATGGAAAAAACCTCCAAGATACAGAGCCTAACCTTTGACCAAACACCACCATACCAACTAAATCCTAGCACAAAATTCCATGTCCAGTGGTGACTCCATCACCTCCCTGGGCAGCCCATTCTGAGGCTTAAACCACTCCTTCAGTGATGAAGTTCCTACCAAGGTCTCACCTGAACCTCACCTGGCAGAGCTTGAGGTCATTTCTTCTTGTTTCTGGTTGCCTGGGAGAAGAGGCCACAGCCATGTGGCTACAACTTATTTTTAGGTAATTGTAGAGGTCTCCCTCAGCCTCCTTTTCTTCACACTAAACAAACCCAGCTCCTTCAGTTACTCCTCATAGGACTTACTCTCTAGATCTTTCACCAGTTTCATCATCCTTCTCTGGAAATGGCCCAACACCTCAATGTCTTTTTTAAGGTGAGGGGTCCAGAACTGGACACAGTACTTGTGGTACAAGTGACAGGTACAGGGGGACGATCTCCACCCTACTTCCACTGGCACAGTATGCTGTTTGCCTGCTTGCCCACCTGGGCACCTGCTGGCTCATGCTCAGCAGCTGTTATCCAGCAACCCCACATCCTTTTACTGTACTGGCTGGGCAGCCACTGTTCCCATTGTTGTATGGGGCTGTGGTGACTGAAGTGTGGGAGCCAGCACTTTGCCTTGTTAATTTTCATACAATATGCCTTGTCCCATTGATCCAAGCAATCCAGATCAAATGTGTGCTTGCAGCCCAGAAAGCCAATTGTATCCTGAGCTGCATCACAAGAATTGTGACCAACAGCTTGATGGGAGGTGATTTTCCCCCTCCATGCTCCTTCCTGAGATCCCATCTAGACTTCTGGAGTCCAGTTCTGGTGTCCCCAGAACAAGAAGGACATGGACCTGTTGGACCAAGTCCAGAGGAGGACCACAGAAATGATCAGAGAGAATTGTGACTATTCAACATTGAGAAGAGAAAGCTTTGGGGTGACCCTTGAGCAGACTTTCAGCACCTGAGGGAGCCCACAGGAAAGCTGGAGAGAGACTTTTCACAAGGCATGTAGGGATAGGACAAGGGGGAATGAATTCAGACTAAGAGTAGGTTCAGGTTAGATATTAGCAAGAAATTCTTTGCTGTGAGAGTGTGAAACACAGAGACAGTTTGCCCAGAGAAGTTGTGGATGCCCAGAGAAGTTGCCTCATCCCTGGAAGTGTTCAAGGCCAGGTTGGATGGGGGATTGAGAAACCTGGTCTAGTGGAAGGTGTCCTGTCTGCAGCAGGTGGTTTTGGAAATGGAGTATTTTTATAGTCTTTTCCAACACCAACCATTTTGTGATTCTATGAAGAAAAGAATTTCTTTACTTATTGCAGCACTTTTCTACTCTATGGGCAGATTAAAGAAATAAGTTTTCTTTTTGTATGCTGAATAACAGCTCATGATGACAATGTCCAAAGAAGAGATCCAGTCCTCATTAGAGTTCTACTTGGCTGCTCTGTACTTTTAATAGAAAATGAAGAACAACTGTGTGAAATAAACTGCTGGTTTGCTTTGTAGCAATATGTCAGTGATAATCCAGAAGTTTAATGAAAGTTAACAAACAGGAATGGCTTTTATAAGCAATGTTTTGGGGCGGGGGGTGGGTGGGTTGTGTTTTAAAAAGAACTAGCTGAATCGTATCCTCCTGAATTGCTTGGAGCCATGTCATTGGTGGGAACATACAAAAATGGAATTAAGTATGACAGCACAGAGTGTAAACATCTGTAATTGCTTGTATAGACAGCACGAGAATCACAGGTGGTTTATGGTGATGACTATAGAAGAAGACCAGAGTTTTTATGTGGAAAAATTGACAAGGGCACTGAAGGTAATAAATAGTATACAGAAATTTGCTGAACTTTTTTGAGTATTAAGTTTAATGAGAACTTATTACACAACTATTAATTATTTTTTGTGTTTTAATCCCAGCATAATGTCCTACAATTATAATTTTTAAGCCCAGTTAGATTTTGACTTGCAACTTGATGCCCTCCTCATATTTTCTTCCCTTCACTGAAAGAAGGAAATGGTGAAATTGCAAGATCTAGAAAATATTGGTTTTTTTTGTTCAGAATTGTGTAATACTAAATCCCTTTTCTCCTATGTTGCTTTATCTTTTATTTGTCTTCCTCTACTTTGAAGACAGTTGTCTCAGAGAAGAATAGGATGACTATCTCATCCATTCCTAGGTAGCACTTGGAAACCAAACTTTGGTTTTATGCTTTTAGAAGATTAGAGTCCAATAACTTTTTTTTCATCCACAGCTAGATATCTAGTAATTTTATTCCCTAATTTTTTATACTCCAGCAGGCTTCCCATCTGCCAGTCAAAGGAGAATGTGAGTTTTCTCTATATTCTGGTTAAATGGAGACAAAATTTTCAAAAGGAATGAGTTGTCTATCTCTTTACAAATTAGTGTCTGAAGCCTGGAGGCCTCAGGAGGAGAGGTTTGCAGCCTTTAGACGCCTGTGTTATGGAGGTTTGATACTTTCTCAAATGTTTAAAAAAGAAAGAGATTTTATTTTGTGCTGAGCAGTTGCTATTGACTAGCTAAATTAGTGTGCTGGCGAAGATGAATTGTCCTGTGCACTGGATATGGAGTTACCTAAGACATGTGGACTGCTTTCAGAGATCTGGGTTCCTAAAAGTTCAGTGTAACAATACTGAGTACTAGAATAAAGATCATTTTCATGGTTTCAAAAAATTTCTACAATTTTTTGTAGAAGTTGATTGATCTGAGAGAAATATTTAAGAGGATACAATGTATTAGTTAAGTGTCACGTCTGGAAAATTGAATCTGTTCAATTTAAGAAGTGTAAAATCTCAGTTTCAACTTCATCTAGGAACTGATGAAAATAAAAATGGGGGAAAGCAATTGCACTAAAGACATCTTACATAATAACTTCACCATAACCTGTGTGTAATCTTGGAAGAGCTCTTATTTCTGTATGATACTCTCACTTATTTTGTCGACACTATTAATGAATTATATTTTTAAAAATAAGTGTGATTTCACAGAATAGAGCAGTTCAGGTGGCTACTTGCTGCAGAAGAACTTATAGTAATATCACAGGGAATTTTTAATCCATGTTCAGAATATATAGCAAAGACAGAAGAAATAATAAGGTAATAACTCTTGCATAATAGCACTTGAATCCTCACAGTAAAGTGCAGATTTGAGCAGCACTGAATGAAAGATAAAATCTGAAGGTAATTAAATTCTATTTTTCTTTATTCATAATTTGGCAAAGTGGGAGAAGCATTCTCTCAGGGAATGCAGCTATGATTTCTGCCCTGAGTTGAAACAGATAATTTTCAATTTCTTTTTTTCTCTTAGCCTTTTAAAGGGATGGAAACATTTTGATAGGTGAAATATTCAGATATATTAAGTGTATAAGGAAAGAGACAGAAATACACACATCTCCATAGGATCTCCATACAAGTTTTCATGAAAAAAGCTTGCAAAGATATTTGCAAAGTGAATGGGAGTAAAGAGTTTGGAAAGTGCTAAATCCTATAGAATAATATCTCCATCATCTCCCATCTCTTCAACTTTCATATGAGCTTGCAACTTTCTGAATTCCAGGCCTGTGTTACAAGATGTTTACAGGGTCTCAGAGACAGTTTTCTGGGAGATTAGTCCTCAGGTGGGTAGTTAGTGACCTTGGTTTGTAACTCGTAGTGGAATTGGGATGCATTTTAAAAATGGTTCTTTTTTTGACAACCCTTTATTAGCAGCCAGCAATTAAATGTATTAAGAGCCCTTGTTGTTCAC
The DNA here is from genome assembly GCF_029582105.1 of Oenanthe melanoleuca. Lineage (NCBI taxonomy): Eukaryota > Metazoa > Chordata > Aves > Passeriformes > Muscicapidae > Oenanthe > Oenanthe melanoleuca. Next base: position 39,739,108 of record NC_079336.1, read on the forward strand.
ACTCTTTTAACCACAGAACACTAAGGGATGTATATGTTATAATTACAATTATCTATTCTCCTTATTGTCCTGCTGAGGAATGCAACTGTAATTCTGGCAGACAGACTACACAGTTGGCTTGCTGTCCTTGGACTGCAGATGTCTAATTGCAGGCAACCATTTCATTTCAAATGGCTCATTAAAACAGAAGACATTTAGCATTGCTAACATGAATCTGCATCTATGATTATGCATTTAATTAAAAAAGTGCAAGCATTTTCCCTTTTGTAATCTGGATTTACCAAATTTCTTCTATGTAATCTGCTTTTGGAAGAACTTGAAATTTGCTTAATTTTTTTTTTTTTTTTCAGTGTTTAATATCTGTATTGTTCATATGTGAACTTGATAAGATAAAAAAACCAAAAACCACATTGGATACATTTCACAAGTCTTGCATGTTTGTGCTGCAGTTTGAAATTTCCTCAATCTGAAAATAATTTGTTCTGCTGCTTTATTTGTACTTGCAGCTGAAATAAGTTTAGGCACATAAGCATCTCTACTGCTCTCACTCTGAGAATCTGCTGGTAAAGTAGCAAGATTAGATTAACCCTTCTGATAATTTCTATCTTCTTTTAATATTGTTGAGAGAAAGGCTTCCAGTATAAATAGAAAAGATAATCTTGACTCCTTTTTGTTTTTCTTGAGCTCTGTGTCTTATATATTTTGCATTTGTGTGTGTATTGATATCACGATTTTTGCCTAGCATAGTTTGAACCCATTTAAATTACATTATTGATAGAGTACCTTACTTCTCTGTATTTTCACATATGACTCTTATAATCCTTAGTGGTTAACTATTTTAGTAGTGTTTCAGTAAGTAAAAGTAGTTGGGGCTAGAGTGGGGTGGGTACTGTTGAGGTTGGACAGAGAAATGCATTTTTGCATTTGCACTACAAGCAGAGATAATGGACTCTCATAATCCATCCTCCCCTTCTAGAGAAGCTTTTTCTCTTGCACTTGACCTGTGTGCATCTCAATTAGTTTTTCAAAGATCTCTAGCACCAGTGAATGTGCTCAGTACCCATTTCCTGAGGCAGTTGCCTGTCACTTTCAGGTTTCTGTGTGATCCTATTGGCAAGTCCCTTCAAGATGATAAGGTTTAAGAAGTTGAGTTTAAATAAACGTGTGAAAGGATGTCCAAGGAAACAAGCCTCTGTACAGATGCTAATTTCAAAATATTGCTAAAATTTCTCAATAAACTATTGTGCAGTGCTTTGAATTACAGAGTGGAACAATCTGAACTGCTGGTTGTTGAGAATAAGGGAGGTCAGGACAGAAAATATGTTTAGGAAATGTGTAAAACCTCCCTGCTTTTGTACATGCTTTGAGTAGGAGCAAAGAATGTTTATGAGTTTATGGTTGATGAAGCAGTCAATGTGCATGCTAAAACTGTGAAATACTACCTGCTGTCTAAGTCCTATTAAAAATGAAAATGGTCATAAGCAAAGATAGACTGGTCTCAATGGGCTTCGCATCTTCAGTTTTAGAAATCTAATTAGTCACTGCATTTCTTAAGATATATCCTGCATCTTTTTGTTTTGCATAGTCTTAAATTAAACAGGAAAACCCAAAGTTTTGAGGCAAAAGTATTTTACTTCTACTGCTTGAATTAGAGTATTAAGCACAAGTGTATTTTCTGTCCTGTCTGATCTGTTACAATTAACATAAGATGTTTTACTTACTATCCAAGTACTTTAGATAAATGCTAAATGTGGAAGGCCTCCTATTCCCTTTCACACCTCTCACAGTAAAGAATGAATGGGATTAAGAAAACTAGAATTGTGTTCAAATATTTTTAGTTTGCAATACTATTTTTGTCATATTTTTAGTCTGTTACTTTTCATTTGTAGATCTGAAATCACACTTTAGATAAAGCAGCAATATATTTCTAATCCTTTTAGAAACAGAATTGCTGCAGCTTGCCTAGAGAGCCATTTGCTTAACAGAGACAGCAATCCACATGTGTGGATCACCACAGCTGTGAAGCATCCTGTCTAACTTCTAAAATGAGTGCAGCATTATCCCATGAAACACTTTACTCCCTTGGACTTGACTTGGGCAGATTAGAGTTTATTATAATTATATAATGATATTTTATTTGTTTCATAGAAATTGCATAGGACAGTTTCCATTCAGATCTTGGGTTTTTAAAATATAAAGTGTTTGAAATCTGTCAAGAGAGTTTTACTTGAAGTAGGGTATAGAACCTAAACTATAAATCTAGGCTTCCTCTAATCTCAGGATAACCAGATGAATCACAGTTTTTAATTCATGGCTGTCCTGGTAGTTTTTAGATGACTGAAGTTATAGAAATTAATTCTATAGCAATTTGTTCTGTAAAGCTGTATTCACTGTGATGTGGTTTTTAAAAGGCAGTACACTTGGAAAATATTCATACACAAAGCCACGTGTATTATGTACATCCAAATAGTAGCTCTGAAATGCTCATAAATGTGTATGTAAACAGGTGTTCAGACCCTAAAAGGACTTTTCATATATTTACTGCTCTCTAAGGATAATTTGGTGCCTCAGTTTCATATTTTTTTCTTCTCAAGAATGTAAACCAGCTTGAAAAGCAATCTCTCAGCAGATCTCTTGTGCCAGTCATGAACAAGAAAAAAAGATTGGAGTCTCAGCACATACACCCTTCTTTAGCAGCAGTGATTAGTTGGTCTCTCATGTAGTTTGCATCTTGAAAGATACTTCCACTTCATATTTTTTCTCTAATGTTAATCCTTTAAGAATAAAGAGCAGTGCACAACTGTCAGTTTTAGTGAGTTGGATTTGTTTGAGCAAGATAACAGTTCCCAGAGGAATGTGAGCATGTGGTGGAGTACTTTACAATCTTGCTTTTCTTCTCAGAGAGCTTTCTTGACTTGGCCTTGCTGCTGCTGTTTATTTCCCTGAGGAACATCTGTGAGAGGAACTGCATTTGTCTCTGAAGTACAGAACTGCTTCCTGGTCTTGTTTTTCCCACCTTTCATTTTTCAAACAAACATCTTTTCCGAATTCTTTCAGTTGTGTTAATATTGTACAGTGCTTAATGGATTGTGGCAGAGAGAGCGACTTTCTCAGAATTTTAATTCATAGCTATTTATACAACAGTACCTCATCCAAGGAGAATACAGTGATGACATTTTAGTAGTATTTTAATCTGATAGATTAAAACAGATTTTAACAAACTGAGATAATGTTAAATGCCCTTATTTTTGTTTATTAATTTGTTTTTTTTTTTAATTAGGAATGAAAAAAAAATTAATGCTGCTTTTACGATTTAAATGTAATGTATTTGGGCTTCATGGATTTGGAGAAAAAAAAAAATTCCTGGATTCATTCTAGAGGCAATTATTATCATTTCCAGGGAAAGATAGTGGAGAAAACCATTTTGTAATGAAAATCTGCACATGGAATCACTGTCCAAGGTCTAAGCTAAGAATGTTGAAGGAAAATATTTCTAACTGGCTACTCTACTTAAGACCAGGCTCTTTTTTCAAGACTGCAGCTAGAAGCAGGGTAATTAATAATATTATGTATCCCTTTCAATTTTTCTTCTGTAATACTATATCTTCTCTGACATTCGTTTTTCCAGAAAATTCTGTCTGCTGTACAGTGGCATTAATATGGAACGTGTCATTTTGCCTTGTTTCTGATGTATTGGTGTCTTGTGAAGTTATATTATTTCTTATTAAAGTAAATCCACAATTATTCCAAGCCATGTTAAATAACAATAATAACATATAACTGCTTTATTATTAGCTACAAATAAAATGTCATCTCTGGCAGTGGAGCTATGAATAAAGAGGTTTTTAACCACTCTAGAATATATTTAGATACATTTAAATTTTAATTATTCTTCATTAGTGCAGTTGCCAATTTATTTATTACAGACTGGTGGGTTTTTTTCTCTGCTTTTTCTAAAAAAAGTGGAAGTGGTGCAAATGGGAATACAAGCTATACATATGACTGAAATGAATCCATCTGATGTTTTAAACACCAGATATGCACTTTTTCAGCTTTTTTTTTTTTTTTTTTTTCCCCTTTATGAGCCTGTTTACTCATGCTGGAAAAGTACGTATCCTGATACAAGTACATCTATGTACAGTCCAAGAAGTAATTAAATTTTTTAGGGTGGTCAAAATAATATTTTGTTACCTGATTGTCAACACTTTTTATACAGAAATACTAATACTATTCCAAGGGGAAAAGTGGGCTTATGTCTGAGCTCCATTTCCCAATTTCCAGGTTTTTGCTGGGAGCCCTGAGAGCACTCATCTGACCCAATTACAATACAGAGATTAAGAGGGTTAAGAGTTTTCTCTGAGAATGGGAAGCAAGGACTCTCATATAGAAGATGCATTATTGTCTTAAGGTGTACAGACTAAACTTTTTAACTTCTATTATGAGCTTGTTCTTTTACAAGTTTTAAGACTCTCTTCTGAGTGACTTGCATTCTATCTTGTTTGTTTCTACTATTTAAGATAGAGGAAATGTGACATAGCACTCTAGAGCCTAAAGTACTTTTATTTTGGGTGTTAATTATATCCATCAATACAACATCTTTATTTATTTACAAATATAATGTAAGTTCATGATTTCCACTGCTGTTTTCAGTTCTCTGACTTCCATTTTCTGTCTTTGTGTTTCTCTGTAAGTTAGAGCAGACTTGTGGCTGTGATGTCATTACTCCCTGTTGATTTAAGGATTCTTTAATTGAAAACTACTCAGCAAACATGCTTTTCAATTTATTGTTGGGCCCAAGCAGGTTTAGATGCCAGAGGGTCATTTGCAGCAGTTGAAGGTTAAAGATTTAAAAGTAAAGCTGCAGGTCACCTAGGTATGCTACCTAGGCAGGGTTTTCACCAAGGACTTGTCATACATCTTACATAGCCTGCAGGCTAAAAGTGTGTGTCTGTGCCTTTGTGTCTGCCTGTGTAACCACAGGAAAGGAAAAGGCAAAAAAATCAATGATCTCAAAATTAATTAAAATCAGGAAGACTTCCCCCTGCTGACAGGATATTTAGGATGAAAATAATTAAATGAGCTATTGTGGCAAATGCAGTATCGATTGCTCACCAAGAGAAGCTCCTTGAAGACTTAGATGAAGATTGATAACTGGTTTTTAACAGTCAGAGCCAAAGGCAACCATTCCCATCTTCAATTCTTACGCATTCATGCAGTCTGACAAATGACTTTCAACCCTCTATTGACTACTATAAAAAGCTATTATCTTCTATAAATAAATTGCATATACACGTTGCTTCTCCATTCTTCAAATTCGTGGAGTTAAGAATTCTTTATTATTTTTCATTTCCTCTTACTTTAAATGAGTAACCGCCATCCTTTCAGGGCAGAAAGCTTTTCTTTGCTTCAAATCAGAGTTGCTGTTTGTTTGTTTGTTTGTTTTTTCAATTTGAGTAAGCAGGGTCAGAATTTGCACACTTGAATTAGATATGCTGTGAAGATAAGACTAATATTTTCAGAATACAACCAGAGAGAATAAACCCAAAGATGGCACCAAATTTTCTCAAGCGATCACTGGAATTTCGTCATGATGTGGCTGTAATAGTAAGTGAAGAGGCTCAATGGAGGCAGCCTCATGAAGCAAAGCTGTTGGTGCCAAAAACCTGACATTTCTTATTTCATACTCTTCTATTTTCAGCTACTTTGCTTCAGACTCTTCCTAGTCGAGTCCTTTGGACAAAAGCAATTAGCAGATGGAACACATATAGTGCAGCCCTGAATCACATCTTTCAGTGAATTTTATTTTAAGAGAGCCTATGCATTATGAGACCTCTTCATGAAGTGCACCAGAGCACTGCTCTGTGGTGTTGCACATCAGGAGAGTCACTTCAAAATATTACTGCTGTTCAAAAGTAAAATCTGTGGCAAGAATTTCACAGTAATGAAGCCTTCAAAAATTACTGTGAGAACAAATCTTAATGAGAGGGAAATGAGTGGGCAAGTGTTATTTTTTTTTTGGTGACAGAATAAAGCAAAAATAGACATAGAAAAAGCCATATAGAGAAAAGGAAGTAAATAATATAGATTTAATACTTGTTTAAAATATCAAAACAAGCCTGTTAAAAGCATTTGGTTACAATCAAATTAATTTAGCTTATGGAAGCAGACTCTTATACATCAACTTCTTTGTGGAAGCACTCTTGCAAGAGAAAAACCCACCTATTTTAGAAAGTCAGCAGTTCTATGGAAAATATAATAAATGGTTATGAGAATTGAGAAGTGATTAAAAGGTGCTTTTTGCCTATGCTTTGGCAGTCTTGTCCTACTAATGGCTCTGGAGTCAAATTGCACAGTTTTCGTGTCATTGTTTTTATGAACTAGGGCTCTGTGAGATTGAGGTTCTTAAGTTACTATGCTGTGTGGATAGACTGGCTCTTCTCAAATATTTCAATATAAAGAACTCATGCAGAAATAATTCTCTGCAGAAATAATTCTCTTACATTGCTTTCTTCCTGATGAATTGGAAATAGTTGTACCTTCTTGGAACTCAAAGACTTTTTTGTGACTTTTATAACTGGATAATTTTTTGTTGCACTTTTAATTAAATATTAGATTAAGAATTGTAAAGAAATCAACTGCTAATAACTTTGAGACTTTGAAATATCTCCTTTTTGAGCTTTAGATTACTCAGGCCCTCCCAATTTCATTAGAATAGGAGATGAAATAGATAATCATGTTAAAATGAAGAAACTACTGTCTTGCAGATATCCTTTGTACGCTGCCTGCTGCCTTGTGCTATTCATAGCCAGTCAGGAAAGGTTTTTCTAAACAACCATGACATTTACTGCACTCTATGATATCTGGAATTTTTTCATCAAGGGCAGAAGTTAACGTCTGAGATTAACAGCTTCAGGAGAAACAATTTTCCTTCTATGAATATGCATCATTCCACAGTCCATGAAAATTTTCATAGGAAATATGAGATGAAGAAAATAAGATGATAAAATTTTTAATCTGATTTGATTTCTTTCTGTGTAGGAACCTTTGCAAAACAGCCTGTTTCAATAAGACCATAACATTAGGCTTCTTGGTGAAATGTGATCCTTTGTGATTTTTATTTTTTGACAAAATATTTTGAGTTTACTCCCTATCCAGGGAGCATAAAAATATTATATTATTTCCTGAGAATTTTCCACACCTGATCAATAATCTCTTCAATTTAGTTTTAGAGACAAGACTAATGTATTGCCTTATCTGTAAAAGACCATCTGGTTAGGAGAGTTGTTTGTGAGTATGAATGAGAAAACTAGGAATCTTTGTGATACTGAGGTTAAACACTTCTATATTTCCTTGATTTTCTTTCTCTTGTCTCTTCTTTCTTATTTCTTATAGTCTGCAATTTTAGACACAGAAGATGTTCTGAAAAATAAGATAAATGGTATGAAAAATATGTTTTTAAGTCTTGCTAAGCATAGTTAAGAGGTACATGTACATTTCAGTAAAATAAATTCTCACCAGATTAGTCAGAGGCATGCAAAGAAATTCTTAAAACTTCTGCATAATCTTGGACACATATTTATTTTTAAAAGTAGATTTAGATGCACTAAAGTAATCTGACTGTTACCCTGATGGATGGAATCCTGATGGAGTATTGAAAAAGCTTGAAGAATATTCAGTTTATTCAATTCCTATTTTTGGTTTAGCAATTATGAAAATTATATACTATCAGTTGGCTTTATGATATAAATATCCCTTTGAAAGTGAACTGGGCCTAGAGACAGTTCCAAAATTTTCAGGATGGATCACTATGTGAATTTGAATTCTGTATGTTACTACACATTTTACTGAACATACCAAGTTTCAAATATATATTAAAAAAATCTGATCACTATGAAGACTATAGCTGGTTCTCATATTCACCAGAAGAGCATATATGTCTAACATGATAGTAATAGCAATTAGAGTTCTGATTAATAAGCTCATATTCCTTCTAGGACTGAATTACTGCATGAGAATTGTCAGTTTTGAAAAGCTCATATACATAAACCCAATAAAACAACTTTTCTTTATCTTACTTTGTTTATTTGTATAGCATTATTTTTAATGTATTTTTACTGTCTGTATGCTTTGCTATTCAAGCATATCTAAGTACCTAAAATTTCAAATAAGCTTTAATTGTCAAGGTACCTGTCCTTACTAGACACTGAGGATCTCATTAAAAGTTACTCAACTTTACCCAAATCAACACAGTTTAAAGCTGTACTTAAATCAAGTAAATTTTTGTGGGCTAATATGTTATCATAATATTCAATGATAGCTGCTTTTATGAGTGCAGTTTTAGAAGATAGCCCAGAAAAGCAGTGTCACAAATCAGAATGCAGCTTTTCAATCACTGAATAAATTGCCTTACTGTAAGCAGAATTTTATTGAAACAAAATGGGTCTAATGCAAAAATGTCAATGTATTTAATTCTGTGTCTGCTCTGTGAAGCTGGAATCAACAATTCATGAGAATATGATTATTAGATCTAGCATCATAACATGATAAAAAGGGTTTTTTTTTTCTGAAATAAGTATTAATTAATGGAGAATTTCATTGAAATGAAAAAGTAATTATGCAGTGAAAGGCAGTTGGTGGAGGGTCAATGGCAAAGAAAACAAAAATAATATTCCAAGATAATTTGATTTCCTGTAATCTGTCTAGACTATCATCCGCATATAGCAGACAAGTTGATCAAAGATTTATAAAAAAAAAAATGAAGAATCCAAAAATAGATATGCTTCTCAAATAAAACTGAATAAAACCAAAATGATTTCAAGCCTCTAAATAATCTCAACGACTGAAAAATCCCCACATAAAATATCTACCTTTAAAATCTAAAAAAAGATTGATATTCTAAGTCGCAGGCCAACAGTGTGTCTTTTAATAGCTTTATCTTTAGTATTACTGATTTTAAGGGGATGTTAGTTCAAAAGAAAAAAAAAATATTTAGAACAAAACCATAGTACATAAATTAATAAAAAAATATAAAAGACTGACATAAAACAGAATTCTATTTTGAAATAAATATATACTCTTTCATGAGTTACTTTTGTTTTATACTGCTTAACAATTTGTTTTCTCCTGCAAATATGAACTTTTCAATTCTGTACAAATAATCATCTTTTTTGCTGAAGATATTGAAGTCTGTATCATTAGTTGTTTCTGAAAAAAAGAAAAATTTAAAGCAGGAGAAGAATATTTATTATGAAAACTCTTTTATTTGCATTCAGAATCATCAATACACATTTGTTTTTCTCATTTTGCCTTCCAAATTTAAAGATGTGAAAACTCTTAAGTCCTCAAATTTTTACAGGATACAAAAATAGTATATATTGAGATTAATTCTTTAGAATGTGTGGGGTTTTCTCTCTGTTTTTAAAATCTGATTTACATTTAAACTCCATGTTATATTAGTTTTTTGCCCCATTCCCATAGCCAGGTGTACTTTCTTGTTGCATATGGCTACAAAGGTATTCACTGTGTATGCTGAGTGGGAGCTTTCTGTAATTAGTTATGAATTGCTCATGCAGAAGGACTATTCATGTGGTGTGATAAGTCTTGAATGCTGAGCTAATATAACAGTAGCAGTCAGGTCTTTATTGTGGATGTGGTTGATGGAGTCACAGTGATCACAATCATTGATTTTTTGAACTCAAGAACATTTGAAAGGGAATAGACTACCAAAGACCAAATAATGATCCATTGTTCCTTGTAATTAGGTTTTTGCTATCTATCCCTAAGGTATATAAGAGTGTGATGGGGCATTTTGTTGCAAAAAAAATTATAGCTGATACCATGATTTCTAAAGTTCAGAAGGAAGGTTGAGAAAGTACTTCAGGATATCTTTCACCTGGAAATGTTACATTCATTTTTAAGGATATGTAGAAACTTATATACATAAAACTATAGAACTTAAATAAGAACATCATAACATCTTGTTCTTAATTGTATTTATAACCACATTCTGCAAAGGTTTATGCAGCCAGCTGACTATTGCTATTGCAAGATATTCACTTTAGGTAATTTTGTTCTTGAATTAGTAAAGTTTATGACATGATGAGGCATCTACAGAATCTTGAGAAATCACAGAAACTAGAATATGTAAGAAATAAATTTAAAAATACATAATTAGAAATATAATTTTTAAATTCTTCCCTCCCCTCCCCCAGTCATCATTTTGTTTGTATTTATTCCATTATTCCACATAAATGCAGGTCACCTTACAGGTTGAATGATTCATGGTGTGGCTGCAGAGGGGCTTCTGTCCCAGCTCAAGTGGTATGAGTGACTGGCCAGACAGGGAAGTTTCCTTAACATTATTTATTCCCTCAAATGAAATTTTCTCTCATAATTAAGATTTAAGCTCTTGTTTCACAAGAATGGCAAGATGTCCTTGTCAGAAAAAATAACTCTAAATTTTCCTTTTCACTTCAGTTTGCATTCTAAATCTTTAATATTTTATTTGCTAAAATGAAGTTCTGGTCTTCAATCAAAGGTCAAGCAGATGGGAGAAATGCTGCTGCAGTTCTTATTCAGTGAAACAAGTTTAAACTACTTTTTAAACAGATTTTCTGTGTCTATTTAGGACAAAATTTCAAGTTGTCTGGAAGTTTCATCTGCAATAAACTAAAATCAAGCAGCAATGAATGTCTACCCCCCTAACCCATTTTCATATACTTCCAGGTTCTTAACATCTAAATATTCTATTAAATGACATTGCTATCTACGAATGTTTTGAGAGATGAAAAAAGTTCTACCACTTCAGACTTTTATACCAGGAAATATATATTTATTGTGTCAATAAAAGAATGTATATTCTTTCCTATATGTTAACAAAGCAATGACAAGGAGTATGGAAAACATATCACTGTCATTTGGAATGCTTTTCCTATTCCTTTTTTTCTCTTGGCATTTTCTAAAAATTGTCATTGTTCATGTTCTTCTTTATAATTTCTCTTCAAATTGACATCAAACTAGGATGCATTGAGGTGACAGAAGAAATCCTTTTTTTCTTTTGCCTTTTTGTGTAAGGAAAAAGTTGCACTTTAAAACATAAAGTTATCTGACCAGTTCACCTTTTCTAGATTATAAAATAAATAAAAGAAGTTTTGTTAGTGTAAAGTCTTTTTTGGTAAACTATGAAATAATTTGCTTTGTTTAGATGTTAAGTGTTTTGGTGATGGAGAAAATAATTTGCATCTGTTTTGTCTCTACTTAAAATCACATACACATGTCTGTAAACCAATCCCCTGGTAAAATTCATTAGACCAGCAAATGTTAAAAACATAATTTAAACAGCGATGTACTATTTAAAATACTAGAGTATTTTGAAAAAAAAAACCAAAAAAACGCTAACTAATAGTCTTAAAAATTAGATGAACATTGTTTATAGCTTACTGGTGCTCATACCTTCTTACCTATTGGAATGTATCTTTGGGGATGAAAAAACATATTTGTGCTCTTTTCTTAATTGTACCCCAGAGTGGAGTTAAGAATGTGTCAAGAAGTAAGAAAACATGAGCATTAATAAGCATACAAAGCAATTTAACAGTTCATAAAACAGTAAAATTTAATCCCAGGCTGAGAGATTTATTAAATCTCACTTAGCAAAATGGTTTTGTGGGATGTGTTAGCAAGTGAGAATTAAGTGAAATGATTTCAGGGGCAGTAGATTTTATTAGCTGAGGAGGGGAGGAACTAGTTTTGCAAGCCATTTCTACTTAATTTCATTCACTTTGTATAATTGCCTGAGTGTGGGAGAGCTTTCTGTGAGTAGTAGTAGTAGGTCTGGTCTCTGGAATTGGTGTGCATAATGCTGCATTTGTCAGGCATCATCTAACTGAAATGTCTTTTGTTGATGGGCTTGTGCAGAAGTTCTTCTAATGGTTGTTAAAGATATTAAAATCTGACACAATTTAAGCCTCTACCAGTAAGATAAGATGACTCTTATTGAATTTATAAGGGCTTTTTTGTTTTGCAATATTTTTTATCCATGCTTGGTTTCTGTGTTCTTTAGCACACCAAAAAAAAAAAGACAAATTCCTCAATATTAATCTCTTGTTCTGGACCTTCTTGAAAAATGTCTTAGTAGGGCAGATCTGAAGGTAGAGTTTGGAAGCATCTGAATTTATGGTGAATTAGGTAGAGTGATATTACCAAGTGATTGACACCACTTCATTATATAAGAATTTTGGGGAAAGTTCTTATGTTACCAGTTACTCTGTTCATGTGTTAAAATCATATTGTCCTAACAAAATTCAAGATCTAGCCCTTAAAACTTTTTGATCAAGTATTAGTAGAATCTATAATAAAGAAACTACAAATTTTTATAAGTAAAAATAATCTTATTTCTAAATGTAGCCTATCATTGTTTCTGTAGTTTGTATCCAGTAATTTTTAAATTCCACTTTTTAATTTTTCATCATACAGGATAAACTTTAAGGAAAGTAATAGTGCCAGTAATGAGACCTCTTCTGCACTGTAGGTAGTCTTTGCTTCTTGACTTCTAAGTATAGTCAGACTTTTAACACATCATTTTTTTAAAGTTGTTCAGAAGAAAGAATGCAGAGGCAGCTTCTATAAGAAAATCAGTCTTCAAAGGCAAATAATGATAATAAAAATCCTTGGAGGGAGTCCTACATCTTTTCACTGTGCTCACAATGGAAATAACCTTAAATATAAGAGTAATATTGGGAAAAATAAAAGAAAGGTGGTAGAAAAAAAAATGGAAGTGTTTTGTTTGTTTATGAAATATGCTATTTTTTCAAGGTTTTCTAACTAATAATTATGCATTGTGTGTTAAATTGTCAGTAAATAGAGAAGAGTAAGTAATTTTCAGAGGAGAAGTACTGCTTCATTGGCTAAGGTGATTATAGGACATTTTTGATGATTTTGAAATGAGTAAGTATTCCACTGCAAATCCTTACTGTGCAGTGATGCCTAAGTAATGTTCCTTTTTCCTAAAAATGCTGGGGAGGGAGGAGATTTGATTAAGCTGTCTTGTTCATTGTATCTCCAGTTTCTACTACTTGCTCAGGCTCTTAGATTAAAGAAGAGCAGCTGCTGTTCTCACTCTCCAAATTGTACTATGTCATTTCTGTCCTTCATAAACCTGACTATGAATAGACTGGATATATTGAGTGTCAAAAAACCCCCAAATCCAACAACCTGACTTTGCATCCAGTGTTCTATCCAGGGCATTACTCTTGTGTAAGAAATAAAATACAATTTGTAAAGGCCAACAGAAAATTCATTCCTTATGGAGCATTCTTCACCTTGTGTACTTACACTCCTTTTTGCCAAATGGGAATGCAACATTCTCATTCTGTTCCAAAGTCTTGGATGGCCAAGTGCCATACATGCAAGCTCATCAAGAAAAGCTTGTTGCAGTATGAAATTGGCATGTTAACACTTAAACCAGTGACCACAGTCAGTCTGAATTAAGTTTGTTTCAGATGATGCTATGATCTGAAATCCAGTCAGTAATGAACCACTTATTAGATATGATCAAATAAGTTTCACAATGAAATAAAGATTTTATATGAATTGCTCTTCAAGGACTATGTCAATAAAATGTCAAAGTGCTCTTTCAGTTCTATGCATTTATTGAATACTTCTGTCGTGGTCACCTAGGAAACAAATGCAGGTATACATTCGTGAGCATTTGCAGTTCCATTTCATTCTTGTTGCAGATAAGGAAGTCACACTTGAAAGAACATAAGAATTATTTTAATTACTGCACAAAATTTTCCAGAATACATTAGTGACCATCAGACACTAAGCAAAATCCTATGAACAGTTTGACCTTTTAAATGTAGTTGGATTTATCTCACAAGGAAAAAAATGTTTACTGACTAAAGATAGGAAGACAAAGATGATCTTGAAGAGAATAATGAGCTGCATATGAAAATTATAAGATGTTCTACTTGCTGTAGCAGTATTATTCAGATACTATATATTATTCAGTATTATTCAGATAATATGCAGGTAAGGATAGCATAAGAACTAAAATGTAATGAAGTATATGCATACTTTACTAATCATCAGAATAAGCTTGGCTCATGCTATGCATTAAGTGAACTGTACAATATCTTCCATTGAAATTTTTAATAAGCCTGTTCAGTTTAATACTAAACTGATTAGAGAATAAGAATACTATATACCAAGGTTAATTTTTTACTTCTGTTTTAGTTTGAATAGGACATTTTCTTCTAGAATATTTAAAGAACTATTCAGACTTTCAAAAATAATTTTAGCAACATATTTGTCTTGGCATAAAAATCTAGACATACTTAATTTATTGTGTGTTTGTAACTTTATATTAAAGACAGTAGTAAATGGTAGGTGCAGATTCAGATTTATCCATCTGATAGGACAGGGCCTGTCAATAGAGTTGTGGATATGACACTATGGCATTTTCTTCCTCATCTGCTTTGTCTTTAATAAATAGACTTAGTGAATGTGTTTTCAGAATCAGAATGGTAAGGGGTTGGAATGAACCTTAAAGGTCATCTAAACCTAGCCCTGTCTGCCATGGACCAGGTTGCTCAGTGCTCCATTGAAACCAGCCTTGAGCACGTGCAGCAATGGGAACATCCACAAAATCTCTGAGCAACCTGTTCCAGTGCCTCACAATGTATATCTGCTGGAGCTTATCATGTGCCTTTGACACCTTTGGGTGTTTTTGTCATGCTACAGATTTCTACTTCAGTATCTTAGAGAATTTGACAGAAAGCTATTTTGTTCTGCATTGGGTATAATGTCCGTTTGATTCCTACTGATGAGTCTTAACAGTTCTGCTTTCAAATTTGCATCTAATTAATCAGTTGGTGCTGCTGTTGAATTTCTGATAACTTCTTTGTGGGTTATTTTGCTAAAGTCTCATAGAAATTTCAATTTTCCTTCATTGGTAGAAGGACTACAGATTTGGAAGTCAAACTGATTTAAAAAAACCAGTTTGCATTTCTGAGCCAGATTTATGTGTTGTACTTATTGTGTAGTTTATTTAAAAAGCTGTTGTCTAGACTTCAACTACTGCCAAGTCTTGCTTCTAGAATATTAAACTTTGCATGACGCTTACTCAGCATGTCGTTCCAACTTTTTGGTGTTTCACTGCCTCCTTGTCAAATATCAGCTTGCCTTAAAAGCACTTTAATGCCTTGAAGATAATGAACAATTTGGCAGCAAAAATATTTTCTGACTGATTTGGAGCCGCTGCATAAACTGCTTGGAGCCTGAGATCATTGAAACCTCTTATATTGGCTATTTTAAAATTATTTCTGTTTGAATTCAGAAATCTCTCCTTGGGAGAGCCATTTCAATGTGAGTGTATATTTTTCTCTTTAACAGTAGCTTATGCACTATAATGGTAGAATATTTTTGCATTTTTATGTTTAGTTTTATTGTAAAGAGCCTCAGGATGCCTTTGCATGAAAGGCACTATATAAGCTCATTCTGTATTGTATTGTATTGTATTGTATTGTATTGTATTGTATTGTATTGTGACAAGAGCAATAATCTCCAGGTTTCCTATCCATTAAAGAACTAATTTCACAGCTCACTAATTATGTGAATGGGAAGGGGAAATAGGTCCTTTTTCTCTAAGGTATGCTGAGCAGATGGCATGGCACTCATTTCCACCAGCTGAATCTCAGGTCCTCTTGTGCTTTTGGTTCAGAGGCTTATCAGGCCCCTGTTTATCAAGGAAAACATGAGAGAGATATCACTTTCTTGTACAGCCTGACAGTGTGTGCTGAGAGACTGTCTGTGTCCCTTGCTAACACAACACAGCAAACACTGTCTATTTATTTAGGGTGGGACATGAAAACTATTAAATTTAATGTGCATTTTGATTAAATTCTCATCTACCTCTGATTTATTGAAGATACTGATTAGTTCTGCCATAGGGATTTGAACTGATGCACATTAAAAATTATTAATGAATAATGTTGGGATGGAATCTTATCTGTGATTTCAAAACAAAAAGCATTCCCGAACCTGTACACTTTCCTTTATAGCAAAAGTTTTGTCGGCTTGTTTCCTTTTTCCTTTTGCATCACTCAAGAAAACAACCAACGCGCGGAGTGATTTATATGGCTCCCTGATGCGCTGCTTTTGAGTTATCAGATGCTAGCTGAAAAGTTGCTATCTGAGCCCTTTTAATGCTGAGACTGACAGAAGACCCTGACATAACTCATGCGCGACTTGGCAGCACGGCTGCATTTTGCACAGGCAGCCGGGCCATTTGTCCCTCCAGCGGAATGAGCGGCTCTAATTAGTTGTTCCCGTGTCTGAGCTGGCTGTCCCGAGCCCGCTCGGCGCTGAGGCTCCGCTGCCTCTCGTTGCAGACGGACGCGGCGCTGATGTACGACGCGGTCCATGTGGTGTCGGTGGCCGTCCAGCAGTTCCCGCAGATGACGGTCAGCTCGCTGCAGTGCAACCGCCACAAGCCCTGGCGCTTCGGGACCCGCTTCATGAGTCTCATCAAGGAGGTAAGCCGCTCAAAAAGGGTCCTGCCCCCCTGCTTGGCTTCCTCACAATTCCTTCTTTCTTTTGCTTTCGCTCAGTTTGGCTTCTGCCTTTCTATTTATTTATTTTCTTGGTAGGTGGTCATCTCTCATCTTGCTATTTATAAGGAGTTTAACAAGCAAGACAGCATTTTTATTTGAAAGTGGGTTTTCCTGAAGTATTTCTTAGACCAAAAAATTTATGTGGAAAGTTGAAATAACTGCATTCTGAATAAAACTTATGTTTGTAGGTAATTGGGTCTTTATGGTGCATTTGTGGCATAAAAACCCAAACACCTGAAACTCTAAACCATAGAATAAAACCATAGACCGATCATGAGAAATTAATCTACTAAATATTGGCATAAGTTTAAAGGGGCTGGGAATTAATTTTACTTCCTAGTTTAAATTAAGTTTTTTAACAATTTTTATCAATCAAGTGAATTACTATATGTCTCCTTGACCCCCCAAGATGCTGTTTAGATACTGACAGATAGTGATAGCAAAACTAGGAGATTTAAGGTGATAAAGGCGAGCACCATAGACTATTCAAATCTCTCATACACTAACTCCTAATACAGTGTTTCTCAATCTAGATATGCAAAGTATTATGATGAGGAGAATTATTTGCAATGGAATGCATTTTCTTTTTCAATATTGGTTCCTTCCAGGATGATAATTTTATTTCCCACATTTCCTCTCCTACATTGTGTAGTTTCAGAACTAGGGTAGATTTTAAGTTATTAAAAAAAGAGGCCGTTGCACTTTATTAAAAGTGAGGAATAAGCTCAGTAAGGCTGGCTCATTGACCTCAATTTTTGCTGTCTCAGTGTGGTTTCAGGGGAATCAGCGTCTTATAAAAGTAAGCCTTTATTTGAATGAAATTTCCTGAGAAAACTAATAAAGTCCAGCATTGAAGCCTGGGGACTGGAGATGGGTAGGTATGTAGGAAAGCAGAAGGGAAAATGAATGCAAGAATGATGAAGGAATGAAAACAAAACAGCCTTTTATCTTCTTCAGTAGAAGAGTCTATTGCCTGACATGAGAGTTAAAAAATTGTCTGCGAAGACTGAAAGAAAGTTTGATTTCATTTGCAAAAAATAAATACAAAATATTAAAAAAAAAAAAATCAGCCATACGGTAAATTATTTACATAAAATGAATAACTAATGATCCCATTTTGGCAGGAGTAGCTTGTCCTTTCTGGGAAAAAAAAAAAAAAAAGAGGAAAAAGTATTTATTTCTAGAAATTGTTTTTTCTTTCTCCATAGGCCCACTGGGAAGGCCTCACAGGCAGGATAACTTTCAACAAAACTAATGGCTTAAGGACAGATTTTGATTTGGATGTCATCAGCCTCAAGGAAGAAGGTCTTGAAAAGGTGTGTAAGACATTTGCCTCCAAGGAGACGGGAAACAAAACAAAACTCGCCCCCTAAAACATTTACAATAGCATTACATGTGTTATGTGAAAGAGTATACCTGTTCTCAACTCAATATCTCTATAAATGGTACTGAAAATTTAAGAATTTATATCCTGACTGGGTTAGCTGTCCTCTGACATCAGGATTTCTTGTAGAGAGGTGGAGGGAGAGACCAAAGAAGTGGGAAATGCTCTTTCCATGTAGCCTAACATTGCCTATATTTGAACTTAAAAGCTCAGGAAGCATGTACAGACATTTGGCCTGCCTATATGACACCATCATGGTCTGAAATCAGATCATCTTCCCTCTGGCCACCCTGCCATGAAGAGACAATTGCAGGAAGCTTCAGTGTCTCATGTTGTGATCAGCAGGAAAAGATTTTGCAACTGGCATCTGCCTTGTGGTTTGTATTTAGATCTGGTGCTCAGTATTCTGTAAGAACTATGTTTTCCTTAATCTTCAGATAAAGTTCTATCAATTATTGCCCCAAGGTGATGATTGTATGCACAAATAAAAACAGAAATTAAGGGAAGGGACGATACTGCAGGGTTGTATTTCCTTTCTTCTGTAAATCAGTGAATGTAAAAGCTAGCATAAACAACACATTTTCCCAAAATTTTGTCTCACAAGACTAGCTGGGGAATATTAATTTTCCCTATTGGGGAGATTTGTAAAAGCTCAGAAACCATGAGCTTGTCTTGAAACGGTTACATATATAATAATGTTTTTGTTGTCCAGTGGAAAACGTGTGATTCAAGAACTAAACAATATTTTAAAATGTTCAGCAGTACACTGATATTAGATTTCTCCTATGAAGTTTCCCATTAAGTGACCTCTTGCAACTTAGGAGGGGAAAAGTATATAGTAATGATTAGGCTTGAAAAATAAATTAGTATTATGTACAAATATATGTATAGTGCACTGTTTATAAGGCAACCTGCTCCTCTTACTGGAAACAGAAATGGAAGAATTGATGACATGGTTATAGTTAAATAAGTCAGCATGGACTGAAGAGTTTCCATGTAAGTGACAACTGTTGAAAATGAGGGAAGGAAGTCTGTAATTTAGGATGGCTTTAAGAACTTTAGGTGGCATTTGGGAACCACAAAGCAACACAAGGTTTCTGGAAAATAAAATTTCAGTTGACAATACACTAGGAGATATATACATCAGAGAAAATACACAGAGAGAGCAAAAAAGGTCTACAGAGAAATATAGAAGACAATAAAATTCAACAGGAAATAGAGTAGTTCTCTAAAACAAGTAATAGAAAAAAGGAACTTGGGAAACAGTTATATTGAAAGTTAAGTAAGAGACAATACCCAAAGTAATTGTTGAAACACATGGATATTTAAAAAAAAATAGTATGTGCTTGAGTTGTATATAAAGATTTTCATAGAAAAGGAAGATACTTCTGCTATCTTCATGGCTTATTTTGGTCATGTGGTAAGTGGAAGTGTTAATATGATTTTTTCACCAAAAAGCGTAGACAACCTTTGGAAGGAGCAGAAAGAATCAGTTACTGTATATGAGCAAAACCAGAGCAGTTTCTCTAGGGTATAAGGAGATGAGATTAGGAAAAGGAAAATTCAAGTGTATGCACAGTTGACTGAATTTCTCACTAAACCTATGAAACATATGGCATATTTTACTGAAAAAGATAAATCAGTGTCCACAGAGAAATATTTCTCTTTGAATTTCATTATTCTGAAAGATCACAAACCTTATTGTTGAATCCAGAGTGAATGATTAAATTTTTGGAGCAGGACACTTCCTAGTAGAAAGAGTACATTTTAGCTAGTTCTTTTATCAAAAAGAGCTGCCGCAAATTTGGGATTTTTTCCTCCAAGATTTAATTCTGTTAAAGCTGTGATGAGTCATCCTTCTCTCAGTCCCCTACCTCCCTCCACATGTGCACTCCATCTCTCTACATCATACTCTTTCTTCCCTTCTTTCTGCTACTCCTTCCTTCCTTCCTTCCTTCCTTCCTTCCTTCCTTCCTTCCTTCCTTCCTTCCTTCCTTCCTTCCTTCCTTCCTTCCTTCCTTCCTTCCTTCCTTCCTTCCTTCCTTCCTTCCTTCCTTCCTTTCCTGTTCCTTAGTCTCTCTCTCCCAACCCTCCCTGCCTCTTTTCCTTTCCATCTAATCCCTCTCCCTTGTACCTATTAATCTCTTCCCATGCCCTTTCGCATTATTTTCTTTTTCCTTCAGGAGCCTTTTTTAACCTTTGTCCTTATCTGGTATGTTTTAAATGCTCTTCCCAAAACATCTTGTCAGACATATCAGTCTATTTGTAAGTGTTCCTGATCAGTTTTTTTTTCCTTTTTTTTCTGTACATCCTCCCACTTTTGGGATGAGAAGAGGTGGGGATATAATAATTCTGTGCACCAAAATATATATGTCATGTATCCATACTGTAAACTGTTATTATTTCTTCTAACCTCTTTCAAAATTAGGGGGAAATATTTCTTTAGTCAAGCACAACAGTTTAACTCAACAATTTCAGTTGCAATCTATAAGGAGAAAAATATTAATGGAAGGAAGAAAAAAAGATTTATAGTGAAGAATTGCTAGAAGATGCATTTTTTAAAACTCCAATTATATAAAAATATGTCCTAGAGAAATTACTTGGTTAGTATAATCAGTGTAACTGGGAAATGACCTAAAACACATAAGTTCAATGACTGCTGAGGTCAGTGAAAACAGAACGATTCCTCACTGATTTAAAAAAAGGCTATGTGCAATACCAGATTTTACATAAAATACTTGTTCCTGAAACTCTAGAATGAGAGGTGATAATCAGGCATCAGTCAATAAGAAGTATGTGTTTCCAAATAAAATTTCATGTCTGCCAAAAGTGATAGCTCCTTGTAAGATGAAAATGACAAGATTAAGAGATGATTGGAGTGCTGCTAATATAATACACCAAAAAAAATTATTAGAGTCACTTTGGACAGACAGAAACTATTCATGATTAAGCACAGTGAAAATCCAAAATTGTGACACTTCAGCATAATAAATTATAATTTAAATTGCAGTCAGACAATCTTTACACTGAGGCTGAATTTTGAGGAAAATCATTTTATACTTCAAGGAGATAAAAAATACCTGAATTTAATGCCACTTTTGATATGAGAATTAGTGACTGAAGAAGAATCACATATCCTGAATAAGAGACGTTACAACTAGCTTGAAGCCTTGCTCAGAAATCTTCACGTAGGATGAACATAAATGACCCAAAATTAGTTATAATTCATTGTCTAACATATCAATATATGATCTTGTTTTATTTTGTATCTTTAATAATCACCTGGATTAAAAAAAGAGAATAACATAAACAACAGGTTTTGCAAGAGAGGAAAAGAAATAATGAAAGAAAGAAAGACAGTAAATCTGTGAGATCCAGTAGTATTGAAGTATTGTTATTAATGTTTTATTTGGCATAGAAGGCATGAATATTAATATTACTGAAGAAAGTAAAATAAATTAAGCAATCTGCAAATGGGAAATACAGAAATATGAAAAAACATTATTATTCCTAATGGAACATAATTATTTCCTTCATGTAATCACCCCTACTGCTAACTGCTCCATAAAATTAAATAAAGAAGGTATAGATGGATTTGACAACTCTTTGAGAGTTGAGCATGGCTCTGGTTCTGGCTGCTTAGTCAGTGGATAGCACTGCAGAAAGGCAGTGATCCTTCCTAGTACAATGCTTGTGGCACTTCACAGTAAGTCGTATTAACAGTTTTGATTGACTTAGAGAAAAAATAATGGTAATTTTCTCAGGAGAACTTTGAAGAAAAATCAAAAAGAATAATACTTGAAAGTATACTTATCTATTCATGAAGATAAATCACTTTTCAAACATGCTGAAGTAAGAAAGCTACTGAATCTTTTTGACTAGCATCTCATGAGACTAAATCTCAGTAAAGTGCTCTAGAGCATATGTAAACTCAGCAAGTTTGAACTTTGGTGAGTTTACAGTGCTGCTTTTTTCGGGGGGATGGTGAAATATTTTTCTGGTTTTGGCTAGGACAGAGTTAAATTCCTCTGTATCAGCTTGTATGGGGCTGTTGGATTTGAGCTGAAAACTGCATTGATAACACAGGAATGTTTCAGCAATTGCTAAGCAGCTCTTATACAGAGTCAAGGTCTCCTTAGCCTGCAGATTGCAAAGTGATTCTGTCCATCTACTTGGGAAGATCTGGCTTCGAGGGACTTCAGTAACCTGGTAGTCAAAATACAACCTGGAAGTCAAATATGTGGAAGCTTGGATGCAAGTTTTTAACCATTCACATGAATTTGGGAAATTGTATTCCATGTCCTTGAGGACCATGGCAATTACCCTGTTGAATACTCTGTGATCTTCAGTGATGAATGTAGCTCTTGGAAGTGTTTCAACTTAAATAAGCTAATTCTTGCCTGAGCCAATTCTATCTTTCATTTTTCTTTGTCTCACTGTGGAGAGTATGTTCATGGGTACAACTGGTTTGGGTCCTATTCTTTGGATAATAGGTGTTAAAATATTCAGATTGGATGGTTGCTTCAGAATAATTTAGTCATTTAGGGGAATTGGAAAGACAAATAGGAGATTGAGGGCTTGACAATATAGTCAATATTTACAATATATTTACTATGTGAACATTTTTTCTAAAGTATATATATATATAAACACCTGTTTCAAATTTTAGGAAAATTTGTAAGTTTAAAATAAATGTCATGCAATAAATTAAATTGTAGCTTGTTTGAATTTCAGTTATAGACTGCCTTGATGCACTTTTTCTACTTTTTTGGCATTTAAACTTTTCTAGTAAAATCACATTGGCAATTTTATTAAGTTCAAAAAGCTACTTAAAAACTAAAGCACTGTGCTGAAACAAATAGAAAATAATTATTTTGCTGCATTGTTTTTACACAAATTTTCTGTAAGGAGCAGCTTTGAAAACACATTTGTGTGACTTGGGAGCTAAACATATCACTAATATATAAGAAGCTGTGGTGCAAATTGTTGTATTTGAACTCATCAACTAAGATAATCCAAAGAAAGTCTAATTTTGAACCTCTAACTTCTGGTCAGTTTCTTAGATTTTTGGCTAACAAAAGAAGCAGTAAAAGTACAATGAACCTAATTTAGGAATATAATGCATCAATTTATCAAGACAGAGGTTTCTTTCAAAGAAACTATTGCATTTTAAGAAATGCTGTGGATAATTGCATGTTTGCAGTAGATTAAGTCTGTAGTTAGAAAACATCCAAATTCTAACAGTTGATATTCTTTAGCTTGTTGTTGTGACTATAATAAAAAGTAGGAGAGGAAGTATTTTAGTCAGCAATGTCTTATCTTTTGCCAATATAAATTTGAATTATAAATACAAATTTGACCAAAGCAAATGATTTAATGAATTTAGGATTTGAAACTGATATAAGATGATGGTGTTTCCTCAGAGATTTTTGTGCTACTTGTGTACCTGGAGTTATATCTCATAGAGGAGATTAGTTCAGCTTCAGTTGTGCAGTGACAGGCTCAAGTTCTGGTCTTTGTCATTCCTTGTTATTCTACTCCACTTTGGTCTTTGAAGTAAAGCAAACACTGTGATTGTCATAATTAGCAGAACACTGCAATTAAATTTTAGCAACCCTTTTAAAATTTCTTGATTGTGGCCAAGCTGCAAGGCTGAACATTATGTGTTTTCTGAAAGCCTTTCAATTCACCAAATCAAATTGTATTAAAACAGTAAATGAAGGAGAGGTTTTTTGGTAGCAGGGCTTAATTTCAGTACTTTGAAATGTTGTGTTAGATGTTATTTTCCAGTTGAATTTCTGAGACACACATATTCTTTTTTCCCTTCATGATTCTTTGATCAGTTTATGAGGTATTGAATGGCCAAGTTCAAAAGAGTGACTTCTTGGAACTGAGTGTTAAGCAAGGAAGACAGACAAAATACTGATTGCTGTGGAACAGAAAATTGTAGAAAAAGAGATCAAATTTTTCTTTTCTTTATTACAGTATCCAATGATTCATACTCTGCTGTAGTCTCAGTTTTAGAAATGGAACTCTTTTCATCCACACCACACTGCATCCTAAATTTACTTTACAACCCTGTGGCAACAAATCATTTAAAAGCATACAGTCTCTCAGGACTCAGTTGAAAATATAATTTTTAAAATAGTATGTGTTTATATACATAGATATAGATATTTACAATGAATCCTTACAGAAATTTTTAGTTTTTTTCTAGTTTTAGTTTTAAAATATCTTTACCATGTATTATAGATGTTACTTACTGTTTGAAATTATGTTTAAAATCCTTTTAAAACCAAAGTATGACATATTTGTGGGGTTTTTTAGACAATGGAGTAATACAAACTGATCTCTAAAAAAGATAGTTATATTTACCATTTTAACTGTATAGGGATGAAAATGCAGATAAATTACAGATAAGCCTCATTTCTTACTACTTAGTATGTAAGTCTGTCCTTGACCTGAACCTTGAAGCATAACTTTGGATGTTCCTATTTAGTTAAAAATCCTATAGACTTTATTTCAAAGTATAAAATGTCAAAATACCCATGTGTTGAAGATTTATTTATTGTACTTAACATGTTTCTGTCTTCTCCATTACTTTTTCCCAAAAACATGTTTTGTCCTGCTGTTCTCCCTGATCACAGAAAAGGGTAAATTCTTTTGTAGAGACAATGCTCTCTGCCCTGCAAATGAATTTCTGCCTATTAAATTATCTTCCGATGTGGTTAATGTTGAGAAATGGAAAATTAAGTATTAAGAGTATCTTTAGATATTCTTTATTTTTTATTCTTTAATTTTTACACCTAATGTCACACTTCACAAAACATAATTTGGTGTATTAATCATGGGGAGGTTAATCATGTTTTATATAAACAGACTTTAAATATAATGACAGAGTAAAATGGAACAAAGTTTAATAATAACTCTTAGGAATCTTTTTTTTTTCCCATGAAACAATCTGTTTTTCCTTGAAGTGTTCTTTTCTAGATGCTGAAATGCAACCAATGGGCAATTTACACAGTATTTTACTGTTTTATAGGTTGGAACTTGGGATCCGTTGAGCGGCCTTAACATGACAGAGAATCAGAAAGGAAAACCAGCAAACATCACAGATTCCCTGTCCAATCGCTCTTTAATTGTCACTACCATCTTGGTGAGCAATTGCATTTACTTTTCCTGAAATGCAGCTATGCAGAAAAACTGATAGAATGTGACACACTAATTGCAATAGCAGTGAACAGTCTTCAGTGTGCATTACCATTAATATTTACCTAAAATTATTCAGAATTTGTGGCGTCATGAATGAACTCCAGTTGATAAGCTAGTCGTGGTTGTTTACTCTTACCTTAATCATGAGCAAGTTATCCCAATTTTATAGTGATGTTAATTGAACAGTAATTTAACTTTTCTTATTATTGACTAAAATGTTTTCTTCTTCACAAAGCCACTTTTTTCAGTGCCATACGAGAGGACAAAAGATAATTGGTTTTAAAATGTGTTTTGTTGGTTAGCCTGATGACTTTAGCCAGCAAAAGATTTATTGTTTTTGTTTGCTATTCTAACACCTCAAAGGGAAGTACAAAGTATTTAACATTTATTTAGCATTGTTATTACTCAATTGTTGAGATTAAATTTTTAGTCATACAGCTATTTAATTGATTTGTCCTTTGAACTAGACCAGAAGAAACAACTTGCCTAACATCTTTTTTATTTTCACTGTTGGCACTTTACAGCAGAGAATGAGGTATTTTTTACTTATAATTAAATACATTTATTTATGTAAAAATAAGTATTCATTAATTTCCTTGCAATAATTTTTATATAGTAATTTTGATTTCAATGAATATTTAAAACTTTCTAGAAGTTTGTCTGCTGTGCTTGTCTTCTGCCACCATTATCATTAATTTGCAGATATTAAAAGGAATCTGCTCCCTGGTAGTAGTATACTTTATCAAGAAGCTTTTACCTACTAACATATGACATTTCAAACTAGAATGAGCTTTTACAGGTGCATAGTCACAAATGCCAGTGTGCTTTTAACCTCTTATGTAACATAAGTAATATAATTTCATCCAGTGTGTAACTTTTTCATTGCTTATGTCTTTTTACAAGTGATAGAAAATCTTCTGAAATCCTTAGTTTCTTTTATTTCACTAATTGAAAAATATACACCAGATATATAAAACGGAACAAGTCTGACTCACTTTCAGATATCATTTCTTGTTATAATAAGACCAGTTAAGATTTACCACAACTTCCTCTTGATTATAGTAATGGTACACTATAGTTTTAGTGTACATATATAATTTAGTTTATAAATTTATGATTGCTTGTTTCTTTTTTAAATGAAATGGAAATGAATGTCATACATTCTCTTACAGTAAAACAATATATTCTAGATTATTAATCTGTCAATTTTCTTCCCACTGACTTTCACAAGTTTCCTACATGTAAAAACTACTGCATTATCAAGTAAATTTTATTATTAATTCCAATTGACCTCCCGTACTCTCTATACTGCTGTTTCTTTGTACCCATATATCCTGCCTAGGATTTTTCTTGATGCTTTTCACTGATATGTAACTTTAATTCATGTGAACCGAATTGCTGCTAGAATTACTGCTTTACAGAATATGGTCCTGTCTCTGCAAAAGACAGTAAAGAACCAGCCTTTGTATTTGCACTCTTCAATAGTCATCATTGTATTCTTGATTCCAGATCAGTGGTAACAATACTGCACCAAGGATCAATCCCTGCAAGATTGCATAAGAAACACTCAATAACTTAGGGTGTTTCAAGTTCGTTTGTGTTTTAACATCTGCCTGTTGATGAGGTTTGATTTAATATATTCTAAGTATCATATTGCTTTTATATAGTGACACTAGCAAGATTTTGGTTGAAATAATTAGCTCAAGAAATGGTAAATTGCATGAATGTAAAGAGCAGTGCTGTCAATAGCACTGATTTTAATCTGGTAAAGCTTGCAAAAGAAGACTTCCAAGATTTAAGAGAAAAGCTGCTTTCTGTAATCAATGATGCACTTTCTCTTAGGAGTTAACTTTTGGTTAGTGGCCATTAGAAATATCCATCTTCTTTGCAGGTATCTAAATAATGCAATTATTAAAAAAAACTTTAAATTGATGTTACAAGTTGCTTACTTGTAGCTGCCTTTTTCACTTCAGTTATTGTTTAGTAAAAGTTTTGGTAATTGCAGCTACTCTTTTCAGCTATGAAGAATGGTGCTCAGAAGAAGTGGGACAAATTGGAAGAGCTTTACTTGGATTAGTAGAAAGGACCCAAAGCATTTTTGGTACAGAAACACATGTACTAGCTTAATTTGGTAGCTCTATCTCCTTTATGTTTAAAAATACATTTCTGTTGGACAGAAAGCATATTACTGAATATTCATTTTATAGCACTGCAAGGGAACAATATAAAATGCTAAATCTCCTAGAAATATACCTACTTCATCATCAGCTTCCTTTTCTCTTCTTTCTTGAGTCTGCAAAATCTTGCTTAAATGAAAAAAGAAAAGGCAATTCTATCATTTAAGCTGTTCATATGATTTTTCTATGATGTATTTTTCACTTTAAGAATTCCCTACAATAGTCTATAGTATACTGCCAGCTGTGGAGCCTTAATCATTTTTCTCTGTAGTTTGCTTTGGTGTTCACTTTTCATTTAAATATCACAGTCTTTCTTTTATTTTAAATTCTGTTTCTGAAATTCAGAGCAATATCTTTTTCCTTCTATATTTTGCAGTCATTAAGATCTTTACAGCTGTGAATACACCCTGCATTTTCAGTGGTGGCTGTCTCTAGAAGAATAAAATATATTGATGGGAAAAACAATAAAATATAAAATGTGATTCATTAATAAATCTACTTTAAGTAAGGACAGAACTATGTGCTCCTTTTTCTATTGAATTCTTCATAATGTATTTTACAGGTAGTGAGATAAAAGCTTATTCCTTGGTTTCCCAACAGTTTGGTGCTCTGTTCTGGAAATGGACAGGGGTTGTCAGGACTTCATCCTGTGTTTGAAGCCCACCTACATGCAGTTTTTGTGAAGAAACGTGTCTGGTTTCCAAGTTCTGATCCCATAGCAGCCCAAATACCAACTGAACATGTCCACTGTCCCTGAGGACAGTCAGGGAAGGGGAAGAAACATTTGAAAAATAATAAATATGCTGGTTTTATATTTTATGACCATAGCTTTGGATATATCAATCTTTTTGATACTATTTCTTTGTTTTACTTTAAAACCATCTGCATTGAAACTTCAGAATTTCTTTTTAATTTAAAAAGTCTACTTTATGAATATTCTGAAATTAGAAAAAACAAAGCAAATAAAAACCCTACAAAAAAACAAATTTTCAAATTCAGCATTCAGGATTTCTTATTATTTGATTCTCCTAAATTGACTCCTACCAGAACTCTGAAACATTTCTTCTCTTTAGAATTTCGATTTAGGTATCTAAGCATTTTTGTTCTTTTATATAGTCTACTTTCAATTTGAAAGGGTTTTAGCTTTGGAATTAAATTTCCATGTTTATAAAGCTATGTTCATGGTACTTAGGCTCTTTTCATGCTAATTTCATACCAGCCTGGACATATTATCATACTAGTTCTTTTGCCCTGTTCTGCTGAAATGGTGCTTGTGTCCTTTCCTGTGTAGCTTTTATGTACTTTTCTGTATCTGCTTCCATGAAAGCTCTGAAAAGTTCACAGTTGTCAAGTTAAATTTTTCCAAGGAATGTGTGAAAGTTATGAAAGGTATGTGATGTTCTCAGACTTAGTAGTTTTTATGTTAGTCTGCATTTGAAAAATGATATTATCTTTTTTATCATACTTCCCTTAAAAAAATTGGTTTGAAATCGGAATAGAATTAGAAGGAATTAAGAGTAACATTTTTTATAATTTTTAAAACAATTTACTTAGTTCAAAGTATAGTATTCCCACATTGGATTTTGATATGTGCTGCTTTCTCAAATGAGTGCTGCATAATTTCTCTCCCTCTTCTCTTGGATACCCAAGAAGGAGTTTTCAATGGCCAAATTTTAAATTATTACATACAAAAGAATATTAAAATTAAAATAAAAAATTTACCTGCCATCTTTATGAAGATGGGTCACCCATGAATTGTTTTGATTGATAGTAACTAGTGGATTGCTTCACCTCTCCCACTAGAATTTTGACTGCTGACTGTGAAAACCTATTGAGTACTCTTTAAATCTGATGTAAATGTTAAGAAGATATGTCATTCTTTGAATACTCCAGTATCCCACCTTCTGGTGAACCGAATCTAATAAGTAACATCTTTGTTTTAATAGTGGCAAATTTTCAAAAATTCTCCTCTTTTCATCATTAGGACTTTTTTGTTGTTTTTAGTTTTTTTTTTTTTTTTTTTTTTTGGTGCTTTGTTTTGCTTTTCTCAATACCAATAGGAATAAATTCTAGAGCCTTTAAAAATAGGTTATTCTGTGTTGAAATTATGAAGGAAAAAAATCTATGTTTGATTAATATTAATAAAAATAAAAGAACTTGAAAATAAAACTTAGAATTTCTAATAATATCTTTGTAGTTGAAATATAACTCACAGTAATAATTCAAGTAAATATTTATTGTTCAGATCTGAAAAGAAAAAGAGAAAGTTGCAGAAAATTGTTTTGTAGAATAAATGTACTTTCATTCAAGCATTAGCTGTACATGTTTAAAACTCAAACCAGTCTGTAAAGTTACAATATTAATTACTTTTCAAAGATTTATCTTCTATTTGCAGATATAGTTTTTAATCCCCCTGTGATTCCACTGTTCCTTGTAGATATATCTTTATTTGGAGTATTTTAGCTAAGTTTACTTTTCTGTAAATTTTCTCAGAAAAATGATTTTTTGTGTTTACAAGTTTATCCAGATTCTCACTTTTAGTACTTATCTGGCTTGGGATGGGGCTCCTCTGTATCTCTCTTCACTGAAGATATTTTTATCTTGTGAGCCATTAAATCATTACTTTGATCTTAAAAGTTTAAAACAAGCTGACCTATTGTTAATTTAGAATAGCAATGTTTTCTGGAAAGGTTGTGTCTTCCTGAGCATTCATTCTGGAGTCTGTAGTCAGTGTTTATTCAGGGACTCCTGTTTCAAGCTACTTATGTTATTCCAAGCAATAATAGAACTGCTAATGGAAGGTGTTCTCCTGGGGAGATGTGTCCAGTTGAAAGACTTAATTTCAACTGAAACTGTTTAGAACATTTAGAATATTCATTTTGTGATGTGGTCTAGTAATATTCAAGGGTCATGTTTTCAGGAACTGAAGGAAAAAAAATTATGAACAGTGTTAAAGAAAGTATAAACCATCTGCCAATCTATGTATCAATCAGTTTAAAAACTCTGTCTATCTAACCAGTGATAATTGTCCTAGTGAAAGATTTTGGTGGGAGTGATAATCTGCCAAGAAGCAAAGGTGGTTGCACATTTAACTCATAGAGACATTCCTGAGACCATGTTTAGCAAGCAGTTTTACATCAGCCCATTCTATAAATTCAAAGCTTGAGCAAATAAAGCTTGTAGAGCCCTTTGCATGCACTTGCCCAGAATACCTGAATACCATGTTCATTATTTAGAATGTGTATTACTTGAGGAAAAAGCAAACTAGAGAAAACATTGGGATTAATAAGAGATATCAGAGATGAAGCTGCCAACACCAACCCTGCTTAAGTTAAATTAAAAATCACTTTACATAGTAAGGAAAAGGTCTGAAGAGAAAAAACAAATGTTTTGTACAGTAGAAGATTATAAGAAGAACTAGCATGTATTAGTAAGAAATTACTTAATGTAGCATTGGAAAAGCATTAAGAGAGTATTAATAACTTATTGATCAGTCTTCTCAGCAAAAGTTGAGAATCATTAAATAATAATAGAGATAATGTTGCAGCCCTTATCCAAACTGGCCAGAGTAAAGAATATAAATGAGTATGGAGTTGGAGCTAAGAATTTCAGAAAGGGTTGCAAGATTTTTTACTTTTCTTTAATAAAATATAGAAAAGCATCAGCGGAACAGATAAAATGACTGAGGATTTCTATAATGATCTGATAGAAAAATATGTATCAATGACCTGAATTGTTCAGTGAAGAAAATCCTACTGTACTAATCAAGTAAAAGAGAATTGAGAATTATAAATACTCCTGATACTGCACATATTTAAATTCTGTCCCCGATTACTCAGGATTGTTTGGAATGGAAGACAGAGACAAAAATGTTGTCAAGAGTCTTGAAAAAATTCCAGAGAATGGGATATTTGTGAGACTGTAAATATCTGAACAACTCTTGAGAGCAAATGTCTTGGATCAGTGTGCATGAGCATTCCAAGCTGCACTGGGATTCATTCATGCCTACAGAACAGGTCGTGACACTGTGTAAACTCTGCTCAGCAGTAGTGAAAATATTCCTGTGTTATAACACAGATTTGGCAAAAATCCTAACCCTACTAGTTAACTGGAAGAAAATTGCTGTTACCTCAGAACAAAAAAGCACATTGTGTTTTGTCTTAGCATAGCTTCTGCTTGGCCTGTGGTGTGCTTTCTTTAAGGAATTGTTATTTTTCCTGAAAAGATTGTTTTCCTTGCAGCTGTTTTCTTTGAGATATTGAATATCAATTTCCAAAGTTTATTAACAACCATTTTCACGTAGTTTTTGCTCTGATACTGTCTCTGCTTCTCAAGCTTTATTCAGTGATCCTTGTCATTTAAATTGCTTTCAACTTTCATGTTTTCTGCTAGGTCTTTGTTCTTGTCAGTGCTACATCTTGAAGAGCTCTTCTGGAGTCATTTGTTTATCTGTTGTTTGAGATATTTCTGTCAAAACATCTTAGCAGTTTGGCTGGACAATTTATTTCATGTTTGTTCTTTGCTAATTGTATGAAGATCAGTGATGAATTTTTTCAAAATATGGCTGCAACCTTACTATTTTCAATAGGAGTATATAACATTTCCTTTAACAACAAGATTCTTCCCTGCATTCTCCTTTTTATTTTTTTTTTGGGTAAAATCTTCTGTACTAAAATTCTGGTTTTATGTGATTGTAATGCTTAAATCACGGGAAAACTCAAGGCAGATGATTATATTAGGAGTGTTGACTTATTAAAGCTGCCAAGTGCCTGTGGAATAAGGTGCCTTTAACCCTGCTGAGTGCTGATGTGGAGATTTAGGACTGGAAGAATTTTTTAAAGTTGCCCTGAAGAGTTTATCTGATTAGTCACTGAGTCTTGTGTTGGTTGCAGTGATTGTATATACTGTTATTTGTCTTACCTTACTTGGTTCTTTTTCTTTTTAATTATGAAAAAATGAAAAAAATCTCTCCCAAAATTGAACAAAGACAGAGTTGAACATTGAACCTGTCAAACACAGCCTGAATATTGGTTCCATATTGTAGTGGAAAACTACCTTTTTTTCTTTTTTTTTGGTATTTTTCTCTTTAATTTTCTATTTGAGAAAGGCAATCCTATACTGCGGAACAGATGTAAAAAATACTGTTTTGCTAAATATAAATTTTCTTCCTATAATTATTACTATTCTAATAATTTTAATTTTTCTGCTGTCTGTTTGCACAACCCTTAATGTAAAAAAAACCCAAAACATTATAATTGGATTTAAACACTTGAAGATACATGCTTAAAGAAATTTAATTCCATTTGCATGGAATATCTATCATAGAATTTACTTTTTGAGTAAAAGTTTTCAGGTTTTGCTGCAGTCTTGCAAGTGACTTGAGGCAATAGACGAGTAGGTGCTTTCACTGACTTCTTTCTTCCCCTGTAGGTTTTTTACACTTTGCCTAATAAAGCATTGAGAAAGCAGTTTAAATATTTAAATGAATAAAAGCGTAAAATTTAATACTTAAAATATTTGATTGCTGTTTGGAGTTTAAACGAGTATTTTTTCAGTTGCCAAAGCACATTGTTTCTGCATTTCAAAAGGCTTGCATTGTCCACCCAAACAAAACATTTTATATGACTGTATTATGCAATCAGTTAAGGAGCACATTTATATTTAGTATGTATATGTGTTCCTTGAAGACATGTCTATAGTGTTTAGAAAAAAATGACCAAGAGAATCTTTGAAAATATATGAAGACTTTAGACACACATAGCCAAAGCTAAAAGGATTTATGTTTTCATTATTATTCCTTTGTACAGGGAGTAATGTCAAGGGTGTATATATATACACATATAAATATACATATACACATATAAATATACATATACACATATACACATACACATATACATATACATATACATATACATATACATATACATATACATATACATATATGTATATATGTGCACCTGAGTGTCTACTACTTAAGGCTAAAATGAGAAGAGAGATGAGGGGGCATCCATTATCTATTTTGTCTTCTTAATTCTTACAGGAAGAGCCATATGTTATGTTCAAGAAGTCTGACAAACCCTTGTATGGAAATGATCGTTTTGAAGGTTATTGCATTGACCTCCTCAGGGAGCTGTCTACTATCCTTGGATTTTCCTATGAGATTAGGCTGGTGGAAGATGGAAAATATGGAGCCCAAGAAGATGCCAGCGGACAGTGGAATGGAATGGTTCGTGAACTGATTGATCATGTAAGTTAACTTTTAAAAGCTTTCAATATGCATTTAGATCTCAAAACTTTCTATAAAAATTGTAAGACTTCTATGATAAATTCATTTGAATGCTACTGTTTTTAAAATGCAGATGTTTTACCAATTAATGCAAGTAGATTGGTATTCATTATTTCTTTAGTCTAGAATTTGTGAAATAAGGCATTTCACTTTTGCCCATAGGCAGTGTTTCTTTTGGTTTAGCTCCTCCATAGCATATGTCTAAGTCAAAATATGAAATAGATAGTATTCAGAATTTATTTCTGAGAACAAATGTATGTGGTTTTATAACAAAATTTTGTTTTATAACAGCAATACAAGTCAGGCATCCTTTTCTGTTAGTGGATCTGAGATTTTGTCTTAGAGAAATTTCTGTGTGTGTAGTGTAAACACGCATCATTTATTGTTCATCTTTCTTGTAATTTTAACAATGAAGTGCAAGTAGTAAGACAAAAATGTCAACATATATTGATGAAACACCACAATGTCACGGCAGATACCATTACAATCAACTGTAAGTGATTAAGGGAGGCATTACTTCTAGTTCTTCAAAATGTGCTTTCTCAGTTGCTCATGCCAGATGAATTCAGTCACTTAGAACTATTTTCATAAATTTAAGAATTATGTCATTGTTCCTTTCTGCATTTATTTGGGTGAATTTCTTGACACCATTTTTTCTATATACATGAGGTCAAAGATTGAGATGAAACATATTCTGCACATCACTGTCATTTAAAATAGAAGACTGTAGTTAATTCAAGTGGAACCTCTTAATGATGGCAAAAACTTCATGAATAGCTTGAAAAAATATTTACTTATCTTGTTTCAATTTGCCTTAAGATTTCAGCAGATGGGCAGAACATGTGCTAATCAAAATATTCATATTTACTAGTAGGGTTGTTCTTCATGCTTTTCTAGTAAATGATAATCTGGTATTGATGTTGCAACAGATGTTGATTATGCCTGGCTTCACACTTTTAAGAATGTGTGGGAGTATTATAGTTATGTTATCCTTAAATGTGTGTATTTATTATACCTAGTACACACAAATGGAAAGCAAAGTTATTTGGAGCTGGACTCCCTGTCCATCTATATAAATGTGCACTTTTACACATGAATAAGTGCATAGGTCTGTTCAGCTATTAGATTTGATGCTTGTTAGGTTACATCCTCATCTGGAGCTAATTTTCCAAGATTAAAGTAGATGTTGTGGAAGTATTTAATCAGAAGCAAATAAAAATCACATTTTTATACATCTTTTATTATTCAGCCTTAAAGCATTCTTTAAAAAGCACAAGTATGGCCTCCTAAGTTTTACACTAGGATAATCTTGAAATAAAATGCATTTGAACAAGTTGCAGAAGTAAAGTGTGTGAGACAGTAGCTTTCTACATCTTTCTTCTTGATAACATAGAATGAAACAGTTATTCTTTTCTTCCCATAAATAATATACAACATAGATTAATATTTATTTTTATTTATTTTCATTCTATTCAAATTATTTTTTACTTAGGAGTCAGAAAAGTTTGGAGCCTGTTAGTACACATGGAAGATGTAGTCCAACTTCTTAATCCAGACTTAAATAGTCTCTCAGTTTTTCACTTGTTAAAATGTTTGCTTTACATTTTTCTCTGGTTTTATAATTTCTTACTTTGCAATCTATTTGGATACAAACAATTTATTTATACACCTGTGCCCTTTATTTATATGCATGTTATTGGTGTATTTTACTAGCAAGCAACACTTCAGATCTCAAAAGTGAGACACAAGAATTTAGTGAAGAACTCAAGACAGACACCAAATTGGGTGTTTCTATATGATTAGGGTTCACATGCTTCATTTGCTTTCCAGTCTTTTCTCTCAGTGAATATTTTAAAATTGTCATAAAAGTTTTCTTTCCTATAAAGTAATTAAAAAAACTCAATTTCTTTATCTTTGAAAGGGGAAATTATTCTATTTTTATCAACAAGAGTTTCTAATTAAAATAGACTACAGAAAAAGATGTTTCTTAAAGTTGCATAGCACTTAAATCTATTGAAAAATAGTTTTAGAAGTTATTTTTATCTGTTTGTTTTATCTGTCAGTTAAGTTCAGAGAGAAAGGTCACTGTGCTGTTGTATATATGTTTCCAAGGGTAATATGTAATATTCATAATCCAAGAATAAATGAAATTGATAATTTTGGTATATTATAAGTAGAAAGGAAAATGCACCATTTACAGAAAGATTAAAAGTAACAAATAAAATATAAGATTTCAATAAACCGTTTGAATCAGTACTAGTCACTTTGCACGATTGCTGGGGCTGAAAATTCTAAATGAAGTAGTGATAATACTATCTGAGTTGAGCTTGGCATATCAGGTCAGCCTCAGGATTTAAATTTTATAATATGACCTGAGACTGAAGTATTTTCATCAGGCTCTGCTTTCAGTCTCCTTTCCCATAGTTTGCTTGTGTTTCTTCTTTCTTTGACTGTTTTACTTAGAGTTCACATCTGTATTCTTATGTCAGTCTCCAAGCAGCAAGTAGCTCCTTTTTGAATTTGTGGTAAATACTGACAGTGAAAATCAGCACAATGACAACTTCCCTTTGAAAACTGTCAATGAATTTTTCTTGCGAGAAAGACACTGGTCTCCAGAGTTGCAAATGTAAGACAAATATTTCCTAGGGCCACAAATACAGATGACATTTCTCTATGAATAAATTTTGAATTTAATTTCTCCACTTAAGAGCTCTGATTTCTCTGCCACAATTTTTCATTGAGTATTTTACACTCTTCTCACATTAGTTCAAGATATGAGTGTTAGACATTGTGAGAGGAGGAGCTAAGTTCCAGGTATCTCCATTCTTTATGGATGAATTCTTCATTAAAAAAGTATTCTTTAAACTGATGTGCTGCCTTTGGTTCAAAACATTTATGAAAGGACAGATATGAATGTGTTTTGAACTTAATCAAAAGTTGTGGAGAATTTCAGGTTGTTCTTAAGTACTAAGTGTCACTGTATTATACTGCATGTCATGTATGGTTTAAGCATGCAAGTTATAGTCCAATATAGCTAGCACAGAGAGAATGAAAAGATATAATTTTATTTTTAGAAAATTAGACATCCTACTTTACAGATCAAAAATTACCTAAAATACTTCTTAAAATTGTGTTCCAAAACTGGAAAAAATTTCTGTTTTATACTTGAACAGAGCTATGAATGAAGAATCCACTGGGAAATATTTGTTATTATATATACATGATTAAAAATAACTTTTTGAGGGGTTCTTTGAGTGATTCTTGTACAGAACCAAATTATGCATTACAAATAGACTTCAAGGCTTGCAGGTCTTTTATGATTCATAAATAATTACAGAAAAGGTCCAATTTTTAGATCATGATTGCTCTTTGATCATATGAAAATCAGAACTTTGTCTCTAAGAATAGGATTTTCAGCTTGGAGGAATTTTACAGAGCTTAGCATTTAGAAAGAATTATTTAGTTTGAGTTAACTTTAGACATAATGGCTTTTACTTCAGTATATTTTTAATTTTTCAAAATCAATATCAATTTTTTTGAAATAAATACGTATAAAATAGATTTATAAAAATAATAGTAGTAGCTTTTAATAACAGAGTAGATGTTTGTATAATTGGTTTAAATATTTAGAGTGATTTTCCCTCTAATAACATGTTGGTTTCTTTCTCTTATTTTAAATTAAGGTCCTTATGGTCTTGAACACCTATAACCAAACCCTTTATATTATTATGCAGAAGTGACAAAAACCTTCTAATAACTTGTGTAGATGCTTGGTTCCTTCCTTTTTTGAGTCAGTGAAATTTTATTTTCTTCCACCTCTTTCTTTTTTCTTTCTTCCATTTCAATTGCCATTTCATCACATTGTTTGGACTCTGCCTTTTTCCTTCATACTTACAGGAAAACCTACCATATAGAGACTCATAAGGAAAGGCTACAGAGCATCTCTTCCCTCTTTATCCTTTTAATTTTCATGGAAAAGGTCAGACAGTTGAGATTTTTGATACAATGCAAAAAAAAATTTAGCCATGGCTCTTTTATTAGTGCAAATTTCAGAAGTTTTGGTGTTAATAGGCAATTAGAGAATCTCTGGGGGAAGGAAGGAAGGAAGGAAGGAAGGAAGGAAGGAAGGAAGGAAGGAAGGAAGGAAGGAAGGAAGGAAGGAAGGAAGGAAGGAAGGAAGGAAGGAAGGAAGGAAGGAAGGAAGGAAGGAAGGAGTTTCTCTTTTCATCATCCTTAAATGGGCTCAACAATGACATTTGTGGATTATCAGTGCTCTTTAAAGCACCATATCTGCTTCATGGCTTCCTCATTTTATTAGTGGAAGTAGAATATAGATAGATGGTAAGCTGAATGACTACTGATTTTCACTAACCCCATTTTAATGTTTTTCTATTATCTTGGCTTTTTTTTTTTTTTTACTTAGTATCCTAAAAATATAAGACATAATTCACTTTTTCTTGTTCTCTCTGTAAAATAAGATAAAATAAAAGAACATAAATGCTGCTGTTGTATTACAGTTTTATTTTCCTTATCTGTTTGTATTTTCAGCTTTTGAATTTTTTTTATAAATTATCTCTTTTCCCATTTTTCTGTTTAGCTATTTGAAAGTCATCTCTTTTGAGTGCATTTTTATCTTTGATATTTATTTACCTTGCAGATAAAGAATTACTATTCTATGCTGAAACTCTCTTCTCTGAATTTCCAGTAATCATTATTAATTGAATTTATTAAGCTATGTTGGAAGTCCATAACAACTGTCTCTTTAAATAAAGCTACTGATTTGCATTATTTAATATTTAAAAATACATTCCAACTTCTTCCAGTTATTCTGTGTTATGATAGGGCATCCATGACTCTTTAACTATTAAGTGCCTGTAACATACCTTTCATGTGTGTTTTTACTGTTTAAAATACTCACATTGGCTTCTGATTTCTATTATTTGCGTGTTTTCTTTCCTCATTAAAGTAGCATTTCATTTCTGTGTGAAACATGTCCTGGAGTCATAGGATAATTTCTTATGATAATTTGTAATATGCCAGAAAATATCACTTGTCCTTTTAGTTCTTTTCAGTCTAATTGCTAATTCATTAATCCACAACTTCAAGTGCTCTGACCTTTTATTTCCAAAGTAATTTGTCCCAAGCTGAATAAACATCAGTGTGTCCCTGGCAAGTAACTAGTCATATCTCTTCTGTTGCTTGAGATTTTGTTTTTCACTTAAAGCAAACTGTATATATTCATAGACTCACAAAACCTCTCTTCAAATATTTTTCATGTCTGAATTTATAAATATAATTCACTCAAATATGCCATGCTATGCACCTTCTGTTCCTGTTTTGTTTGTTTGTTTTAAAGTAAGAGATCAAAGACACGGTCTTCTATATGACAATACTATTTCGTTTCAAACCAACAGCTAAACATTCATTTCTATGCTCACAAGAAGACAGTTTCCATGCTACTTTGTCACTTTCTAATAAAGGTTATATACAATATCCTATGGAAAAATGTGCAAACAGATCCTAACTCAGCAAAAGTTATGCAGAAAGTGAACTTCAGGTAGAGATGCATAAAACCATAAAAAAATGCAAAAAAACGTAGAAAAGAAAAGGTCAGTAAACTAATATGCCAAAGAAATCCTAATCCAGAAGTTTAGACCAAGTTTGCAAACTAACTATTAATTCAGGAAGGAACATATACATATACATATACATATACATATACATATACATATACATATACATATACATATGTATATGCAAATTTCCTATTCAACTGTTACTGATTTCAAGTATGGGACAGACCAAGATTCAGTTTCCAATATAAGTTTGAAGCGAACAATTTGTTTTCCAAAGAACAAGGAACTTCCAAACAGTCTGCATTTAGCAAACCAAAGTCCAGCAAAATTTCTAATATTTCAGTAAGACACAGAGAATAATAAATTATACTTTTTTTTTCCTAAAGGGTTATAAATATTAATTCATGAATTTTTGAGTTAATCATGCCCTGTGTTTTTTAAAGAGACTGGATGAAAACTTTTAGCTACATTTTCAGCAATTTGGCAGCAAAGGTGGCAGGGGACTTTGACAGTAGGGTCTTTTAAGTGCTCTGAGATGTGTGGATTTTTTTTCTGGAGATGTGAACTCCAGGGGTAGTTTATTTGAAATTTCTTGACACTAAAAGTAAGTGCATATTGCTTTCTTGTTTGTTTAGCTGCAATATGCCTATGTATTGTTTTTCTACTGTTAGGGTGTTATAGACATCCCTGGCTAATGCACTTGGGTTTATAAAATTATTAGTTTTCAGTTTCAGAGAAATATTGTACAGTGAATTGTTGTAATTGACTTCCACTGTGCTGCCAGCAAAGTGAATCATAGCCAATCAAGACAGTGGCATTAGGTTTTTCAAATGAAATTCCTAACAATAATGCTTTAGCTCAAGAATCATCTATGCTTACAGTAATGACTAGGAACAGATTGGATCCAGGATTAGGGCTGCATTCATAAAAGTATTACATTTTTCATATCCTCATACCTTTATCTGATCTTTTACTTTTGTTGCTATAATGATAGTAAAGAATGGTAGAAAATAACATTGGGATCTTTGTTTCTATGTGTATGCCTGCTGAAGTGAAGTAGATGAGAAAAATAGAATAATAGCAGAGTTAATTTTCATTGGGACTTAACCCTTTTATTAGGGATTATTAATAGTGCTGCAATTTGTCTTTTACTCATCTCCAAATTATTTCAACATATTTCAAAGTGAAACCTTGAGTATGTCAATTTTCATAGAAACACCATTTTGGTAAAAGAGTTTTAGGATGTGCTTGTGGGACATGTGTCTCTGGGAATGATGACCAAAACTTGTCATCCATACTGTTTGAGGAACTGGAAACTATCAAGTCTGATCTGTTATTCTCAGGGCTTCAAAAATAATTCAGTTGTTTAAGAAAATTATACAAATATCAAATAGAGTTAAAAAAAGACAATAGGTGCAGCCTTACATAAGTCCAAAATGCATGAAATGAAACTGATTGTGTGTCTTAGGAAGAACTTGGAATCATGTTACTTTGTCACCATATGTTGAAATTAATCTGTGCAGTCAATTTTTATTTTGCTATTTCCTGACCTCTGAGGGCCCAAATATGAGAACCAGTAATGTGTGGTAACTTCCAAAGATAAGTAAAATTTCTTCCTGATAAAATAGTTTGGTATGAAACAAATACATATACACACTTACATATGTGTGTCAGTGATTGCATATAGGTGCTTGTAAATAATGTATGTATAATTTTTTGTGAACCTGCTGGGCAGGGTACTCATAAAATGCCAGAAGAAACTGTGAAAGAGGATACATACCTGTTAGAGTTTTTAAACTCAGGATATTGGATTAAAAAAGACATACTGAGATAATTTTTTATTTATAAAAACCATATAATGTAGCATATATGATTAAAAGTTTCCTTTGAAGGTCATAAGGACAAGCCTCAAAAAACAAAAAGTATTAAACTTGAAGGGTTTTTTCTCTGCTTTAGAAATGTATAAAATAATCTGTTACTGGAAGATTCATTTATAGAATGGAAAAAATGGAAAATAGATTGTTACTCAAAAAGATATTTGTATTTTGCCAGATTTTTTCTTGTTGTTGTTATGTGGATCAGTATTGTAAGGAATGCTACATTAAAATAAGAGTCTTGGCAAAAATGTATCAGAAGGCACTCTTGAATTTCATGACTAAGATTTTCTTTATTAGTATTTAAACTTAGTTTTTCTGGATAGAAAAATAATTGAGCTATTTCAAATATCACCTGCAGCATTCAGCCCTGCCACTCCCATGTCTTATGATCTTCAAGTTAAGCTGAGAGTGATCCTTCTGGCCCTCAAAAGGTCCACTGAAATACTGTAAGATTTCATGATTCCAAAATGTAAAAGCAAAAACTAGAGTGTGATCTACACTTATTGCTACAGTGTAATAACAAAGAAAAGATGGTTCAGTTAGGAAAAGCCATTACAGAAATACATCATTGCTCTTTTCTGGAGTAATCCTGTTGCTATTAGAGTTTTTCTAAAGGAGCAGTAGAAGTTTTGATATTTGAGCTGTTTCTAGTTGTCTTCATAACTGTAAAAGGGAATTTATCTTTTCTGTTACTTGTAGCTTAACACGGGAACAATCTAATATTGTTGGGAAACCAGGAGACTGTATGCCAAACCTAGTTTTACTAGTTGCAAGTTTTGTTTGCAGCCAGAATAGAAATAAAACTGAAATTTTGTTAGAGAGATGAGTTTAAAGAATTGAAAAGAGAAATTACTTACACTACAGAATTAAAGAATTGTTGAGATGGAAAACTCTACCTAGATATTGCCTCATCCAAATGCCTGATCAAAGCATGGTCAGCTATAGCAGGTTGCCAAAGGCCATTTTCTGTCAAATTCTGACTGTTCCTAGGGATGGAGACTTCTTTGGGCAACTTACTCGAGTGTTTCAACATTCCTAAAATAAAAAGGTGAGGTTTGTATCTTTAAATTAATTTTCCTGCATATGTGTGTTAGCTCTTTCACTAGGTACCACTGAGAAGATTCTGGGGCAATTCTCTTTGCTTCCCCTTTCCCTTCAGTTATTTGTATTCATTCAGCAGATCTCACTGCGATTTCTCCAGGCTAACTGGTCATAGTTCTCTCAAGTCTGTCCTCATACAGCAGGTACTACAATATTTTAGTAATCTCCATAGCTCCTTGCTGTATTCATTCCAGTATGTCCCTGTTTGTCTTGTACCAGCTTGGGCCTGGACCCTTCAATCCATCTGTCCACTTGTCTTATCAAGAGCTGAGCAGACATCAAGGATTACTAATGTAAAAAGTCAGTAAAGATCAAGTAATTGTGGAAGACAAAGGCTGGAAGGAAACCTTAATGACCATCAAGTTCCAAACCCTCTGCCAATGGCAGGGAACCTTCCACTAGACGAGGTTTCTCAGACCCCATCCAACCCGGCCTAGGACACCTCCATGGATGGAGAGTACACAGCTTCTCTGAGCAACTTGTTCCAGTGCCTCACCAACCTCATAGTAAAGACTTTCTTCCTAATATCTAATCTTCACCTGCCCTCCTACATCTTAAGGTCATTCCTCCTTGTCCTGTCACCACATGCCATTGTAAGAGTTCTTCTCCAGCCTTCTTGTGGGCCTCCTTGAGGTACTGGAAGGTTCTGTATGGCCTCCCCAAAGCCCTCCCCAGTCTGAACAGCCCTGCTCTCTCAGCCTCTCTCCATAGGAGAGCTGCTTCAGCTCTCTGATCAATTTACTGCCTTTCCACCTGACTGGTTCCAACAGGTCTTTTTTGACCAGTCTGAGGGCCCCAGAGCTGGATGCAGTTCTCCAGCTGGGGTACTCACAAGAGCAGAGTAGAGGGGCAGAACCACCTCACTCTCCTCTGGCCACACTCCTACAGATGCCGCTCAGGATGCAGCTGGCCTTGTGGGTTACGTTCAAACACACATTGCATTGAGCTTTTGGTCCACAAACACCTCCAAAGCCCTTCTCATCAGGGCCGGCTGTGACCCACTCTGCCCAGCCTGTACTTGTGCTTGGCATTGCCCTGACAAGAGGCAGGACCTCGAGATTGACCTTGTTGAACTTCATGAGGTTCTAGTGACAGATAATGTCACTGAGCTCTCCATCCGCTTTCTAACTGGGCAGTAGTTGGACTGGAATTTGTCTGCATCTGTGTGTCTTGCAGATTAATTTTTTTTCTTGTTACATTGTGTGTTCTTATTCATTAAGTATTTGTACTCCTCTGTTCACCCTTGCTTCTAGAATGAAGCAAAACTTCACTTAAATAAAGAATAAATTATAACAGTAATGACATCTTAAAGTGTTTATATAAATATCAGAAACATTGTATCTCAGTCACTACAGATTTCATCCTTAGCACTCACGTTTTATGTTAATTAAAGCTTATTGTCAATAAGTTTGTCCTGGTATCTTTAGTACTTAAATAATGCCTAGAGCTTGGATAAGCTTTAGTCAATTTACATAAATGTAACAAGTTTTTCAAATGATCTAGCTTATATATACTCTCTGCAGAACAGAACAATTAGGATCTAGTGCATAAAAATACTGTTAACATTTTTTTTCTTTAGATTTGTAACAATATTTTTGAAATATAATCTTTACTACATTGGGCATTTTTTAAATAATTATGGGGAATGTAAAATATTGTATGATATAAGGTTTTGAGAATATACACCGCTTCTCTTTTTTATTTGATATTTTCTAAAAGGACCTTTTTTATTATTGTTTGTAATAATGATCAATTTTAGTTAAGTCTAATACCCTGGGATCTAATGATTAATTGAGAATTCCAGAGTGTGCAGTGTAATGCCTGCATGAAAATGCAGGTGAGGGGATATGTGCATAGGAGGTGGATTTTGTCCATATTAATAAGTTTTACTCAATTAATTAAGATGATGGAATTATAGATTTCAAAAAAATGTTAAATGAGTATTGTTAGTCAATAAGAGGTGGCATATTCTGCAGTGGTCTACTTCCATCCAAATGATATGCAAAAATGTTATTAATCATTTTGAATCCGTTGTGAAAAATTGCAAATGACAAAGTAATACAGAAAAATGTGATTAAGTCAAATTTGACACAAGTCAAACTTTATTGTGTGATGAAATGAATTCACTGAAA
The DNA here is from genome assembly GCF_029582105.1 of Oenanthe melanoleuca. NCBI lineage: Eukaryota > Metazoa > Chordata > Aves > Passeriformes > Muscicapidae > Oenanthe > Oenanthe melanoleuca. Next base: position 39,783,466 of record NC_079336.1, read on the forward strand.
CAATTTGATAGAACCCCATCAATCTGAGAGCAGAATGTATGTCAAAACTAAAAGACTTAGGATTTTTTTTTTTCCTGAGTGCAGTAACTGAAATTCTAGGTGACAGCTGGTTAGCAACTGGAAAAAAAAACTTGACACTTCCAGGAAGTTGCAGTAAATCTGGAAAGTAGAACAATAAAAATGTTAGCTGCAAAAAAGGAATCAATGTTACCTGTGCACTGTATTTCAAGATGTGCTTCAGCATGGTGTCTAATAATTTTAATGTTTGTTATACATCTCTAGTACAAAAATATAATGTTAGAAAGAGTGTGTAAAACAGCAAAGAAGAACTGAAACAGTTTAATATTACTATTCTCATTTTAATTTTTTTCTTAATGAAAAACTTTTCCTGAATTCTGAGCCACAGTATCACACAGTCTTGTAAATGCCTTTGACAATTTCCTCTTTCTGGGGCATATATGAATCCCCCTCTTCTAACAACTAGAAGAAACCTTTGGACAAAATTCCTGAAATGAAGTCATAAGAGGATTTTTACTGTTGAAATGAATAATCACCCACCTACCTGCTACATGTTTCATGGTCTACTGCCTCTAGTCCTTTTAAATACAATTTGCTTACCTGTTGATTAGACTAAAGTTGGTGCAAAATACTTTGGTAAAAGTGTATTATAAATCAACAGATAGAAACTATATCTATTTTTAAATAGTACCCACTGGTTTAATACTGTCATTTTTCCTTGATTATACATTAACATAATAACAAAGGAGCAAATAGAAAACAATACCAAAAGTCAGTTCTAGACAATGCTGTGTTGATCAAAATATATTCCAATTTATGAGCCACTGAAGGAAAGATACTGTGCATTCTATACATTCCATTTTTGTCTAGTTGAATTAATGTAAAAAGTTGTTTCTTTGGTAGTGGACAAAATACAAATTTCTCCTACAAAACCTTTTGCCTTTAAAATAGAACTTTTGCATTTAAAAAGAATTCACATCTAGGTAAATGATCTTATTGATTTCTAGATCAGGATCCTCTCTAAAAGGAGAATACCTGAAAAAACATTAATTACACTTACTGTTCAAGACTTTCCAAAGAAAAGAATTAGCCATGCTGACACAAGAGGGTCTAAAGAAATGCAATCACTGTGTAGTATTACAGTCAATGAAATGAATCTGAGTAAACCACCAGTGGCCTTTTGTTGCTGAACAAATATTGAGAAGTATTTCAACAGTTACAAACATCTATGTTAGGTGAGCCAGTATCTATTGAAACTGTCATAGTATGTCACTTTCTTATGTTAAAGTTATGTTAAAGTAGCAACTGCTACTGTTCCATCTCTATGGGATATTGTTAGAAATTAAGTTTAAATTATAGCGGGGATCCCACAAATAAGAAGTTATGACATCTAAATTCAGCGATCAGATTTTTTTTTATTTTTTTTTTCCCCACTTTACGGTATATTATTCATGTTTGGCAAAGGCAATAATTTCTAGTAGCAGCTTTTCAGGACCTGTGAGAAGGTTATCAAGAAGTTTCATCCGGGCTTTTCACAGTGGAGCCTGAAAGGAAGAAAAAAGTCAACAAGCATAAACTGAAAACCTCCAAGGGTGGACATTACACAGTCTCTCAAAACAGCCTGCGCCACTACTTGTCTGTAGAAACTTTTTCATTATGTGAATAGACAAGCAGTGGATCAGCTTATCCAGAAATATGTAGTCACCTTCCTTGGAGGTTTTCAACACTGGCTGGGTAAAATGCAAAGCAAACTGGTCTCATCCAGGCAGATGCTTTGAACAGAAAATTGCACTAGAGACTTACTGATCTCTCTCCACTTGAATTGTACTATGATCCTGTGAAAGGCAGTAGAGAAGCAATTTCTGTCAAAGTAATGTAAGTGGCTAGTTAAAATAAAAATAGCAATAAAGCCCTAATAAATTCCTAGTGATTTCAAAGGAAATGAAGATCTTGCGACAAGACCAAAAATTTCTTGTGGGGTATAAAATTTTCTATAATATAGCAGCATGAACAAGGCAGTTTAGGATAGACTGTAAGCTTAAAAGCAAATTACAGATCTTATCTTTTCAAAGCAGTGGCAGGGAAATGCACTTCTGTGAACAGGAATAATGCATAAGGTCTCTGTGCATTAAGAGTGTGTTAGACAGGATTAAAGAATTGAAGCTGTGCTTTAGCCTTCCTTTTTTGTCTTGGGGATGCATTTTCTCCAAAGGGAATGTTACTGAAATTCAGATCAGGTTGACAGTCTCAAAAAATTGGGGTGACTGAAGGAGTTTACATATTGATTTAGGGTCTTAATCTGATAAAACATAGTGGATTAAACAAAAGCTTTATAAAGTTTTTCTTTTAAAAAAGGCAAGTTCCTTTATTTTCAAGAATAGTTACAGGCAATAAGTGCATTGCTACTTGTAGAGAAGTAAAATTAATTAAATGTCTTTTCAGTGTATGTGTAGTTCTGTGCATTTTATGCAATTACAATATGACTGGATAAACAATAGAGAATCAATAGTTTATGATTCCCTTTGCATTTTCAGTATAAACATTAATGGTTGCTAAATCAATGTTAGGAACAAAATTCTTACCAGAAGACTCCATTTGCATTGGGTAAAAAACTCAATTATTATGGTGGAATATTGTGTAATGTTAGCCTAATTAAAAACAGCTATTAGCCATTTCATTGTTTCTGTGTCTAGAATGTATTTAAATTCTTCATTCTTTTGAACAAAATAGGTGAGACAAAAGCTTTTCAGAAATTATCAGCAAAAGAAAATTATATTAATCTTTGGTTTTCCTTTGCCTGGTATTATTAGCAGAAGCTATGAAATCATCTCAAAATACTATTTCCCCCAAAATTATTGTGATTGTTTCTCTGGGTTTTATAGAGTTAATTTTCACAGAAAAAGCACAAATTTCTGCAAATGCCAACTTTCTGTGCATACTATGGCCATATGCTACTCAACATTAATGTGCAGATTTCTTGCTGAAAAGTTATTTGTAGCTGCAAGCGAATTCAGTATAATTTTAAAATCTCTCTTCTTAGAGGTTATGTACCAAATTTCAGCCCTGTACAAATGGAAAAATGTCCTTCCTTTTTTCTTTGAATACTGCTTTATGTAAAATAGAGGACAAGCTGCTTGGAAGAAGCAAAGGAGGATGATTAGCCTGCCTTAGGCACTTCTGAAGTAAACCAGAGAGACTTTGAGCTGTTGGTGAATGAGCATCCTACAACTACACATGGTAGCAAGACAGGGAAGCTTTATACCTGTGTGCATGCTTATCCTTTGTCCCCACCTTGGTCAGGTGGGTATCATGGTCAGGATTGTTCCTCCCTGTATCATGGGTGCTCTTCTGGTACTCTCAAGGGGTGCTTTACTGCCTTACTGTTATGATCAAGCAGGTGTTACTTGGTTCACTGCTCACTGGTTTGGTCCAGGTTGGTTGGGAGCTCCTGGGTTAAGATGGGCAGTGTTGGGCAGGAAGGGAGAGGATGCACAACCACACCTTTTTATCTGCAGTGCAGTCCTCTAGCACATAGTACAGTAGGCTGTGCAATTCCTCCGTTTTGCTCCAGAGCATTCCTTGTGTTGGAATGTCCTTGTCAGACTGCTTCTAATCACTATTGCAGCCTTTAGTTGGTGCAGAAGTTTTCTTTGTAGCAACTAGCCTACTTACCTCACCAATCCTTGGATGCCATCATAAAAAATCCTTTAATCTCAAGAAAGAATAAGTGTTATTATGGATTGTGTTTCCAGATAGAGATATTTAAAGAATAGAAGCATGCATACATTCATTATAAAAATCAGAATCATCAATCACTGCCAAGTGAGACAAATATTCTTTGTAATGGAACTTATCAAAAACCATTTTAGGAACATACTAATTTGTTAATGTTGTTAAATGTTGACTGATAAAATACTAATTTTACACCATTCCTCCCCTATTTGTCCCTCCAATTAAACTAAAGAGGATTCTCTTTCTTGTATATCTTCATTATAGCTGAGTGTACAAGAAACTAGTACTGCACCTCTGGAAACTTGACCCCTACTTTCTCATACTTACAAACAGTGCTCTTTTCAGAATGAAAGAATTGCCAGGAGAATTGAGTATTTTGGAGATAAAAGATATTAACAAAAGTTGTGTGTGGTAGTATTACATTTTTAAGTTAGTAATTTCCTCAGTTATTAAATACTCTGGATTTGTTTATTTGTTTTAGTGGTTTTTGTTTGTTTGTTTGTTTTTAATTAGGTGCCTAATTTTTCTTATGGTAATATTCTAGTTCAAGAATATTGAAACAGAGTTACTCAGCTCTGAAGAGAATCTTGAGATCTCAAGTTATGTACATAAATTTTGTATCTGTCCTCTCAGGTTGGCATGTTTGTTCTATTCTGTCATATGAGACATATTTTTTCTTGTTCAGTTTTTTTTTCTAATTTCATCTACAACTTGGCTCCACTAGAGATAGCTACAATCTATATTCATTTGTATATGGTTTTATTTCCATCTAACGACTACGGGTTGGATTTTCTATGGTATTTATTAAAATGAACTATTTGTTATTCATTAAGATTCTGTTAATATAATAAGACCAAAATTCCCATCTACCAATAGCCTTCCAGAAGATCTAATTTATCTTATCTGGAAGCTGCCTCTTCTGACATTTTCTAGTCGGTTGTCTTCAGACTCTTAGGTTAAGGTCTGGAACTTGCCTCACAAACTAATAGCTGGGATTGTTATGTTTTGCAAACTTTTACCTGTTGACCTATAACTTTTAATTCAAATTAGTTTTAGTTTCTTACTTTACCATTTTCTTTCTACATGAGCTGGAATATCATCAATAATATGCAATCCATAAAAAGTCATCCGCTGTGGAATTAAGCCTTGCTGTTTTGATTAATACCTAGAAGTTCTGAATACCAGTGGAAATTAAGTGCATGTTATTTTTTTGACCAATAGACCCTCACCACCTATGACAACAAATTTTTACATTATAGCTGACTACAGTAGAACTAATTGTATGAATGCTCATAACAAGAATAGACCATAGAATAGCTTTGTGTAAGGTGAGAAAATAAAAATTAAAGGGAACACTGAAATGCTACATTGTGTGGGATTTTGAGTGTTATGTAGTATACACAATACTAAATGAGCAAAAAAGTACATAAATGTATGAATTTATTTTATTTGGAATCATATCTCTCTATTTTACAACAGGGATTCTGAAAATTGTGTCATTTGTAGCTATGTTACTTAGATATATCACTTGAGTAATAGGATTCCATGATAGCTATGCCATTTCTGTCATTACATACCTACATTTACATATGGTTTATAAGGAGTTCTTAGTTTACAGCTTTCCAGGTCTTGTACTGTAAACTTTCTTGCTCTGAAGTTTCCTCTTATGTGCTCATGCACACACAAATAGACATACATACATGGACAGGAGTGTTTCAAAAGCTGTTGACAGACATTAAGATGTAGATACTGTAGATTTTTTGTCACTCAGATTTCCATTAAGTTTTGATTCAAAGAACAACATAGACCATTTACTAATCTCCTATGAATTATTTCTATAATGACTAAAACTAAATGTTAATTGACAAAATGCATTCAACTGATGATTGAATTTTAAATATTCCAATTGATTAACTATCTGCAAGTTTTGTAGTGGTTCCCACGAATGAGTAAGAACTGTTGTGCTTTGTTGGAACATCCTCACCAACCTTGCAGGTGTAGCACTTTCAATTTTAAACTGCTCTTCATTTTGTACCATTTTTACCCTAAAATATGAAGAACTGCCTTGCACTTTTTATGCTAAAATATGAAGAACTGTCCTGCACTTGTACTAGCATATTCACATCTGCTTCCCAAATATATTTGCTTCTAAAGAACACAGTGAAGGAGTGGCAATGAGAAGACATATTTTGAAATGCGCAATTAATAAAGTTTTAAAATATGTGATAATGGATAGTCACGTTTTCTACAAGATGCAATATTTTTCTTCAGTTGTATTCCTGTTCTAGAGTTTTTAATTTTTTCTAAATGCTATGCCAGTTTAACAAAGAGGAAGTAGAGTAAATCTGTTACCTTACTTACAGGAAGAAGAGAGTGTTAAATTTCAGGCAACCTAGTACAAGAACAAACATCCTCCATACAAAGTTTGTGTTTTGCATAATCTGTTTGTCTGCTTCAGCCTGTTTCTTCTGACTTATGGCCTTTTTCTCTTTTTGTATTTTTGTTAACAGAAAGCTGACCTTGCAGTTGCACCCTTGGCAATTACCTATGTTCGTGAGAAGGTCATCGACTTTTCCAAGCCCTTTATGACTCTTGGAATAAGTATTTTGTACCGCAAGCCCAATGGTACAAACCCGGGCGTCTTCTCCTTCCTGAATCCTCTCTCCCCTGATATCTGGATGTATATTCTGCTGGCTTACTTGGGTGTCAGTTGTGTGCTCTTTGTCATAGCCAGGTAACATGTCAACTTTTGTGATTTTTTTGGCAATTGTTACCATTTTTTTCTTACTAATAATTGTCAAAAGTCACAAAACTTTTCTTACTTTCATACTCTTATATTTAAGCTTCATGATTTACAGAAGAATAATGATGAGGGTTCTCACTATTAATATTCTCCACTGCCATGCTAAGTCTCCAGTTTGTTACTGGACTTTTCCCCTAAGTCTTGAGTATGCTAGCTAGATTTCTTCTTTTATTTAAAAATATAGACACAACAGAGTTTTTAGGACAGTTTTTCTCATTAAGTCCGCATTTAGAAACACGGGGTTTGCATGTTTTATTTTGTTACCCTGGTTTGTTTTTATGCTGTGGTGCTCAATCTCTATTTGAGTACTTAGCTGCCCACACTAATTCTAGATGTTCAAACTGGGCCTCTACCATTTGAAAAAGTTTGTGTAGATTGGTATCTTTGAAGTAGAGTAATAATATTTATTTTTAAATTTTGTGCTAGTTGAAATCCTTGAGATACCTCAAAGAATTTAAAGTCTCTGAGTGGAATGTTTTTGGAAGCTTAGTTGAGCTTTTGGAATGAAGGAACTCAATACATCAATTGTTGAATTATAAATTGATTTGATATATAAGGCTCACTTTTTAATATGTTCTTTTCAACCTAAATGAGCAGAAAAACATCTTTTGTCAAAAAATCCCAGTATTTTTACCTTCTCCTACTTCACTCATTAGGGCTGATTTCAGATGCTCACATAAATACAGACTTAAATGTAACTCTGTCTTATGACAGCAAAAGAAAAACTCAGAAGAGTGTATGTAATCTTTTTTCCCCTTGTACTCACTTGCAATATTTTTTTAATCAAATATATATAAGCTAAATTGGCTTTTATCTCTTTAATAAGATAGAGTCTTTTTGTTTGAGTTGATAATGAAATCTCACCTTAGTCCTGAGATTTCCGTGATTTCATGCTGTGGTTCACAGTAGAATCTTCATCTATTTCTTTTTCTATTGTGCTGTATTTAGTATCAGGATTCTCCATCTATCTTTGATACTCTCTGTTTCATTTTGCAGGAGTTGTATCATTCCTATATTGGGGAGAAGCAATATTTTTAGAAACCAGTCTAAAAGTAATTTGGCACCTGTGGATTAAGTACATGTGATATTGAAGTAATAATAGATAACACCGAAACACATTTTGTAATGAAATCCTTTACTTTTGTGCCTTTTTGAAAAGTTTGCTTTGAAGAGCCAAAGTTATGTTGAAAGTTTATTGAAAGACCCCTATATTTTAGTGCACTACATAACCAGAGAGTGCAGTTGTTTCTGAGGTGTTCCTGCCATACAGATACTTCTGAAAGCAGAGCTGAGAATAAATCACAACTGTTATCTTGTGAAACGCCTCACATAAAATATTTATGCATATGTCCAAAAGTTTTAACCCTACTGTTATCACCGAAGGACATATTCAGCATGATGCACAGTGCTTTTGACAGGTAACTCCCACTAATGTTAGTAGGACTTGTATGGCTGAGCTCCTAGTTATGCTTTGAAAATGTGCCTTGACAAGTTTTTTAGGAAAGATAGATTTTCTTGAAACCTTTTTTTTTTTTTTTTTTTGATTAAGCTGTTTGGCCAATTGAGCTCACTAGCAGAACAAGAAGGAATATTTATTTTTATATAGAAACACCAGATAATAGACCAATAATGCTGACTTTTTTTTCACTTGTCTGTTTTTATGAAGAGCACATAAATTCTTTATGCAATTGGAAGCATTATCTTCATTGTAAAGCAATATTGAATATGTTTTAAAGCGAGCAGAGAAGTTTTGCTTTTGTAAAATTTTATAAAGTACCTTTTTTACACACAAATTTATACCAGCCTTCATAACTAGAGATTTTCAGTATTTCTTAACAGGTAGAATCAAATATTGATAACACATTTAGAAATAAAAGATGTAGGGTTATGTAAGACAATCTACAGATTTTATTCCTAATGCAGAATGACTTAATAGTATGTGATAGCATTTTCTAACACTATTGCTCATAAAAGGAAACAGGTCAAATTAAAAGTTGAATTTCCTGCTGAATATTAAGCAGAAAGAAAAAAAGAACTATTAAAGATCTGTTTGCAAATACAATACAAAAAATGTATCTGTCATGTAAAGAGAGATACTTTAAAGTGTGGAAGTGAAGAGGTCTTTGTAGTATAGTATGTATTTTCAATACAGATTATGGGTTGGGCATTGCTCAGCTGATGGATTTTTCAGTCCTGGTGTTGTGAAACTACTGGACTGCATGCCTCTAGTTTAATAGGTTCTACCCAGAGTTTCTTATTAAGAAGGTTTCTAGTCCATAACAACCCTTCCATAATGGATGTTTAACTACAAGTGTTTCATAATAATTACTTTGTGTTTCATAACTGCCTTTGTTTGGAGCAGTGCTTAGCATGTCTTTTATGATATAATGTTTTGTAATTACAGCTCATCAGAGTGTTTAGTATAGAATATTTATTTTAAAATTGATACCTCCCATTTTTGTGTTAAGTTTTTTTGTGCTGTTATTGTTTCCACGTCTTCCAAACAATGTTGGCATGTAAGAGCTTGGTACATTGAAAATGGAAAATACCATTCTATCTTACTGCTTGGATCTCACTCATTAGTTAGTCGTGTGGTGATATTTAAGGAAAGATGAAGAAATCAGTAAAAAGTTCAGGAATCTGTAAGAATGAATTACTGAAAATACTTCCATAGAAAGGGGAATATAACATAAATCTATATCAGTCCTTTTCTTGATTTGCAAGAGCATTGGATTTTCCTTCCAATTTGAAAACCATTTATAAAGAGCTGTAAAGTTTGCACACTCAACAAGATAACAAGTTAGGAAAGATTTATGTGTTAGCTGGAGGGCTTTTCTATTTAATTTTCCTCTCGTGGTCCCCCCCATGCCCCAAAAGACGATTCTACTTTTGAACAGACAGATATTTCATTGTGGGTGGGATGAACCTCTATGTGTCATACAAAGTGTTTTCTTTAATTGTCATTCTTTGTGCTTTCTCTGTAGATACAAGAACCTCTTAATTTTGTTTGTTGCTGTTGTAGAATCTCAGTAGTTAGGGGGGTTAGTCTCTGGAAGTTCCTTGCTTTGCTGTACAGACTGATGACTGATATATGAACCCAGTCTGCTTAGCACGAAGCCTATTCATTTTCTGTGAACTGAGAAATTCATATAATATTTTTTCCTCTTGTGGCAACAGTAATAGATCTTTCTGGGGCTGGATAGCATTGCATAGACCTTTTTGTGTCTGCTAGCAGTGTCTTCTGTCATCTGAAATCCTGTTGCATTCCAGTACAATACTTTTATGCCTCTGCCTTTACTAGTTTCTTTGATTTAGAATAGCAGTCAAATTCACAGTTTAGATATGATTAGAAGGAAAATGAAGACCTTAGTAGAGCACACCAACTGTGTTTTGGACTTCTGTCAATTACACAATATTTTCGGATCAAAAATCTCAATTAGTGGAACTTCTTTTTATTTCTGCCTGTTGCTGCAAACCATTGCTCCATTTCTAAGCAGCATGCTGTCTTCTTACAGTGTTGTATATCAACTTCACAGACACATATTGTCCCTTCCTTTCCATCAGTCTGCATATAAGAAAAAATGCTTCTTATTTTTGGCTTGCAAAAATCTAATATGTAGGTAACTGGAGAATCCTTTCTTTCTATGTAGACAGTATGAAGAAAAAGAGTTTTATGCTTTGAAAAATGCTTTATGTGTTTTATTTACACAGGTCTTCCTACAAATTACTTTCAAAATTAATCTTCAGCTGGATTTTCTTATGATTATATTGTATTTTTGAGCCTCTTATGCATAATTTTAAGCATCCATGTCTTTTTGTATCTTTTCTGAAAACACAGATTGGAGACTAAATTTCTTAAATATTTTGTATCAAATAATTTTATGCCTAATTTACCAGATTTCAAGTTGCTCACTGATGGATTTCTCTGTTTAGTAAGGTCTTCTTTTGCTGTGGACGTATCTGTCTGTCATAAAGAAGTAAATGACCTACCTTCAAAACTGGAAGAGATACAGCTGCCTTAGTAAGGTGCTTCACTATTACAGATCAGATGTGAAGCAGATAATCTATCCTGGATAGAATTGTCCACTATTGAGCTCTTGTGCCTCTTACACTGAGCTGTCTGAAGTATCAGTGAATATTGTTCAAATATACATCAAACTGTGCTCACTGCTGTAATTGCTATTTTTGAATCATGAGTTGTCATTTTAAAGGACTTACTTCCCTTTACTTGTAAAATATTTTTTATGCTAGGACTTCCTGCCTTATTCTCCCTTTGGAATTATGCTTTTCTACATCTTCTAAGTCAAGCCCTCGTGCTGCTTCCAGCTGCCAAAGCATTTGTTATCACCAAATTTTTCATTTCCTCATGAGCACTGATTAGACCTCAATGAACGTTACCTCGTCAACAAACTATATTTTTTTCTTGCCATCTGGAATAAAACATAATTGAATAAGACAGGTTTTAAAAATTCTCCACACATTTATCTTAATCTTTTCTCTGTGAAGAATCTTAGGAATAGCCCTCTACTTCAAACTGTGACAGATGCCTGGGCATTAAGTCTCTCTAGAGTACATGTATAGCCTTTTACATCTCATCAATCTTAATTTTTATTTTATATTTTTGATCAGCTGATTTCTTTCCTTAACCTTGTCTGATTGATTTTGAAACTACTTCTTGAAAACTACCTTGATGGGAAGGAATGAATCAGAGAATGAGAGGAAGCTACTTTTCCAGTTACTATGGAGCTCTGATTCCTAAATTACTATGTTGATAATTAACCAGGTGGAAGTTAGCAGATTTGCCCTTTATTTTAAACAAGCATTCTTTTTATGGGAATTTTATCTCCTGAAGTCTCCCTGGAGAACTACAGCATACACTATTAGGAGTTTTCAGGAATAGATTCATTATCCTATAGGGAAATCCAGATATCAACAGCGCTATCTGATTCTTTTATAATCTTAGAGTTTTAAGAGAGTTTTAGCTCAATTGTAACGAAAAGTATTAATTTTTTCCTCTGTTTTAATGCAGTTGTCACTCTCCTATAAAATTTTGTGCAAGTAGACAAGGCTAAAAGCATGCCAAAAATTACACACTTACCAATATTTTTCCATAACAATTTTTTCAAAATCAGAAAATCTTTTCTTTGAAATCAAATTGCAACTTATGACCCTTAGCTGATTGCTTCCAAAAGAATCTGCATAATCTGCTTCTTTTCATATAATTTTTTTTATGGTTGAAAAGCAAATCCTTGCTATTGCTAGAGATTATCCTTAGTGTGAAAAAAGAAATTAACTGTGCCAGCCTCTGAAACAGAGCATTGAGACTTTTTGTCAAGTGTACCTGGCAGATTGCATGACAAGAATTTTTCTCTCTCTTTGGTGGCTTTTAAAGCTTTTTTTATTAATTGATACATTTGTGTAGCTATCCTTTGGGAGAATGTTCTAGAAAACTTACTTGCTGAACTAAATTAGTGACAGTCTTTGAGCAATTAAGGAATTTTCTGTGGCTAGCACACAGATCTGATGATCCTTCTCTTTTCTATATAAAAATTCAAAACCACCTGGAATTATAATTCTTTCTCATAGTCATCATCTAAGCTATCATTATTATGAGAAGTTATGATTTAGATCACAATCAGTGCCATAAAATTAAAATGTTTTGGATGAAGATATGTAACTTAAAGACAGACATGTATAGTAATGAGTTGAGCAACAATCTCTCACCTTGCATTTTGATACTTGGAGAGTGCTTTGATCTCTCTGAATCCTTCAGAAAAAATTTAATGCTAGTTTATGAAATTTATAGTTTATAAATAAGCAGCTCAGTATGGACTCCTCATTCTAACCCCTCAAGGTTTGCTTGAACCACTTTTGAATGATTCCAATCTCCTTCAGCTGTTCAAGAGACAAGACTTCCACGAGGTCTACCAGTCTACCTACAAGCACAATGTCTACATAATAACCTCTATTACAAGACTGCTAGAGATTACAGTAAGAGAAAACTCATCTTTTAAACTTCTTAACACATATATGCTCTGTACATTTTGAGGTTAAAAATCCCCAGCTCTCTAAATCCTTGCTATATTGGTGGTAGATCAATCTGAAATCCCAGATACTACTTGCAGTGCATCAAAACAATGAAGAAACTGCTGCCAGCAAAATAACTGAAATTACTGGGGCTGTCTGAAAAGATCATAACCTACTTTAAGAGTCCAATGGAAAATATAGTATTCCTCATTGGCTAAATCTCTATATGCATGTTGAAGAAGAAAAGTATATTCACTTGAAGAGGGTCAGTTCTGGATTCCTATGTCAAGAAATTGATTTTCTTTTTCCAACTCTCATAATATAGGTATTTTAGGAAAGCAGTAGGTACGGTGACTTCTGCCTCAAGGAAATCATCTTGTCACATGCATTTTTTGTCCAGCTGCTTCACCAGTATGCTTTATGTTAGTTCTTGCTCCTTTGTAGATTACCCTGATCAGACTTTCTTTGTTATTGAAGAGTATAGAAGTATCTTAATAATGATGTCTAGAATTGAAGATGGCCTAGAAACTCCATCCTTTCTGTTATTTTTTTCTCATTGTTTTGGAAGACATTGCAAGGCTCTACTGCATTACTAATTATCCAAGAACCTAGGTATTTTAAATGGCTGTGCTGAATATTCACCCTTAAGGAATTTTGTGTCTCTTACTACCAGAAACTCAATCTCTTCATTCTCACTTACTTAGGAACCCATTCTGACTTTACTTTTATGATTTCCTACGTATAGATGTTGCATATTTTAAAACATATATTTCCTCTCCATATCGATGGAACATTGCTATGCAGTTTTGCATAGAATCTGAGGGTATTTATGCCAAGTTGTTTCAACAGTCATGTTGCTCTACTTTTCATTCTGTGATCTCTTCTTTGTTCCAGTTATTCATTTACATATTTCACTGAGTATTTCACTGCCCAAACATGTCAGTATCCTAAATCTACTTTTAAATCTCAACAGTACCTCGAATCTTAAGAACTCAAGCCCTTTAGCTTCACTAAAGCTCTTGGAGTGGATTCAGTTGGATAAACCTTTACTACTAGTAAAATCTAATTTTTTCATTGGTGAATAGCTGATGAAATTATGAGTGTACTTGGTGGTCTTCTATTTTGTTTTTGACTTACTAGAATTGTTCTGTTTGATTCATTGTGTTTCACAGAGTTCATTGCTAGGCATCTGTCTGAATGCCATTCACTTTTAATCTGAATCATTATTTCTAACTGCCTATGACAGTTTAATAATTACATTCGCATTCCCTTAATCTTTAGAACAAGCTTGGAGATGCTGGAAGATATTATGCCCCACTGTCTTGTCATTTCTTTTCAGACACACATAATCCTGTCTTACACACTCATAATTGAGTTTACATGCCCAGTTTCCTGTGACTATTTTTGCACACTCTATGGCCAAGTCAAAGTGTTATAAACATACATACACTGAAAACTTTTTGAAGGTATCTCTGTAGTCAAAAAAGTGATATTTCTCATAAAAGGCTTCTACTGTCTTTAGATAATTGTATTTAACTGAAAGCAAAGTAGGTGTCATCTATCTAATTTTGTGTTTTCAATGTCTTGGATAAACAATTCCCATAAATGAGTCAATACCTGAAGACTGTTTTGTCAAGAGTTCTATGGCATCAGACAAAATAATGTTTCATATCTACCATGGGCAGGGATTTGTTAATTTTGTTAGGAGTCGTGGTTTCTGTTTATCCTTCTTCTGGAAAACCCAGAAAAATAAAATAATATTGACCAAAAATGGCTGAAGTGGAATGAAATAGCAGATATGTAGGATAGTATTTCAGGATTACTTAAAGGACAGAAAAACTTGGGTAATGAAGGTATTTTATGACTTTTACTCCTTTATTCTCTAAAATAGACCCTGTGCTGTTACATCATGTTAAAAAGCAGATGCAATTCTCAAGTACTTTTAGATATTTATAACTGAATAGCCAATTTTCCAATTGTATAGATAGTAGAACTTGCCTGTTAGAACCTAAGGTGGTTTTTTGTATTTTTGGGGAGGTTTTTTTGTTTGTTTTTTTTTGGTGTTTTTTGATTTTTTTTTTCCAATAAGCATAGGTTTCTGACTTCAGAACCAGAGACAATTTTGTTTTTGCAAATTTAGGTAAAGACAAACATTCTAAATCTGTTTTTCTCTCAATCATCCTTATCCATTATATTCTGAGAAATAGATTGAAGTAGATTTTTAAATATAGCAAAATTGAAGGGAAAACAAACAGAAAACTCCCAAACTAAAATGAACTTAACAAAACTTTATCTCTTTGAAAGATAAAGCTTTTCTTTCTTAGAAGAAAAAAAATATTAGACTTAGGTCATAGTTAAACACTGTACTTCAAACCAGAAGCATATCCTTAAAAGAAGTTAGGAAATAAAAAGTGAATATTTCTTGACTTTAAGCCTTATTCACTATCTAGAGAAAAATAACATTGTTCTGTACAAGTTCCTGTAGACAGACTTATGGGAATTATTTTTCTCAGGATCTTTCTGATTTAGCTGTTTCCAGTTTATCTTTCTTATGCAAGACTCCTGCCTCTAACTCATTAGAGAGTATTTGTCATTTAAGCACTGATAGGGCTTGATCAGAAATCAGTCTGAAAAAAATAACTACGTTAAGTTGTTTTGATACTGAAATGAAATCTGTAGTGTGTCCTTCAAGCATTTCTGTTTTATGTATATGGAAATCACTCAATGTTCACTCAAATGATGGTGAAATTGCTTTCGTGCAATCGTCCAGTCATGCGTTTTCAGGCTTAAGAATAGTGGGTGCCTTTTTGTTGTGTTGTTTTGTTTGTTTGTTTGTTTGTTTGCTTTTTGTAATTTATTATATTATCAAAATTTTTGTCTTAGGCAACAAAGGTAACTCTCTTACAGGAAAATTATTTAACAATATTAAAATTTTTGAGCACTATGCTTAAAAACCCCACATCAGCTAAGGGATATATATTATTTTATTAGAAAATTATAACAGCGTAAAATATCGAAACCTTTATCATTAACAATTCTTACAGCACATCAGAGACAAGTTCAAACATAAGTAATTTTTATTAAATAGGGTTATTCTGGAACATCAGTCTCATTATACTGTTTTGTTTTGTGTGACCATTAGCCATGTGGCACCTTCACTTGCCATTTAGGAACTTCTTAAACTCTTTACAACAGATAGCCACTAGCTGTGAGAAAGAAACATGAAGACAATGTCATTTCAGCTTGATGAGATAATTCATAAAATTTCAGAAGACTAAAGATAGAAAACCACCCAGATCTACTGCCTCTTTCCATTTTGTTTTCTTCTTTCCTCAACTATATGGGGCAGAAATGCTGCATGGAAAAATTTTATGGGGTGAATAGTGACGTGGTAGATAGCAAAAGAAGGTTATACTATTTCTTTCCATTCTCCTAGATATTCTTGTCCTTTCATAGGAAAAATGGTTTTAGCTTTACACAGAACAGGACATACCTATTTGCTTTTAACTTATTTCATTTGTAGAAGTAAAGTCAAAGTGTTCTGTACTAGAGAACCATCACCAGGGATATCATGCAGTTTTCAGCTAACAGGTAGTACAGCAATTACTTCATATTCTGGAGAAGTTTTCTCGGTAGATATTTTGGAGGGAAAATCAAAAGGCTAATAGTGAAATGAAGGTTCAGAGAAATCTCTTGGAAGGAATTCCACGGCTTAGAAAATTCTCTGGTTTTGTGGCTGACACAATGTAACCAATGAGCCCTGTCCTGAAGAAAAATTGAATCAGGCTGCAGGATTTTTTGCTTGCACTGCTGTGCTGTGCTCATGGAGCGTTGCAAAAATACCTGAAAAAGGCTTCAAATTTGTCATATTTATCCTCCACACACTTCTCTCTCTCTCTCTCTCTTGCTCTCTCCTCTTTTTTCTAAACAGGCATGTTAGAGGAGAGTCAGTACTTAATCTTGTCAAAATCTGGTCAGTGTGCCCTTCATTTACAGCAATGAAAGGAATTTTCACCTTGCTTCAAATGTAACTGTAATTGGATAAAATTACTAGGTAGATGCATGCCAGAGGCTCACCATAACTTTCTGCTCAGCTGCTGCAAGAAGCTCAGTTCTGACTTCAGCCTAAAGGGCAATGGGGATTTTTAATGTTTGTAACACCTTCCTCATCATCCTGCCTTTATACTGTATAGTCATTTGTGCCTGAACAAAAGCAAATGTCAACATTAGTAAGAATGATGGCGTTGTGCCTCTATGCACAAATCCAAATGACTCCTCAAGTGAAAGCATGAAGATTTCTGGGTGGTAGGGGAAGTTTGATTGGGCATTCCTGTAACACAGGATAGCTTTTAGAGCATCCCTGGGCAGGGTCATGTCATGTTGTTACATAGTCAAAACCAAATAATTCCTTTAAACAATTCACAATACAGAATGAGTCTTTAAATAGTTAAATAGGAACAAAAATTCTATGAGTTATGAAGAAAATGAAGTGAAAAAGGAGTAAATTTCTTAAGAAGTTCAGTTCAGTAATTATTGTTTTTCAGCTATGTAGGCAGGAGCACATTTAAGTTTGCTATTTGTATTCTAAAGCAAGAAAATTTTGAGGAGGATTTTGTAAAAAAGTATTGATTTTTTATCTTAAGGCTATTCTCACATATAGTCTGCATAAGATTCAACTGGCACTGGTGAATAGCTACACAGGTTGTCCTATGGCAGTGACATTAAAATCACTTCCAAATTTTTTTTTTTTGGGAAAGTGCAGCGCATACTAGGAACAGAAAAAAAAAGAAAATCTGAGAAGTTACATTTCAGATTAGTTTATGTGGAAAGAAGTGTTGAAAGTATTGAAACTTAATGAAAAGATATGGGACAGGAGTGTGCATTTGCTACCTTTGCAGAAACATACAAGTTGCCTCTAGGATGTTTATCTCTGAGACATTGGTATTACAGCAGCTGAACCTCTCCAATGCTCTTTAATTCACATATGCTTGTTTTGGCAGTTTGGTCAGAGGGAAGATAATAGTGTGGTACTAGAAGCAGTATGTTTGAGTCCAATGACAGGGCTATATACAGAATGAAGTCACATGAGTGGTTCTTGGCAATAAAAAAGTTAGTGTGATTGACCTTCCTCAGAAAAGAAGAAAGGTAAAGGCCTATGCATAGTCTGTTTCTGTTGGAAAGAATGTTGCTGCATATGCCCAGGAGCAGTTTGGATCCAGTCTCTATGATGTTGAAATACTACTTCTAGAATCAAAGTTTCTTGGAGAAAATCTAAAATAAATACTCTGCTGAGCCAAGACTTGAAATACTTAGTACCTTGACAGAGTTTTATTAAATTGGAGAGCTGGAGGGGTGAATTCCAGCTAACTGGTAGCTCTGTGAAGAGGCGTCTGAGCAGTGGTCATGTGAGGATGTGAGCTTCTCATTATCATGCTGTCAATCAAAGAAGCACTGGTATTTCATTAATATTGAGCTGAATATATTATAGGCAGCTCATATCCAGGCCTCAGGGTGTTATTTGAAGGTGAGAGGAAGATTTCTGGAAAACGAAAAAACCCCAAACAAACAAAAAAATATCCAAACCCAAAACAATTTCAAGTATTTCTCCATGATCAGGATACTGATCTGCAATTCAGCAAGGTCCTTGAAGAAAACCCTTGTAGTTCAGTTGCAGTTATTATCAAATTTAAAATGTGTCTTGTGTTTGAATTCCTTTAACTATGGTCGTTCCGGAAGACAGCCTGTGTTCTATTAGCATTAATGGATGTATTTATACAATTATTAATACAGCTGAAAATTGTAGTGATATTATGAGAAAGGAGGAAATATTTTGCAATCAACTGTCACTAGTACATGATTTCCTATCATGTTCCTGTAGCATTCAAGCTCTCACTGGTTTGTTAGTGTAACAATGAATTCTAAAGACGTGTATATGTATAAACATTGCAAGGGCTGGAGTTCAGGACTTGCTTTCTGCCACAGAGGGCCTGAAAGTTCCATATGATTAAATGCTCCATCATCCCAGTTACCCCACCCACAGGTCTTACCAGCATTTCCTGTCTCTTGAAACCACATCTGGGCGTTCTCTGAGTGCAGCATAGGCCAAAACTCTGAACAGGAATGCCCTAACAAATAAAATGTATGGGTGACCACATGCCACTGCTGAAGTCTGAGTCCTTCCCTTCATTGACTGTAACAAATATAACTGTGGCAGTTTATAGAATATATATATTCCTATTTATTGTAATTTTTGATAAGAAATTAATCAAGTACTTTAAATGAACAATTATTTATATATTTATATTATGTACAAATATTAAACAAAAATATCATGCTCTCTTTTTTTCGGAGTGGGTGGAAAACTAAAGAGCAACATACCAAAAAAAAGGCAACCAAAATCCTCTAAATCAAACCATAAAACAACAATTTTCCAGATCTTAATTTGAGATGACAAAACTTTTATAATCTCAGAGTGGCATATAAGTACAAAAAATATTCACTGTAAATAAATACACCAAAATACTCCACATGACTCCAATATGTCACAATTAAAGTTGTTATTTTAGAGCTTTTATTTAAAGGATGTTCACACTTCATTATGTGCCTTTAGGGGTCCTCTGCAGTACCCAACTTTTCCCTGCAACTTGTGACAAACTCTTGAAAAAACTCAAGAAATCAATAAGTGCTTCACTTTTAAAAGAGGGAATATTAGAATTTCTCAAATATCTTTCTCTCTTATACTGTATTTTATTCTCTTAAAGAGGAATAATTATTAATTTATGTTACTAGTATAGACTACGACTGTTTTTTCTTACAAATTTACAGTCTTATTCATAGATACTGAATAACCATCCTAAAAATTTTATTTTGATAAACAAAGATCTTCTAAACAGTATGAATCCCTTATTATTGCAAACATGCCAGTCCACAGTATGAGCAACTTTGCAAGGCTTATACTTAACTTTAAATAGAGAGTTACACACTGTTGGACTAAATTGCACCAAACACTTGCAGACTGGGCTTCCTAATACAACATATTTCAAGGTAAGGATAAATATAGGATATCATGAAGTTTAAGAATTACATGTAATCATACAGGTTGGTATGTGCTTTTATTTAAAAAATAATTTAGTGGAGACTGAATGCAATGTAGCTCCTATAATTTATGTAGAATATCGAGATTTCTTAAGATAGGAAAACTGGCTAAATATAATATTTGAAGATGGGTCAGCTGGATAAGTATTTATATAAAGTAGTTTCTGAGAACTCAGACCACCCTTTCAGTTTAGGAACATTACAAAACCTAGTGAAATCCATGACAGTGATAGTACATGATAGGTTTAGAGAATCACAAATGCAAAGAGTAACATTTTCCAGACAAAAGGAGGTAATCATTTGTAAAGATATATGTAATCATTAAGGTTTATATAGATCTGTTATTTCTTGTGTAGCATCTATGATATCTTCCCTGGAAGCATGAAAACATTTTCCCCCTTTTGTTAGAGCATGGGCTAAATATCAATGTGTGGTATTTCAAAAAGTTGATCCAAAATATTGCTAACATTTTGTTAATGCACGCTGTGCATATTCTTTGAATATTCTTTGAATGTTAACAGACCAGATTTTCTGATTTTCTTTGACAGTAACTTCTGAGTTCCTGATCAGGACTTCAGTTTCTGTGATTGATGAAAACCTTCTTGAATATTTGTTTTGGGGAATATAAAGGAGAATCCATGATAAAATTACTTTTCTTCAGATTTGACAGTCTAAGCTCTAGGAGCAGATCAATGAATTTATGTGGAAGGAGTCAAGTTATTTTACATATTAAACTTAGCAAAATTGTATTATTTTGCTATCATTTTAGGGTTGCTTAATGAGTCATTCGTAATTCAGAAATAATTTAAAGGCAATGAATATAATAGATACTTATTGGAACAAATATAAGCAATTGAGTTAGTCAAATATTTAGCATATGTTAAAAATATAAAATTTCAGAAAAAACAGGTGCATTTTATTTTTAAAAATTGAGTGTATTGTTTTACAGTTTCAGGATGTCAAAGTGTTTACTAGTTATTCATAGGCATGGCATTTTTTAAAGATAACACCTCATAACACACAATAGCATTATTTATTGGTTGCCACGTGGCAGAGAGATTACTTTATTCCAAATGTGTGCAGTTTTACTAGAATTAAAACATCCAAGTATTCCTTAGTCTGGGCTAAAAAAAAAATAGCAATTTATACTATATAGAATAAGTCATTTTAAAACAGCAAAAGTTTTCAATTAGAAAACAGAGACACAAAGGAGAAATTATGGAATCATAGCAAAGAGAGAATTATGTGGAGAAGATAAATTGCACTTTACTATTTGCCCTTTTTCAGAATACAAAAAAGGAAAAAATTCTAAATCAAATTGAAAATAACAAATTTAAAACAGAAAAGAAACCTTAATTACTTTTATCCTTGTAAATTGTTAATTAACCTCTGAAAGTTTTCTTAGGCTAAAATAAGAAATGAGTGCTTTGCAATAAAAGAGTAGTGATTAGATATACAAATGCACCTGAGGTAATGCTTCATGTGTGAAATAAGTGGTAGACATTATAAAGAAACTTTCTCAGTAACATGTGGGCAATTTCAATTTTCTCATACTTTTCAACTTTACATTATTTTTCATCTTCATATGAAATGCTAGTACAAATACTACTCAGAAACAGAATATATTTTTGTAGCAACTTTTCATTATCTTGTTTCAGAGAGCAGTAGTGTTGAGGAATAAAATCATCAGTGTGGTAAATAGCAGGCATTCTGATTTTCTCATGTTAATATTTACTACAATAACAGTTGCACATATTGTGAAAATTTTAGTAAAATACTAAACCTACTTCATAGATGGTGCTGTGTAATGTCCTTTTGTCATTTTCTGTGAATATCATTAACTTGTTTACACTGTTTGTTGTGGAAATTCTTTGTGCATCAGATAAATCCACAGTCAATTCATAGATTTGGAGAATTTTACTCTAGACTGTAGGTCTATTTCAGCATCCCCAAAGATCATGGGAAATATTTCCATCAACTTCTGCAGACATTAGTTAAGGTCCATTTGAATAAATAAACCAGCAAACAACATGGAATGCAATGAAGTAGAAAAAGATATTTCCATGAGGTGAACACATATAGGATAGAATGTTCTTGTGAGTTTCTTGAGTTAGTATTTGAAGCAATGGTGAAAAATATGGCCTTGAATTTAGGCCTCTATGAATGTTACTGGCATCATGACCATTATGAAACAAAAGCTGCAACTGTCATCTAAGTTGGTTCAGAATATGCACCTGAATATTTATTTTACTATAGTAAGTGACAATTAGGTAAGTTTTTCCCTACTTCCCTGTTAATAATTCTTGATTTATTAATTTCTGTCTACAAGTTTGATTAGGTTAAATGATTTGTTGAGACTGAAAGTTGTGGTTGATAAAAATATCTATAAATCATGGCAGAGTGGTAAACAGGTAGGCTTTTATTCTTGTGAAAAAGAAATTTTAAGAATCGTGAAAACATTAGTTAACGCATTTTTCAGTTGAAGACAATGATGTGGGAAGAAAAAAATAAAGACAAAATTTGATTCTTAATGATCTACAGATAATTTTCAATTTAGATAAAGACTGTTTGGAGGTTTTTCCAGACATGTTTAATGACTGCTGATGTTTAAGCAGTTTTATCTGTAATAATAAATGTCACCTTTTGTATTTAAAGTCAGAGGCTAGAAAAGATTTTGTGCATAGGTATCTTTGCAAGTGTTCTACCTGTTTACTGTACTGTCATTATTGAAAACCTCACAGACAAATATTATTTCACTTTTATTTATTGCATGTAATTTTGATATCCATTTTTAAAAAGGCATGAAAATGCACATAAATAATTTGTGCATATAACTAATCATAAAATGTAATGTGAATGTATGTATTTTATAATGATAACTAGTATTTTTTCAGTAAATTAAGAATATATTTATCCATATATTGTATTTGCTAATGTAGATTCCGTAAAAGATATTGTATATTAATTTGAAATACTGGTAAGGGCAATCCAGATATGAATTTGCTGTGTCTCATGCAGTCTTACATTATATTAAATCATTACATAAAAGCAAATATGTTTAGTTAAATTGTTAGTGACATCCTTTCCTTTGAGAATACTTCATAAAATCAACATGTGGCTTAGTTGTTTGTTTCTTAAAATAATTCTGCCTGCATTTTCACTTGATTAACCCAAGAAAATCCATCAGAATATTTAGTTATTTGCATTACTTTTTAATATATTTTTTCAATTGATTAAAATTCAACATTTTTTCAGGTCAAAAAAATCAGTACAATAGTTTAGCCACTGATTTTTGGTTTTGTTTTAAAAAGCAGCAAAAAAAGAGGATTTGTGGTCCGGTGAAAATATTTTTGCTGAATTGCCTAATGTGTTACTGCTGTTTCATTTACAGAAAACAATAACGTTCTTTTGCACGAATTGCATGACTTTTTCCCTCTTCATTCTCAAATTTAAAGCCACTCTGCCATCAACAATGTATGTATAAAAAATTACCTTATAGCAGGGGAAAAAATATTCAGTCATAATACAAAGCAATTTTAAGTTGCATGGATTAATTTTACTTTCATATCCAAATGAGCTAAAGAAATTTTTGGGTCCATTCTGTCAGTCCTTAATCAAAGAAGCATGGATAAAATAATAGAAGTTTCTCCATAATAATTTTGTTATCTGTTTATTGCTTAATGAATGTTTGAGGGGTTTTAGTTTGTTTTAATTTTTTAAGGAAAAGCCAGAATGAATTACATGTGTATTTCTACAGGGAGATTGAGTTATTAGACTTGAACTTGGCTGAACTTGTACTATGTTGAACTCTACTTTATAAGTTTTTTAGGAAGATGTGCTCTTTAGTATTGTATTCAAATCAACACAGCAACTATTTGATTTTTGGTCTTTTTCTTTAAATATCAGAAACAGGGATATTTTGCATAAGAAGATGAATAAGGAAGAATTATTCTCCATCTCATTTATCTCTTCTTTAATTTTTTGTGGTTAAAATGCAAAATCAGGTTGAATCTTTTGAGAAGTGCTTATGACAATATAGTGCTCTTTATATTTTATCATTCTGAACAGTTTTTCCTTGTTTGTAGTGAAAAGAAAATGTTTTGTTTGAAGTTTTACAGTGCAGAGTCAAACTAAAAATTTTTTAAACAAGTATTTGAAAGCATATACTTTTTAGTTGCCAGCTTCCTCTTACTGGATTGTAAAATATGGAAAATTAGTACTGTTTCATGTAGTTAGACAATAATTGCTCAGGCAAATTTGAAACGACTAGGCAATTTCTTGAACTGTTTGATTTTACTGATGTCATTAGATAAATATAACAGAAAAATCTTACATTGCCTGAGACTGAGGAGTTTCCTAGTTGAATGACTATTTAGATATGACTAAACAGGATTCTTAAGAGCATGAAACTGCAGTGATTCATTTTTTCCGTGTACTCAAGAGATCTAGTGATTATGCATTACTGATATTGATTGTTGCTTGACTTAATAATAGAACTGATTATGTCCTGTTTCATTTTCTGTCTGCATTTCAAAACTGGAATGGATCATTGCCATTTGTAGTAGCTTGAGGTTAGATCAACCCAGTTGAATAAATGTAGCTGGGTCAGAACAAATTACCAAGTGTGTTCACCTCTTCAGGATGAGTGGCTGCATGAACAGCTCTGTAATTTTCTTTTATTTTTTGCATCGTGAACAAAACTAGTAAACATTGTGAGCACAACTGCTAGTAAAATGAAGGTAATATGAGTTTGGTATGATAACAATGATATTGCTAATGATTTTTACAACTTCAGAAATTGAATCAAATTGAAAAAAAAAAAGATGCTAACAATTCCAATAATATGAAAACAGAATGTTCTGAATAGATATATGAGCAATCTTTGGCTCTTCCAAATTTGTTGCAATTTTAATTGAAAAACTTATTTGCATATAATTGAGCCACCCAGAGAGAACCTACAGCAATAATTCCTAAGCTCCAGCATATTCCTGCTGGTGTTTCCTTTTTCTTATAACTGACTTGACATTTGTTCTTCAGTCTGTTGGTTTCTGGAGTAACAATCCATTACAAAGTCCATCCAGCAAGAGTATTTCTTGCACTCTAAGATGTGTCAATAGCAAAAAAACTTCTTGTAAGGAATCTATACATTGCCAGACAATACAGTGAGTCTGTTCTGAAAAATAACAACAAACATACCCACACCATTTCATTTTTTAAGAACTCTTCCATGATGCAGATAATATTCTGTTGTCATTGTTCCATAAGTGATTCCTATATTTGGTTTTCTTATAATATTCTTTCAGAAGCATTTTTTATATTTTATGTGTAACTAAATTATGTAGAGGTCAGTTTGATGGTAATAGTTGTTAAACATATTTATATACTAAAGAAACCCATATAGAATATTTAAATAATAGCTACTAATGTGAAATATGCAATCAGTAAACACTCTACTTTTTCTGAGGAAAATGGGTTAACTTACCATGTCTCTCATCCCAAAGGGACTAAAACTGAACCCTAGACTTTATTAGAAATCTCTTTGAAGGACAGATCACAGTCTTCCACTGAAACAGCTCTCATTTGCTTTTCATCAGCAAGTGGTGATGATTTTGAATGCCTCATCTTTCTCTATAATCCTGTGATAATTGCATCCATTTAGTCTACCATGTAAGGCATCCATGCATTTTAATCTTTTGTTTACAGATACCTAGCACTTCTCAGGCTTTCCTGTTGAATGCTAATGGAGAGTGCAGGTCTTAGCCTATTCAGGATAAATAAGCAGTTAAGTAAGAGCTTTGAAAACGACAGCCTTACTAAACAGTGTAATGAATTGATCAAGTGTCATTTTTACGCACAATTCTGAGAGATTGCTACCAAATATTTAATTTTGAGAGGGAGATATTTATGAAAATGCATTCATTGAAATGATAGAGTATGAGTTTAAGTGCATTTCTGCGTTTGTCATTGTTTAGTGGCTTACATTGTCATTAATTGAAAAAATATGTTCCAACCAGTGAAATTAAGTTTTCTAAAACCTTTACACAGCAATTCATGGGGATTCGATATCTCTTAGCTGATGGCAGTGTAAAGAGAGAACCCAGTAGATGTAGAACAGCTGACATTTTTGTCTTCTCGCTTACTTTCAGGAAGTAGATTCTTATGAAAAGATACGATGCAATTAACTTACTGTCAGTCATGAAAAAATCATTAGGGAATGATAAAAAAGCGAGATTGTTTAAAATGATGCAGTGTGGACTAGAACTCAAATCCAGCTTTGCCTGACTAGGAGCAACTTCTTTGATAGGCTCAGACTCATACAAGATGTGAAGCTGTAACCTACACAGAGCCATTTTTCCAGATGTATGGCACTGCTTTTTCCCCTTACTTTTCCTAGAAATATGCATTAGGAAATTATCGTCTAGAAAAACAACAGCAGTTACAATTATTAAATACTTTCTGTATGTAAAAAAAAACAAAAAAAACCCCAAACAAAACAAAACAAAAAAAAACTTCAGCATGATAATAAGAATATTCAGCCTTTATATTTGTGTTTTGCAGTAAGTTCATCACTATTGATTCCTTTCCCTTGCTGAAAGAGTCTGTGGTGCCTTCTGTGACTTTAGAAATCTGAAAGCAAGTAGGACCAGGTTCTTCCTTACACACAACATAGACCACATACTGCACAAAATATGTAATTGAAGTGCACTTCTCTATTGTTTTCATGGCCTTCTTATCAAGTATTGTTTAACTTCCATTTAGATAGCAGTACACTATTTTTGGTCAGCATTAGTTTCTTTATTTCATAAAATTTAAAAATTAGACAAAGGAAAACACAGCAACAAAGAACAAAAATAAGAAAACAAACGAACCAAGCAAACAGAAGTAGAGGTCTTCAATAAGTAAGAATGAATAAGAGACAGGGCTCCCCAATAAATTTTTAACATATTTGCAGGAAGTGTTGCAGACAGAATAAAGGGAGGGAAGTTCTGATGTAGCTGATAGACTTCAAGAAGGCAGTTCAGCCTGCAAATAACTCATTCTCCTATTTCTGACAGCTACACTTAGTGCCCCTGTGAGCCACCTAACAATAGTACTTGGCCTTCTTCTTACGCTTTTCATTTGCACTCTAGGCAAGAGATCAAGAGCAAAGAAGCAAATAATAAGAAATCAGACTCTTTCTTGCCTGAATTAATAGCGTGTTATGAAATAAAAATAAAAAGGATCAATTGAAAACAGCATGGTTTCTTGGAAGATGCTTTGCATTTGCATTCAAACACATAAAATAATTTAAAACATAAAGAAAACTAATTCAGGGTGCAACATGTGCCAAAATACAATACTCAAACTTCTATAAAAGTGGTATTTTGCTCTGCTGCACTGCCCCTTCCAAAGAAAACTATTTTGGTACTTCTAGAACTTTACATTTTCATCCGTTTTCATACTACTCATAGAACTGAGGTACAGAGTCCAAATACAGGATTTTTTTGAGAAGAGAATATAGAATTTTTGATAACTTACCTTTGCTTGAAGCATGTTCTTTTTCTGGGTCTATTTCAAAACTCTTTTAGATTTCTTTCTGTTCACTTCCAGGCAACACTTTTTAATTATAATTGTAATATTATTATAATATTATTATATAATTATTTATATATTTATATAATATTACATATATATAATATATTTTTATTATATGTAATAATATTATAATTATAATTGTAGCTTAGACTTGTTTATATTAGTAGTTTTTCCTGTTCAGCTTTGAATATTTCTCACTGTGATCATGTCATGTGGTAGAAAATGAATTTTTACCTGAAGTGTAGGAGCTCTAAATTGGGGTCTCCTTTTTAGGCAATATATTATCTTTTTGTCATAATGGAATTAAAATTGTGCACTAGGCATTTGTAGAATGCCTGAACCAGCTTAGGAAACATTTGTCCAGGTAGCAATTGCAATGCATATCCAGCAGCTAGTAGTTTAAGTTCATATGCAATCTATTCTTGTATATTTATATCTACATTTGTGTATATATGTAGGTGATGGCTGTGTGTGTGATTTGTATTCAAGTATCCTGATTTTTTTTACAATCCTATGGTCAGATGGCTTTTTCTTGAGGCCTCAAGGATTGTGTTTTTTTCCACAGGTGTAGTGGTGGTTAATTCTGAACACACATGGCACCTGATCTAAAATCTAAGGACAGAGCAGTTTACAGGGTCAACTTAAATTTCCTTGCTACCATTCCAATTTGCATGGACAGAGAAGATCCTCTGGGATCTCTTGCCAGTGTTAAGATGACTACTATTACTGTTCCCATGGTAAGCATTGTACAGAGAAGGACTGAAGCCAGGCTCTATGGAATGAACTACAGCTGTCTTCCATTGACCTCAAAGCAATTTACCTCAAAGGTAAATTAACCTCAAAATCAGTCCTTGTGTTTCTCCAAAAGGAAGTGCCTTATATATTTAAAGAATCAGTTTATCCTTTGGAATGCATTTTTAAAGGTTTATGTGGATGTGAATATCTGTCTCCCTACTGCTATCTCCCTGTTCCAAATTGTCAGTGAAATATCCCTCTCTCCTTATTTCTTATTTCCACATTAAGGCATGATATTCTTTATGAGCCTCTTAGGCAAATAATTTCTTGTATAGGCTGTAAATTTATGCTCATTGTTGCAGTACATCAGAGACATCCAATTGTCCTTAGTATTTATTATACTAATAGTAGTTTCTGTACTGTCATCTCTTAAAATCGTTTGTTCAAACCTCAGGAGTTAATTAGTGATGAATAAAGCTGAAAATAATTTGAGATTCAGTTTAGCAGTTCAAATGTTCAAATATGAAGCTGTATGGTCTTTTCTTTCTACACTCTTAGAAATACATCTAGAATTTCTTAGAAATACATCTAGAATTATATCACATCATGTAGTATTGTACCATTTTATTTGTTGATTTAAAAAAGAGAATTCTGTAAAAATAAAATAGGTCAGGAAATTTTCAATGTAAATTTGTGAAATCTACTCAAAGTAGAATCATGGGGAGAAATGTCATTGTTGTTAGGGAAAGAATCAGGCTTTTCTCTTGGTGGAACTAGCTAAAATATTTCTAAATATGGCTGGAAAGTGACCAATTGTCATATCAGGAATAGAAAGCTTGGATTAGTTTATCCCCAAAGAATATAATAATGTAATGTTTGGTACAAAATATCCTATCACCCTATACTGAAACCCACTTTTCAGAGGATAAATTATGTGACTCAAATTATAATAATTTTCGTGGACAGAGCATCCCCCTATAGCCTCCAAGTGTTCAGTAAATTACCCTAAAAATCTATCCTTGTGGTTTTACATAAAGAGGTACTTTGTATGTATAAACTCTACCTTAATAAAATCTGATGAAACACAAGTGTGACTAACTGCTGCCATTCTGTTCAGCCATTAGATTTCAGGATATTTAGCCTCCATGTCAATTATAAAATGAGTGATTCTTAAGAATGTAATTTAAATTAATATTTAAGAATCATTATTTATTTATTATTATTTGTTTTAAAAAAGATTAGGCTGATTTTTACACTGTAAGGCTGCCACCTGATATATGAAGGTGTGCAATTTTGAAACAAAAGAATGGCTGATTTTTTTTTTAATTACTGATTTTTTATATTATAGCTAAATCTTCTACCCCAATAACTCTATCCTTACTGCTACAATAAAATAATAATGCTCATTACAATAATGACATTTATGTCTCAGTTATACTTATCTTTTGAAAAGAGAGCTTGAAAGGATTCTGTAGGCATTAGAAAGATAAAATAATACCCTTTTCGTATTTCTGAAACAACTCACTTTTTGAAAGTAGTTCACTTTCTTAATTATGGAAAAAATACCTGATTTATACTTCAGTCTTAGTGGAGTATGTTGATATCAGTTTATATTGTAAAGAAATTGACCATAATTATTGTAAATTTTATATTATATCAGGAAGAGGGAAAGGATGCTCATGAAATGTTGGAGAGATTGCTGATATAACAATCATATAATTGTAAGATGATTTCTTGAATCATAAGAATA
The DNA here is from genome assembly GCF_029582105.1 of Oenanthe melanoleuca. Lineage (NCBI taxonomy): Eukaryota > Metazoa > Chordata > Aves > Passeriformes > Muscicapidae > Oenanthe > Oenanthe melanoleuca. Next base: position 39,813,201 of record NC_079336.1, read on the forward strand.
TTCTAATTTGCTTTGGGATTTTCATTACTACTTAATACACACTACCAAGGAAACCTGAATGGACAAAACCAACCCAAAATGTGTCTTTTTGGAGCAAAGACATAGTATTAGCTTGCTTAGAAGATTGCAGTGTGTGAAAAAATGCAAACAGCACTTTTTTTAAGAAATAGGGTAGGTACCACTGTAGTCTTTTTTCCCCTTGGTAGTGTAGTGAATTACCAAGTGCTTCCCTGCAGCTACATATGACAGGCAAAATCTCTTTGCAAGTCAAAATTAGTTTACAGCCCCCTATAGCCCAGAGCCCAGCAGGAATTATTTGCAAACAAGTACAATATAAAAAAAGCAGCAACTTGCTTCTTTTATAATCAACCAGTTTTTTCTGATGGGAAATGTTTCTCTTATTTTAGAGGTGAATATGGATGGAAAGCTAAATCAGCAGTTCATAAGAAATCTATCTTTCTTCAGGTTGTGATTGTTTATTGAGATGAGTGGTAAACTTGGTGAATTTGGGCTATTCTAAACACAAAATGAAACTAGTGCAAGTTTATTTTAATAGAGTGGATTGGACAAAGCAAGCAAAATTTTATGCTTGTAGAAGAAATATAACAAAGAAACAAGTTTAAATACCATTCATGATTTTTCATAAATATGAGGTATTTGGAGAATTTTTTGCATATTTTTTACTAAGACACACTATGGATAAACCTAGATTCAATCAGAATATCTTTATTTGGCATCTAAGTTGTATCAGTGACTTATCTATATTACATTTATACATTGTATCATTCAATTCACAGAGAATTGCAAGCTCACAGCAAAATACAGTCTCTTGAAAAGTTAAAAGAAATGCTGATATCAATGGCAAAATTCACATCATGTATTCCAGATCAAGAATAAGGACATACACTTTTATATAATTACACTTTTAAAAAAATGCTTGCTTGTTTCTTAAGTTGCCTTTTGCAGACAACACTAACATAATTATAAACATTCTTAAATTATCCTTATGACACAATATTATGTGTTAGCTTAAAAATTCAGTGAAGGTAGTTTAAATAGATGGATTTGACCTTACAGTCAACTAGACAGACAAAAGGATGTTATACAATTGACTGTAGTGATCAGCCTGGCATTAAGAAATGATTACTTAATTTTGTTTGACTGGGATCTGTGTTCTTGATTTCACATCTGGGAGCAAAGTCTCTGTACAGACTAAATTAAACCAAGTCAGAGAGTCCAGAGGTGCACTAGGCAAGTATGCTTGACATTACAATAATTACTACTCAAAAAGGAAAACTGTATCAGGACCTGTAGCAATTGCTAGACTGCTTGCAATGCACACTTGCAACACAACCCATTTAGCCTAAGTAAAAGCTGCCTTGGGATGTTGAGTAGCTGCTTGCTGTGTCACAGATTGAAATGCTGTGTTTTATTGCCTTCTACCTTCTAAAAATCATTATCTTGCTTCAAAATTCTTAGTGGAAAAGTGGTTGCTTGTTAGAGACTACTGGAAGCAAATAGAATTCAAAACAAAAAAGTAAAAAAAATATAGAATAAATAATCTTAAGCAAGAAATAATTTCATCTTTGGGACTGTGTATTTAGTAGGCATTAAAGGTTAATGCTGGAAATGCTTTGAAATAGATAGAGGAAGAAAGGACTTCTTTGATTCAAATTGCTGACAGATGTACTTTGGTTATTGGATAATCTGTGAATGGGCCTAATGTTTATTACTGAGACCATACTTGTTATCTTTACAAACTCAGATGTTACAAACTTGGAGTGTTTTCATCATAAATATTGTTTTTATCTTGCACATGACCTGTTTTGCTCAAAACAGAATGTGCTCCTGAGAGATTAGTTTCTATGTAGGTAAATATTAGCAATAATTGGCTGGTTGAATGAACAATAAGCTTAATTTTTCCCTCTCATACACACATAATGAAAGATTAGTTTCTCGTGTATCAACTTGAGAAAATTTTTCTTAGTAAATTTAAATTTTTTATAATTTTTACGTGTGCTAAGCAATAAATATTCATATATGTATTTGGATACTGAGCAATATATATTTCTATACATTAACTAATTATTGTATGTGCCTGATTTCTAAGATGCCTGCCTTCAGATGCATAACAATCCTGCGTTAAATACCTTAAAATTATTGCCTGATACTTTGGAAATATCTCATATCAAGCTTTTGGAAAATGCAATCTTTTAATACTTTAGGGGTCAAACTTGAAAAGAGTCCAGGCTCTTACAGATTTCTTGGATATGTCTATTCCATTATAAAGCCCATAATTATAGCTCATGCTTAAAACTAGAATATACATATATTGTATATGTGTATATTGTTTTCTACACCCTTGTACACAAGGATGATGTGTATTAACTCCTTCAGACAACTTGAATAGCAACATTTAGTCCCACTAGAGCAGTCCTAGCTGCTTTTCTAGGTCTTGTTCTCTTGAGTAAATGTATTTCTCCTAGATAATATGATAGAATTATAGAATAGACAGAGTTGGAAGAGACACTTTGTTGTTATCCACATGAATCCCCAATACTGAAAGCAGGAGGGACTTTGAATGTTTCCCAGTGCTGTGCCCAAGTCAATTTTTTGAGATCACCAAAGAGGCAAATGGCATAACTTCTCTGTAATGTGTTTCAGTGCTTAAGCATTCTCACTGTGAAAAATTCTCATGTCCTGAGAGAACTCATTTTTTCTGCCTTTTATCTTTTCTCTGTACATCTTTGGGAAGGATATGAGTCCATCTACTCTTCAGATAGCTGAACACAGGAAGTAGATATTATCCTATTATTATTTCTGCAGATCTCACATTTTTCTGGACTTTGAGATTTTATTTTTATGCCACAGGTGGCCCAGAACTGACACAGTACTCCAGATGTAATCTCATGATGTCCAATGGGCAGGAACAATCACCTCTCTTGACACCCAGGCTGAAAGTTGCTGAGGTGTATATTCCATTCCACTATCCAGGTTTTTCTAATGAAGCTTTTTGACAGCTTTGGCTCCTATATCAACTCAATGAAGAATAATGTCCATTACTGGCTGTCAGCTAAATTTTGAAGTATGTCCATTCTACTCCAAGAATGGAAATACAATGAATTTTTTCTTCACCTTGCAATCTACTGGCATCCAGGTACTACCTTCCCAATTTGGCCACAGAGTTGCTATAGGCCATTCTGATAAACAGTCATTAAAATCAAGTTTACATCTTCTGTTTTCTTTAATGACAGAGTTAATCTTTTTATCACTGAAAATACTTGAGCTGATTAGATTTAGTCCTTGTAAACCTTGTTTTGCTGTTCCAAAGCAGCTTGGTCTTTTCTATTTGTTAGTGGCTTCAAGGAGGATTTCCCCCTCCCCCCATTATCTTCCCAGAGTCTGAGGTGGGATTTAGTGGTCTGGAATTCTATGGATCTTTCTCCCTGACCTTCTTTGGAGATAGATGTGACATTTTCCTTTTTTATTCACCAAGGATTTTCTTTGAATGTGGCCTAGTGAAGAGATCTGTCTACAAATTTTCTCTTCCCATTTACTAAAACAAATTTTAGAATGAGACACTGCTTTTTTTGGGAGGAATTCCTGAATGTTATATGCCTGTCTTTTGACTATACTATAATAGTAATTTTGTAAAGGAAACAGTGAATAGAGAAGAGTATTGCTTAATAAAGGTTTCAGAATTAGTCAGTATCAGATTGCCCTCATGGACCCTCTTACTATAAATCTCCTAGTTTATGTTAGATGAGCATCACTCAAACAATATTCAACAGTCAATTCCATAAAGAGTAGCATTCTCCAAGTGGAGAGAGATGGCATTCTTGCATGCAATAATATTGACATGCCCATCAATATTTACATTACAGTATTGTTTATCTTATCCTGTTTAGAGAAAAATTCCTGAGATGTCTGAGAATAAATTCTAATGTGCCAAACTAAGATGGCTGTCAACATTAAATTTACCTCATTGATAGGTACCAGGGAGGAATGAGTATATATAATGTCTTATTAGAATGGCCAGCCTTGATTCATTGCAAATCTCTCCTCACTTCAGACAGAGAGTGTAACAGATTCTGTAAGTGAGTATACTACCCTAAGTGAAGCCAGTTCATTAACACATGCCAGAGCTTAGAGACATAATGCAGAGGTTTTATATAGAGTCAGTTGCAGGAATATGCAGAGTACTTGGTGGTAGCTTTTCTGGACTCCTACAAGTATTGATTAAGTTTTTGTGTCTCGATCAGACAGGTGTTTCTCTGTTTGAATCTCAGAACCCTGGTGAGACAAGAATAATAGAGCTCTGTTGTGGTCCTTGGGTCTGTTGCATTCCCTAGCATGCTTGCCTGCTAACTGAGCTAACCCTATCACCTGTAAAATTTATATGCAAAACATATATATTTTTTCTTTTTTTTTTTTTTTTTTTTTTTTTACATTAATTAAAAGTTATCAGAAGAGGGTCATGGAGCAGTTAATTCCATCTTCTCTTCTCTTCTCTTCTCTTCTCTTCTCTTCTCTTCTCTTCTCTTCTCTTCTCTTCTCTTCTCTTCTCTTCTCTTTTCCCTGGTTATGTTTAACTGGAAAAATAGTAGAATTCTGGTAGTCTTAACTATTTCTGGTTTAAGTATGGATTTCTTTACTGTGAAAAATGGATAAACTTTTAAGGTTATTATAAATTGCAACAGGTGTAGGAACAGTTACTCTTAGATGTATGCTACTTTTGAAGATAGAATGAAGACTGAATTAATTAAGATTGTCCTCTTTATCTGTTTTGATCAAATTTTTTGCGTCAGATAAATCAGTTAGGGGTGCACAACTGTACCCCACATCCTCAGAATTTTTCCTTTTTTATATCTGCCGACAGCTGTTGTTAGAGTCTGCATTCTAAATTTTGTTTTTCCTTGCCCACTTTGTTTCTTTTTCAAATTAATTCTATATTCCATCAAATAGTTGTCTTGTTTATTTATTTACGTATCGTTTTGTAAATTTCTGTATCTTGGGAAACTGCAGACTTACCTCTGTAGTTGGTCTAATCCACTACATACTTTGGATTGCTTTAAGCATACAACAGCATCTTTAGCAATTCTTGTATGCAAGATTCATAGAGACACTGGTTTGCAGGGGTTTGTCTTTCATGTTACTATTCATTCCTTATTAAAAGTGGCCTAAAGACTACTAATTATCTTGTCAGGTAACCTAAACAGTTGGAGTTCATTCAAATGTGGTCAGAACTGGTTTTAAATTGTACTTGTAACTTCTGGTTTCATATTGAATATCTGACTTCTAAAAAATATTGATGATTTGCTTAGTAATTCCATCAGATATAGCTGTGAGAATGCAAAATATTTTCAATTGTTTTCTTGTTTTACAATAAACTAAAAAACTATATCCATTTATGCTCAAACAGTTGGAGCACTACAACTCAGTGAATTATTTACTGAGTTTGTTTGGGGATAGATTGATAATGTGAGCAGGATAAAGATATAGCTAGAAAATTCAACACCTTCATTTTCTTTTGTAGTCTGTACCATCACAGATGAAGAAACCATACCTTTGGGATAGTTTCTTTTCATACAATTGCCTCTTTGTAAGTGTAAAGGAAATGTATCTTGGCAAAGATTAACTGTGTTTTCAATGACTGTGAAAGACATATTACCTTGCCAGGACTCTACTGAGTATGTTTGTACCTGTGTAACTTTGAGTTTATCCATACTTGACAGGGTTCCTGTATTAATTGCTATGGGTTTATTAGTCAGGAGAGTGCAAAGTCTACATATTTCAGTAGTTCATTGCACATAGCTTTAATGGGTGTGAAATCCATGTAGATCAGATCCTAATTTTTTATCTGTAATGTAGACAAGGAAATAAAAAAAAAAGAGCCACTAGTGTTAACAGGGATGTGAATTTTTCAACTTTAAATGTTAATGTTATGCTTTTGTCTTTTTTTTCTTAGTTCTCAAAATAACAATAATTTTATCAAAGATAATTATGCTCTTTGAAGGGAAAATCGTGGAAGGGTTTGATCCTTCCAGTTCTGATGTGATTGATTCTTATTTTGTAGAAGGATATCAATTGGAAAATTTGAACTACAATTTTTAAGAATGATTATGCTGTCTGAATATTCAAGCTTATTTTTAGGATAGCTATACCTTGCAATATCTCAGAAAATAAAAAATCAGGAATTTTGATTGTTTTTACAGTTCCCAAAAAGTTCCTCACATTGTATGCATTAACTTATTCTCAGTGGTTTTCCTGAAGTTACTCAGACCCACTTAGTGATATTTGAGTAGTTTTCCAGAGATAACATGTTTAAGAAATCCATCAACTTTAAAATATTTTTTTTCAAATTAAGGTATTTTTGAAAATTATAATTTTGACATTATAATAGGTAAATTAATTTGAAAGTTATAAAAATAATCCATAAAATAATTAAGTAAAAGAATTAAGTGTTATAATATAAGAAGCAGTGTAGACAAATTGTGAGATTAGAGTAAAAGCCTATCATAAGAGATGAGAGTTTTCTGGCTGATACACATTGTTATCGATATAATTAGAAAAATGAGTTTTTAGAATGTTTCACACTAGAATATAGCATACTTGAAATTTAATCTCTCTTGCCCAACTAGAAAGAGTTAAAGAAGAAAAAAATTCACACAGTATTCTTCACTGGTGATTATTGACAGAGCATAAATTGTACCTTAATGTACTATATTGTACCTGTATATAAGCACAGGTACATTGCAGGAAGAATTTTTAACTCCTGCATTAAGAGCCCTTCATTTGGAGAATGCTTTTAGACATATGATGCAGAAGAATGTTCTTAGCTACACTGCCTTATCCCCTCACTCCTCCTGAGATCAGGCTTCTAACAAAATCATCATCTTTTAAGCATATTCAGGTCACAAGCAGAACAATATATGATTAGCTTTATGATTTAAACATGCAGTTATGAAAAAGACTGATCTAATTTTACTACTGATTTTCAGTTTCACATTTAAACAGAGTAATTTGTATTTCTTCTAAAAATACTAAAATATCCAGTACTCAGAATCATCAAGATTGGAAGAGACCTGCAAGATCATCTAATCCAACCATCAGCCCAGAACTACCACAATCACCCCAAAACCCTATCTCCAAATGCCACATCTAGATGTCTCTTAAAGACTTCCACTTCTAGGGATGGTGATTCCACCACATCCCAGGACAACTTATTTCAATGGCTAAGCACTTTTAGTGAGAAAAGCAATTTCTAATATCTAACCTGAACCTCCACTTGAGGTCCTTCCCTCTTGTTCTTTTACAGAAGAGACTGACCCCAACTCACTACAACTTCCTTTCAGGTAATTCCAGGCAGAAATGAGGTTTCCTCTTTGCTCCCTCTCACTCCTAAACAGAGATTAACCTTTATTTCAAAGTGCCAAATAAACTAATTTCCACATTTTCTTTGAATTGAGTTTCTGTAAATTTGAGTCTAGTCTTCATAGTTACACACAGGAAACTGTACAATGCCTTCTTTTTCTCTGAGAAGGAAAAAGACCCTTAAATGTTTTCTTCCTTTGGCAAACACTTTCTAAAATGCTTTACTAATTACTTTCAGTAGCAATGATACTGTACAGTGCTACTGAGCCCAGGAAATGGGCCTTATAAGATGTATAGCATTAATAACCTCTGAAGATAACTAAGTATACTATCTGACCAGTGTGACCCTTTAGGGAAATGGAAATTACTTCTCTGTGCAACATCACTTTGGGCCTGCAAAGCTGTCAAAGGTATTTCAATCAAAATAAACCACATGTACTTGTCAATACTTGGCAAGAAGATCTCTAAAATCATGTACTAAAATCATGTACTGCAGGCATAGTTTAGGGTGGCCATTAATGTTTTTGTTAAGAGTTTGAATTGATCAATAAAGACACTGTGATAAAGGCACATATCTCCTGTCTTTTTAGCAAATAGTAAATAAGAATATTTCACAAACAACGATATTTAGAGATTCTTCTGAGTTTACTGTAATGCAAGCCAAGCAAGGAATGGTGTTGTATCTAGTTTATATTCTAGAAGAAGTGGATAAGGCAGATAACAATAGTATAATCTTACAGAGCCTTAACTAAATATTGATGAGAAGCTTCTGTTCCATTACAGGATGTACAGCAGGACTATTGAATAAGAAAGGAAATATTTATCACTTTTTGTGTTAAGCTATTAAGCAAGTGTGTATAGAGGGAAGACTGCAATGTCTCTTTCTAGAATACGGAAAGTTGAAACTACTCTCAATAAATAGTGGCTTCAATAAATTAAAAGGCAATACAAGGAGTAATGCAGTCTGGAAACCCCCCTACTATAATTTTTTCTGCTCTTTATGGCTGTCTTCACATGTCAACCATGAGCTGGTAAGCTTTGATTTGTATATAGGAGAAGTTATTGCTATATTTTAATTTTTATCAAGCATATTATTGTTCATGACATAATTTTTTTTTACCAATTTTTCCAGGAATTGTAAATGATGTAATTTTTTTAAGTGGGAAATGTGACATAGCAAATAATTTCTAGAAAATGTGATAGTTTTTCTAAACCTTCATATTCCTACTAGAAATTCTAATAAAAATAAAAGGGCAGTGGAATGAGAAAGAGGTGCCCCTTGAAAGGGAGTAAAACCTTTTGTCCTGTTTGTGTCAGTTACTGACTGAAGAAAAAAAAAGAACTTGAATTTTGACTTTCTCTATTCTCTGATAAATGCTAACGGTGCAATAGAAATTTAATTCATTTAGCTAAGTACTTTATCTCTGAGTGTGGGCAGAAGTAGATTTGTACAGAAGAGTTAAAAGCTAAGAAAGTCTACATGAATGCTTCTCTTGAATACTCTCCCACAAACACAACAGTTTGTGGCTCTCAACTTGGAAGATTTCATTTTTCATTATTCAGATTAAGTTTTATTTGAGAACATAAAAAATATCATGAACTGAGGAAGATATTTCTCATCCAGGAGTAGAAACTGCACAAGTTTCATAGAGCAAATAAGACATGTTTTTTTCCTGGAGAAGCAGGCAAGTCTAATTTTAGATGTGACAAAACAAGTGAGCACAACAAATAATGTGGAAGGATGGAAGCTGTAGAGATCACAGTGAGATTACAGGGTTACTTGGGTTCATTTCATTCTTATCTTCGTAGAATGACTGTTCCATTTGTATATGACATTTTTTAAGCTTCTGAAAGTATTCCAGAAGTATCTGGAGAGGCAGCTGAAAGATGAAGAGGTGCGTCTGAGATTTGGCAGAAATAAAAGAAGTGATAAAGGGAAGTAATTGTGTATAGAAAATTAGAGTCTATATTTGTATGCATGCATTTTGTTTTTCTTTGTGACCTTCTAGCCATCAAAAGATATTCAGATGATGACTAATCTGTGTAATTTATGTGGAGGCACATTTTAGACTTTCTCTTTTGCTGGATATGTAAATATAGCTTTGTAGTATAACTCCAGGGCGATGGTTAGCTAACCTTTAATCCTTATTGTAGCTCCTGGATGGGGCATGGGCATGTTCTTTGTGTTGTGTGAGGACAAGTGCTCAAACTGTTGACCAGAACTCAAATCTCATCTCCAAAAGGAGGATTCTTTTTACAGGAAGTAAGCCAACTTTGTTTTGGGGGTTAACTTTGACTAAGGTCCAAATGTTTGCTTAGGAATTCAATCCCTTCCACAGCAGGATAAGGAGAGAAAATAGGATAAGCATGCTCATAGGTTGAGATACAGGCAGGGAGTTGCCCACCAGTTGTCATGGGCTGAAAAAACTTCAGAAGCTGAGAAATACAGACATGAGACAACACATTTCTTCCCCTCTTTTCCAAATTTTACTTTACTCCTTCACTCCAGGTTCCTCTGTCCACGCCCAGACAGAGAAGGGAGCTGGAGGGGCAGTTTGTAGTCAGTACATAGTGGTTTCTCTCTTGATTCTTGCCCATATATAAATCCTTGCAATTTATATCCAATACACTTCCCCCAGCTTCCCCTTTCAATCTTCCTTAGCCACCTTTTTATGACTCCTGGCCAAAGTTCACTAGATGGACTTTTATCCTAGATTTTAACCTCTGAGAGAAGTGCCCTCGGGAGGGCCTGTAATCCAAAAGTCTCTTACCTAACTGGTTTAGTCCCTATAGTGTTTAAAAGAGGATTTCCATTCTGTTAGGCAGAGGACTCACTAGAAGGCTCAGCACTGTCAATCAGAGGCACACACTCTGCATCCCTGGACAAGGCATGTGCTTATGATGCTCAGACCTCTGCCTCTAAATGTTTTCTGTTGTATGGTTGCATGCCTAGGACAGTCACACCTCAAGATGAGCTTAAAAATAATGAGAAAACTGTGTGCAAGACCAGGGCACGCCTGAAGGCAGAAAAAAAATGAAGTTGTATAAATACGACTTAGCAACCTCTAAAAAATCAGTGTATTATCAACACTGCTACCATACCACATCCAAAACTCAACATCATACCAGCTTATACCAGCTGCTAGGAAGAAAACTGACTCTATCTGAGAGAAAAATAATTTACATATTGCTTGACATTTAAGTATTTCTAAAAACAGGGATGAGGATTTTCCAAAGTAGTACATTTTTTATTTCTTCCATTTTTTTTCAATCTATTTAGGGAGAACACGTGTGAGTAAACAATATTAATGTTTCCTGGTAAAGCTAAATGTAAGCTATTTAGAAGGAAAATGCAAATTAAAAATATTAGAAGTATTGTGAATAATTTGATTTTTGAAATAGCACCAATTATTGCTATCGAGTCTGAGGAATAAAGGAATACAAATGAAGATTCAAAGATTCTCAGGTATGCTAAGAGCCTAAAGAGCAAAGCATACAAAGGGGAAAATCATGCTGGAGACATCATTTTACTTTTGTTGCAAAAAGGGAGCAAACTGTTATCTAACACAATGAATACTCAAGTTTTCTGAGCTGTCCCTCAGATACAGAACTCAGGGAAGGTTGTGAATCTTGCAAAAACTAAAAAAGAAGCAATTCTTTGAACATCTCCCCTACCCTACCATAATTGAGATATCACAGAATACCTCCTAGAATATTTCTTGTGATACTTCAATGTATTTAGCAGCAGTCAGGACACATTGATCGTGGGAGAAATCTACAATATTTGTGAAGTTCACATACATTAAAATACAGTAGTTTTAAATAAGTTTTCTTCAGATTCTTTACTGTCATTTAATATTTAACTCTATTGACATTTCTTCTGTTCAAGAAATGGATGGACTAATGTTCTGGAAATTGAAGTTATGCAAGAGCTGAAACCAGCATATATATAATAAGCAATAGGAACTTGACTAGTGCTTCAAAAATTAGGTTGTATGTATATCTTTGATACTTATTTCCATCACACATTAATCTTTAATTATGACAGTAATATACTATGTCTTTAATCCAGAATAATAATGGATTTTAATAAACTCTTAATTCACATCTGTAAAAGCAAATCTTCCAGCTATCCTAAAGTTATTATAATTAGTTAAGAGTTTTTATATGACTTATTTAATTATATTTAAATTTATTTAATTAATTAATTTTCATAAAACAAAACAGCATTTATAGTTTTGGTTCTGATTTGAGCTATGATTTATCTATGCATTTCTGTAGCTCCCCAGCCTATATATGGACTTTTTAGAGCCAGACTAGAAGCTAATACAGAAGTAAAAATTGACAAGTTCCAAAAATCACCAAGTATTCCCTATTGCTGGGTTATATTACTCCTGTATGATTTATGTTGCTTATAGTAGAAGTTTATGAAACAATTTTTATACTATTTGCTTATAAGATAATTGTGTTTGGTCATTTTTGTCTTTTTATTTTCTTCTTTTCATGTTAACCTGAAAACTTAAGTTGTATAAATTGGGACAAGATGTATTCATTCATACAATGAAGATTTTGGTTCTGATACTGAAGTAGCTTATGTATTTGTATTTTATCTCTGACTCAATTGGATTTAAGAGGATCTTATCTATGTTTAAAATTAATAGTGCCTATAACCAATTCAAAGATATAGGAGGTAAATATATAGAACAAAATTCTGTAAACTAAGTCTGTATAGAACTTGCACATGAATCTTGTGCCTTTCTAGACTTTAGATTGAATGAATCACCTAAATTTAGAAAACTTATAGATATTCTTTTAGCGATGTAAAAAGTCCTTTACATTAGGTTGAATTTCTAGTCCATGGAGAGGTGATAATGATTCAATGCAACTGCATTAGATGGAGAATTTTTTGTAAATAAAAGAGGTATTAGATGATTAGTTCTTTTCAGGAAGCAGTAAAAGCATGACAGCTATATGAGGGAAGATGATGTGGAAGATGACTACAGTGCAAGGAAGGCAATTACTGTACTGAGAAATATATCTGAGCAGGGCAAGGGTGTTGGTAATAACAATCTCTGTTTACAGCCCAGAAGTCATCAGGTGTGGCAATGAATGTCACAAGGTGAGAAAATGAAAGAGCCAAACAAAAATCTCAGTTTCCTAAAAGCCATAATTTAGGAAAAAAAGAAATGAAGGCTTTTATGAAGAGAAGTAATAACTTGTTTTATTCTTAAGTATATTGTAATAAAGCAACCATCTCATATCCTGGATATTCTTGGAAAAGTTTTGAAATATTGTAATTTGTCAGCTCTCATGCAATAAGATAATTGAGGGTGTAGTCCTGCACAGAAACCCTGTAAAACCATTACTAGAATAATCATTCTTACACTTTGCTCTGGTGAATGGGAGAATGTGTAATTTGCTAGAGCTGAGATTAGAGCTGATAGTTTGTTGTGTTCAGCAATACTCAGCTCTGGATCAGTGGGCTCATCAGTTCATGAAGAAGATGGAGTAAGATTATTTTGATTTACCAGTTTCTGGTCGTTAGATAAAGCCTTGCAGCTTGTGAAATCTTTGTGCTAATGGTTTTGCAGCGAAATCTGAGTGTATGCTCTGGTCTGATGGTGCAAAAGGATGTCTATGTGCATTTAAGTGGGTAATCATATTTTCTTTACTTTCCTGCATAGACCTAATGAAGAGAAAAGTGAGGAAATTTGACAGGTTTGGAATAATGCTGGAATAGTATGCACAGTGCAATTTTGTGCTGTGTCTGTGGCATATATTGCTGAGCTATGTAGTATGTGTTGGTCACATCATGCTCTAGATCATATTTTTGTAATACCATTTGGTCTTATTTACATGTTCATTATTAAAAATACAATAGTTACATTGTGTTTGAAATATCATAGAAAATAATTTAATTTAAATAAACTAAGCACAGTTACCAGTAAATAACCTCATTAGTCCATTAGTTATATTTGCATTGTACTTCTTTGCAATTGTATTTTATTTCTCTGGCCTATATTCATATTTCTATGAGCATAGGGAAGCGTTCTATCTCACTGCATCAGACCAAGAATTAAATTTATTTGTTTGTTGTCTTGTAATTTCAAACTATCTTGTACAACACAGACTTTTCTTAGCCTTTCCATAGTTGTCATGTAGCTCTTATTTGGGTCAGAACAGAAGGCAGTATTATGTCAGAGATAAGGATGAAAAATTTTGTCAGTATGAATCTTTAAATAAGAATTGAAGTCCAGGCACTATAATGGTAACTGATAACTCTCATGGATTTTTAGCTAAATATTCAGTACCAACTTGTGTTTTTAAAATCCTTTGTGTTTTGCTTTTTTGATCCTGAGAGGAAAAAAAGTAAAAGAACAAATAAAAATAAAATAATTAAGGAAAAAAAAAATAGAAAAAGAGAAAAAGCTGGTTTAAACCTTCTGGAAAAGTTTTCTATAAGAATTTAACAGATAGCATGCTGAATATGATTGAATGACAGTACCTGATATGTGTTTTGCAAATATCTGAAAACAGCACACACAACTAGAATGGCCCAGATATGCTATATAATGGGTCCAAGCAGTCTTTATCTCACAAGGAGTATCCCTCCTGGTTTAAATTCAGTTCTGTGTAATATTAATATTCAGCTGTGTTTTGGTATAATGAAAATGCAATTACAAATATTACTTCACTAGTCCATTTTCTCTCTAAACTACAGTTTTGGTTTTCTGTTCTTTTTAACAAGTTGCATTGCTCTCCAGAAGATACAGCTTAAATTAAAAATGTCTTTATCTCCAGATATTACACTCTGTATTAAGCATATCTGTTAGTTTGCATTCAAAGCATAATACTGTCTTCATACTCTCATCAGACATAAACTGATAGGTTCTGATTTAAGAACTATAGAAATTGGTGGAGGGTACTCTTTGCACATTCTCAGCAGCTTTGAATTGAGTTGATTTGCATAGAGCATGCTAGACCACATCTTTTATAAAGGAACTGAAAGCAGCAGTCATTGAGTGACAGGATGTACTGCTCTGAGTGTAGTGGGTGTCCAAAATCTGTATCTACAATTCTATCTAAGGTCATCTAGACTGAGTCCCTCTCTGAAAGACTGTGTTTTTATTTTCAGACCAAAACTGTAGAAACTGTTCTAGTATATCCAGAATAAGTCATATCTCTTCCTGAATTTGTCTCAAACTGGACACTGGAAGGTCAAGAATTAACAGAATCTTGTAACATCATCACAGGATTCCCTGTGCCAGGAGTGCACAAAATCAAGCTCCTAAATCAAAAGAGAAGCAGAAATGCTAGAAGTGTGATACGATTACACTGTGTCTTTTTCCTAATTACTAAAGATCAGACACAGTATCGCTTCATGGATGGAGAAGGATACAAAAAGAGGCTCTTTCAGTCTCAGTTTATTGCATGGCGATGGTGTGGCCGGGAAAGAGGCCGAGCTTCTCCCCACACCAGGTATTCAGGAGAAGGGAATGGGGGTGGCTTTGGCTAGCTGCCAATGGGATGAGGACACAGAGGGGACTAGGACCGGAATATCCGACCCCCGGTGGGTACAAGGACACAGGGGAAGGTCACAGGACCGGAAAGGAAGACAGGAACTGGGGTTTGCAGGAAGGAGGTTACAGGATCCTGATTTCAGTTCTTATACCTCAGATACCGAATTACAGCATCTCCCCGTTTTTTTGTTTTTTAAGTAGGGGGATGATATTAAACTAATTTTAGTCTGAATTTATTATTTTGCCCACCATTTGTGATAAGCAGGAGAATTAGATTGTTTTATATTTGCCATCTCTATATGATTGCCTGCTGGGGTAGAAGAGATTATACCATTAATGGCTTTAAATATTAAATGACGTAGGATACCAAATGCTATCGCTACAAGGAAAAGAATAACAACAAATAACATAATGGTTTTGACTGTGGAAGTCCACCACCCAGAAAACCCCCAGCCCTTGAACAGTTCATTAAACCAGTCCTTTGTTTCTTGCTTCACTTGTCCAATCAGGTGGTTCATATCTCGCAGAGCAGCGTGGACATTGGGAGCTTTTGAAGTCAGGTTCAGGCAGCAAAGTCCTTCAAATCCCTGGCATTCTAGGCAGGTGGACGCAGGGTCTGTTGCTGCTGCAGTGGACAGGCATATGTTTTCCTGTTTGAGAGTCTGTGCCAAGGTTACCCAGATGTTTGATGTGGCTGAGGGATGATCCACGCTGCTGCCAAAGTGTTCAAGGCTAACAGGACACAGGGTTAACTGGAGGGTAGCTTTCTTCTAAAAGGAAAAACAAACAGTTTAAAACATGTTATAAGTCCTTTTCTGCCAGAGGGTATTCATTTATGAGGTTTTTTGTTTCCTTTCCCTCTGCGGCGTCTTCTTTTCGAAGCAGTGGTTACTTGCTTCTCATCTCCTTCTGCTGTAGCTGGAGTTTTGGGAACAAAAGGTTTAACCCACTTTTGGGGGATCCATTGAGGGCCTGAGGGGGTTGATACACATGCATAGCCCCTTCCCCAGGTTACTAGCTCATAGGGACCCCTGGTTTCCCATGTTTCTGGATCCCTAATCAAAACAGGTGGATGCTGAGACAATTTAAACTGTTTACTGCTGTTAAAATGACAGACCACAGGAGGAGTCATGTTTTCAAACGAACAATTCAAGAAATTGATTGTGAACAGAGCTTTACAGAGCTTTTGCTGGGGATACATCCACACAGTTGAACTGCTTTGCCTAGCTAGAACCTGTTTTAGTATCTGGTGTGTGCGTTCAACCACTGCTTGGCCTGTAGGGGAGTGGGGGATGCCTGTCTTATGTCCCAGTCCCCACTGCTGGACAAATTCCAGGAACTCCTTGGATGTGTATGCTGGTCCATTATCTGTTTTTATTTCTTTAGGGATCCCCAACACTGAGAAGGCTTGTACTAGGTGTTGTTTTACATGTACAGCCTTTTCCCCTGCATGTGCGGATGCATAAACTGCACCTGAATATGTGTCTATACTCACATGAACATATTTGAGGCGTCCAAAACTAGGAATGTGTGTGATGTCTGTTTGCCACACCTCACAGCTGCCTAGGCCCCGGGGATTAACCCCTACACCCAGCGATGGCATGGCCTGGAGCTGACAGCTGGGACAGGTGGCTACAATAGCCTTGGCCTGACTCCGTGTTAGCTGGAACTGACGGACCAAACCTGCTGCATTCTGGTGGTACTGCTGGTGGCTCAGCTTTGCCTGTTGGAAAATGTCAGGAAGGCGTGCCTTTTCAGCTGGAGCTGCAAGGGTGTCTGCCATCCGGTTCCCTTCTGTGATTTCACCTGGCAGTTCCGTGTGTGACCTCACATGTATTACATAGAAAGGATGTTCTCTGTGAGAAATCAAATAGATTAGTTTTGACAGCAGCCTAAAGAGCTGCTCATTATTGATGTCTTTGAGCACTGCCTGCTCCGCCCTGGATACTACCCCAGCAACATAAGCTGAATCTGTTACCAGGTTAAAAGGCTCTGAAAACTGCTCAAAGGCTCTCACAGCTGCAGCCAGTTCTGCAATCTGGGGTGACCCCTCCACAAACTTAACATCAGCTTCCCAATGCTGAGTTTGAGGATTTCTCCAAGTCATCACCGACTTATGGGAGGCCCCCGATGCATCTATGAACACTGTGAGTGCCTGGAGCGGTCTCCTGCTTCTCTTTTCACGAGGGATGAGGTGGAATTCCTCATTAAACAACTTATGAGCTGGGCTGTGAACAGATATCTGTCCAGTGTAGCTATCCAGAGATATCTGGAGGCTGGCATTGCTCTGTAACAGCAGTGGATCACAGTTAATATTATGACAGGTTCTGAAATCAAACAGGCTCAAGGAGCCTAAAAAGATCACCAGTCCTGTCTCTAACACTGATCCAGGGTGTCCAGGGTCCTGTGGGCACCATCTAGGCTTCATGGATGTACCTTTTTACAGCTATGCTTCCCCACTCTGGAGAGAAGCTTCTTGCTTTCAATACAAATTAGTTATCAGGTGCAGATTGCTCTTCCAGACCTTTCTGAAAATAGGTTTGAGGGCTTTGGAGATCTTTGGTGGTCTTGATCCATCTGTACTGGGTCAGCCTTGGATCAATAGTCCATGCTTAGTTTTTGACCTCTGTCCTGTGCTTGAACTGTATTGTGCTGTGCTTATTTCCAGGAGCCAGAACAAGGACATTTGCCCCAGAAAATGCTGCCATATCTCCAATGCACCCCTTGTCCAGTCACATCTCGTTCTTTGCCACAAGTTCTTACCAATAACCCTTGGTTGGCTCCATAGCTATTTAACTATAGGTGTTTGAGACACACATAAGATCCCTTGTCTTCTGGACCTCTACACTGTTATTTCAAATGCTGTGTGAATAGAGTATAATAAATTATAGTCTGTCTCAAATAATTTGCAGTTCTGAAGTAGGTCTGTCTGATCATTTGGCATACTAATTTTAATTTCTAATATCATAGTATATTCCTAAAGTGGAATTAAATTTAACACTAGTCTTTCCTTCCTGTGGATTGCTGAGATAGCTGACTTTTAAACATTATTTGCACTAGGCAATAATTTCTGGAGAGTACTTATACTTTTCAGTAAGTAGCAGTAATTAGGAAAACTGGAACTCAGGTCTTGTAAAGTATTTCAGACACCTGAAGGTGTTAGAGATTAAGAGACTATATCTGAAATGTTAGAATAAATACTGATAGAAATGGGTAAATGGGAAGAGTACCTGTTATCAATGGTCAGAAAAATCAATCTTCCAAATTGCATCTGTTCACTGAAGTTCTCTTTTTGCTTTATGCGTGTTCTTGATTGAGCTACTGTTCTGCATTTAAATTTGTAGGAATGTAGTCCATTAATCAAGGAAAGTGATTATTCTGGTAATGTCATTTATAATACCACATTTAAATACTGTGAGCAGTTCTAGGATCAGGCAGAAGGCATTCTTTATACTTGGAAACAAGGCAGGTTCTAGCCTGAATTAAAGGAAAAAAGTCATTGTTATAATAACTAAACATGGGAACATTTTTCCCAAGAAGTTATGGAATTCTTGTCTTTGAGCATTTTTGAGACCTGACCTCATTGCAAAATAATGGACATTGCCCTGAGCAGGATCCTGGTTTATAAATCCTGTGACTCGATGATTTATGAATATTTATTTCAATAAGCTAAACAAATTGAAACTTAAAAACATATGTAGTACATACAAAATTAATTAAAGGATCCATACCTTAAAATTTTTACACTAGACAATCTAATATCACAGATCATCCTTAAAATAAGGAGAAGCAACATTTATCCATAATAAATAATTTTCCTTACTTTATAAGTCGAGAATTATAAAACTATAGGATTCAGACTGCACTGTTTCTTTTTCCTAAATCCTTCTTGTATGTCCGGTAGGTTATCTCCTCCTTTTTTTACAAACTTTTCTGTGCTTCAAAACAATATAAAAATAATTAAATAAAATATCAGAATAGAAGGGTAAAGCTACCAAGTTATCTTCTAGCTTGTTCAATAATGTCACAATCACTAAAAATAACAATTGAATATATATATTTAAATAAAAATATCTTTGCTTTGTCTAGCAAACATTGTCCTCACAAGGTGTTTTCCAATTCAATCTTCAAATATCTCTCAGCAGAAGAGTATAAAAATCTGCTTCAGTTTCACCTAGTGCTTGGTTTCCAGGTTTTGTTGGATTGACAACAACGTGACATGAAAGATACTTAGATTCTTAATGAGACAGTAAACTTCTGATCTAGTTTTACTGTAAAGTAATAGATGAATACAGGTCACAATGTTTAATTAGAGCCCAATCAACATTTTTGAACAGCATCTCAGTATTTGGAGATCCAAATGAAACAGTTCTTTCTCAAGTAGGCACTTTTAAAACAAGAGGTGTTTTAACATTGCATTAGGAACTTCAAAGTGGAGCATTTGATTTTCTGTATTATAATGTGTTTGAGATATTATTATGAAGAAAATTCTATTTTCAAAGTGATAGATGAATTATTCAGATAGCTTTGATTATAAGATACATCAAACAAGTTCTTTAGTAAAGGTTGCCTATCCGAGGTTTTTAAACAGAGTGGCTTTAATGATTTGAGAAATTATGAAAATATGCTAATATTGATTTAATAATTAAAATCTGTAATACTTTTAATTATTGTGCTGGTGTCTTGTGCTAGCTCCATTCTACTGTGTTGCAGTGATGTTCATTTTTTTTAACTCAAATATATTATGCTCATGCATTAACTTGTATTAATTATCAAAGATTTGGAGACATGATTTAAGCATAAAATACAAGTCCCTCTCAACAGTGTGCCTCCAAGTCCAGGCATGGTGATTAAATCTTTTAAATTATTAGAATAATCCTGAACATTGGAATTAAAATTTAAAGTTCTACAAAAGTATCGTGAGGAAAAAAGAACTATTTTTACAAAAGGAATTGTAACAAAGAATAATTTATCTAGACATGTTTGCTTGTTTTAGTTACAATTGACAAAATAGTATTTAGATATAAACCTGCCATCATGCACAGCAATTGCAAAGCCATGAATTAAAATAGATTGATTGTATATGATCTGCTTGTAATCTATTGACAGACTCAGGTATCTTTCTACTATCTCTGTTCTACCTATTTTTGAGATAAATAATTTAATTGTCTTCTCCTTTATGTTTATATTTTTCTTTTTCTTTTTTTTTTCTTTTCTCAGAGCCTGGCCCTGCAAGGTGCTTGTGAGTGTCCCCAGCTTCTTTTGGAAAACCTTTCCAGGGATGCTACTGTGCACCTCACAGGACAGGATGCAATTCCTTTAATTTGCTATAGTATTTTTTTTTCCTGTGATTTGTAGTGTTTATGACCCTTGTTTGGTGATTAACAATGCCACTTTTACTGCTAAGTATTTATTTTCTGTTATAATCATTATTTGTAATTTTGATGAGAAAAGATATTTTGCCCGGTATATTTTTTTCTAGATAATTTCTGTGATTTAACAGCTATTAATTTTCTTTCAAGATGCAAAATATTGACAGGGTGGTTATAAGAACCAAATCCAAAATGGGACCAATTGTCTGTAATTCTGCTCATGTCAATGGAAGAATAAGTGCTTTGATGTTTTCAGGTGGCACTTGGAACCTTTCAGAGCCAATCTGTATGCAACTGTATTAGTATCAGCAATAGTTAAGAATGTTAATCTTCAAGATTGTTTTTTCTTTTAATATTGCTGTTAAGTGTAATGCAATCACACTGTAAAAACTTTCAATCACTATTTTCTTTATAACCTCTCTTGTTTTTCTTTTTCTTTTGCAGCAGATTTGCTGGATAGACTTTGTGATGGCTGCATTTTAAATCTGTTCTTTTTTTTTTTCTGTCAATTGCCACAGGTTTAGTCCCTATGAGTGGTATAATCCACATCCTTGCAACCCTGATTCTGACGTGGTGGAAAACAATTTTACCTTGCTAAATAGTTTCTGGTTTGGAGTTGGAGCTCTCATGCAGCAAGGTATACGACTCAGTCTGCTCTTTCTCTTGTGCACCATGTCCCACTTTTTGCTGGGGGTAACAGCTCTGGTGCAAGCCACCTGCATGGGTGCCTCTGTGCATGTAGCCACAAACCAGCTTTTTATGATTATCCAGGCATTCCCAACACCTTAGGAATTAGTCTGAAGAGAGATAAAAATTTAAGACTTAAAAAAGTACAGCACATCATAGAATTTATTTCCTGAACAGAAAACCCTTACAGCATAATTAAATGAAGTAATCTGTCCATTACCTAAAAAAAACTCCATTTAAACAACCTTAAAAAGAGTATATCTTCGTCAGATAAGAGTATAATGTAAAAATCTATCATTTGTTTAATTATGGTCTAGAAACTTTTCAACTACAGATTTTATCTAGTAGCTAGAACCTGTAAAATAATATAAGAGATTTAATCCTGTCCAGCCATACCTTATATTTTTGAAATCAAAATGACCATTCTTAAAGATTTTAATAAAAAGTCTGTATTCAACAATCCATGCACTGAGAAACTGATGCCATTGTTTATAATAAAATTGGCAGCTGTGTAGTCATACTGCTCAGAGTAAAACCAACTACCAGTTTAACTATAACTGTCTTAGTAAAATGCTTAAGCACATTCTTAAAAATCTGTAATT
This sequence comes from Oenanthe melanoleuca, assembly GCF_029582105.1. Classification (NCBI taxonomy): domain Eukaryota; kingdom Metazoa; phylum Chordata; class Aves; order Passeriformes; family Muscicapidae; genus Oenanthe; species Oenanthe melanoleuca. The sequence goes on from NC_079336.1 coordinate 39,834,756, forward strand.
TCCTTGCCATATTCCTCTTATTTTGAAAGCATACCAAATATATAGATCCATAAAAATATACAACCATTTTATTACCTTTTTTCCATAAGGATTTGAACACAGCCATATAATATCAGACACATTTGAACAGCACAGATTCAGTTTTTGCTCTGACATTTCACTGGGCAGTACAGTGTAATACAAAAGATTGTTAGTCCTGTTAAAGAGCCATTAAAAGGAATGACTTTTCTTTCTGGAAAAATAACCATTGCATATCCCCACAAAAAAATAATAGAAAACGTTGGCAGGAAAAAGTGCATATTGGTAGAGTTGTTTTAATGGATATACCTGAGAAATAATTTTAAAAAGTTCCCATTATAAGTACACCAGCTATAAATAAGTCCTGGTTTTAACTCATCAAATGATTTCATGAAGCTCTCCTGTAACTGCAGTAAATATTCTGTCATATATCAGCTTGGTAGGCTTAAAAAGTCTGTAATGCCTCAGCGAAAAGAGAATTGTGCTCAGAAAAACATGAATTAATGCGTGAAAATAAATCAGGATTTCAAATCAGAAATGAAAATACATCTATATTTGGCTAAGTGTTTACTATCAACTAGGTTGTCAGTATACATTTCCAGAAATTATATAGTTGAGAAAAAATTGCCAAATATATGTTTGTAAGATAATGATTGCTTTTGAGCAAGCTATCAAAAAAAGAGATGCTGAATGAAAGAAGGTATTTTGAATTCCATTCACAGGTCTCAGAATTGTTGGAATCTCTATCAATGATAAGTTTTATTTCCTATGTGGCTGTATGGTTCTTCATATTTCTGGAGAATGGAAAAAGCAATTTAGATTTTCACATCCTCTTTTTTGCAAGAAAAAGGTATTTTAGTAACAGCTAAACATTGGTTTTGAGAATCACAATCAGAAAAAAAGCCCCAACCTTCATTTTAAAAGATATCTTCAGAGGATAATAGTTTTCCTTGAAGGAAAACTAGTTTTTCAGAATTAAGGCTGACCCTCTGTCCTTGCCTTATATTATTTTACCTTTACTTAGTTCATCCTTTAATAAACCTTAAAGGCACCATTTTAAGGATGCCGTATCAGTCTTGATTTTGATGATTGCTTTAAAAAAAATTCTCAAAACCCTAAGGTCATCTAAAAGTAGGCTTTTAGACAAGCACACAAGTTCTCACCTAATAGCAATAACTTTCCACTGGAAACAATATAAAAATGCTTGGGCCATACTCATGTTAAGAGCTGCTTCTTTACAAAAGACTTGGTAGTGCTGGAGGATACATGATAGAGGAAGCTCATACATGTCTTGCTGGCACCTCTCGCTCCCAGGAAACTGTGGGACATAGTGCTGGACATGACGTTGCCTTGGGTACATGACAGTCAGCCCCTGACCAGGCTCTGTTTCATGGGCCCAGGGGCACTGGGTCTCAGTCCTTGGTAAGGTATGAACGTGTGCTGACTGGGGTAACTGCGGCGAATGTCTCCACCCTTCCCTTCTTTCCAGTCCTATCTGACGCTACTGGTGTTGGCTTTTCAAATGAAATGAGAGCAATTAAAAAGAGTTCATGATAGTGGGCTTGTTGGGAAATCTCTTAGTGTTATGGTGTCTAGGTGTCTGACTAACAGGGCCTAGGAGCAACTACATCAGACAGGTACTTTTCTACTTTTTCCCTTGCAGAATTCTAGGCAGAGTCTGGCGCTGGAGTTGGCTGTCATGTCCAAGTCTGTCAGCCTTTTTTGTTTGAAACAGCAAGGGTAAGATGAACTGCAGGGTAAGATGGGCTGTTTTTGAATACAGTAGTCCAGTTATGATACCACTTCTTTTTTCCCTTTCTTTTGTTTCCTTCCTCCCTCCCTCCCTTCCCAGTCCTGTTCTTTTTTTTTTTTTTTTTTTTTTTTTTCCTGCATTAGGTTTGAAAGTTTGGCATAATCTTTCACTTATATGAAGATGTGTTACCTTGCTGGACCAGTTCCTTAACTAATTCAATATAAGCACTAAAATTTAACAGGAATAAAATAGTCCATCTTGCCTTCATTCCATTTTACCCAGGAGATTTAAGAGCAAACATAATAGTAACCAATTAACAAAAAGGGGTTGTTTCACTACCATGGTGTAGTGGATATGATGAAACTGTTTCCTTGAAAACAAGTTTCCAGATACTTCCAAAAGACCGTACATAAAGGTCTTAAAATGGAGCTAGAAATTGTTTATTGACATCATTAGAAATTCCATTTCATTTGATTATAACATTATGGAAAAAATTCCATATGTACTCATTTATAATACATATTTGTAATTGTATATTAGAGTGATTTAATTTATTCCTATTTTTAGTAATTAGACACAAGAGGAGTTTACAGGCTTCAATTTGTCTCATTAGGCTCTAAATTAACATTAAAAATTATGCAAATTACTATAGAGTGTCTGTTCCTCCTCCATTCTTTAGTGCCATGAGCAGGCAACTCCAGCAATGCATTATAATCTATCTTTATCTAGTTTATGCATAGAAGTCTGATATTTTTATTGCTATTCCATTAAATTGAAGTGTGTAGTATAGCCACCCATATTTATATGAAATTGTGGGGCTAAACATAGAGATGGGAGATGTTTTTTTTTTTTTAATATCTAAACATTTAATAAACTATCCTTTACATCAATGCAAATGACAAAGCTCAAAAGCACATTTAGAACAGATTGAAGATTTTATTTTTCAGATATGAAATTCTTTATTTCACATTTGGTGCCTTCATCAATTGCTTAGTTTTTCTGGAATGCAAGTTGAAGCAACTACTTTCTTTGTATGATATTTATATTTATATATATATATATGTGTGTGTGTGTGTATATATATATGTTTAGAAATTTTAAAATGGCACTGATCATTGAATCTCCCATTGCTATGTTTTGATTCTCCAGAAAGACCTGTCTTTATAAGTTTAACCAGTTATTTTGCATTTCAGTTGTGTCTGTTTGTACAAGCAGTACATGTAACCCTGTAGCTTAAAGATTTTTTTGCACAGTGATTCCATCTCCCCACTGTGGCAAAAAGTGCTGAACGCTTATTAATTGTTTTCTGTGCATCCGTTTCACCTTTCTCCCCTGGTTTTTGTTAGGTTCTGAGCTCATGCCTAAGGCCCTCTCCACCAGGATAGTGGGAGGCATTTGGTGGTTTTTCACACTTATCATCATTTCCTCGTACACTGCTAACCTAGCCGCCTTTCTGACAGTGGAACGGATGGAGTCCCCTATTGATTCTGCTGATGATTTGGCCAAGCAGACAAAGATAGAGTATGGGGCAGTTGAAGATGGAGCAACCATGACTTTTTTCAAGGTAAGTTTCATATTCTGTTTGAGGAGATGTTATATCCTGATTTTTGGGAGGAAAGCTTTTGCACCTTACTGAGGGGCAATTGGTATGATTCCTGATGCTGCCAAAAACAAATGAAAACCATTTTTTTTTTTAATTAATTAAAAAGATCATGAATCAAATGAAAAATCTCTCACAGAAAAAGTTTTTTTGATAATTTTCTTTTAAAGAATTGAATTTATGGCAGTGAAGTACATTAAGAAACCTGAATGAATTGCTCAGATCTATAGCTGTGTACAGCACTAAGCTTTGTCATATTAAGTTTATTTTAATTCAGCAGCATTATACCTAATTGTAGTCTTTACTCAAAAAGCACTAAGGATATTAGTGGCTTTACTGAGGAAAACTTTTCGGACTTCATAACTTTGAGAAATTTTGAATGAAATTTTGGGTCCATGTCAAAAGCTTCGATTATCCCAGTTTTTTCTGTTCCTTTTAACCTGCTATTAAGATAATTCAATTTGAAATATAGTGAAATGAGATACTGAATTAGAGGAAAATATTTCTTGTTTAGGTTCATCAGGCATTTAAGCAGACTTAAATTAGTGAAAGGTATCTATGAAGGGAGAGAAGATGGTTTCTTCTCTAACTCCTTATGTTGGATAGCACAGAGATTGTCTCAGATCTTCCAGAGATGTTTAACAATATTTGCCTGATCTTTGGTAACTTCTGAAAACTTTTGGATAAGATAGTGTAGTTTCAAGAGATATAATGCTGTCACCTAAACCCCTGCATTGACTGCTGCATTGGCATTTGTATCAGTAAACTGAGGATCTAGGTAGTTTTTAAACTGCTGCAGAAATTGAAGACTGTGTGCTCAGTTTCTTTCATGAAATTCAGAGAGCAAAAAATTGTTGATATATCAAGGCTGAATAATTTCTACTTAATCTTATGAACATAAGCCTTGCACCTAATCACTGTGTACAAATAGTTTTAATTAAAAAAAAAATAAAATTTCTAAGGCTTTCAGCTTCTGCTTGGAAATAAAAATAATTCAACTCCAGTATCTCAGAATGCTTCAGGCTGCTTAATTTAAAGCATGCATTGGGAATGTTCTGAGTATTCTCCTCAGAATACACATTGGAAAAGGAGCTGATGAAATTGATAGAAGTAACTAATCAGCTAGAGATCTCTTCATGTCAGAAAATATGTGAAGCAGCTAAAAGTAACAACATTGAAAGTTTAAAGTCAGGATTTTTTAGAAGAGTCAAAATTATTTTTGTCTTGAGACATAAAGATGTAACACAAGGTATTTATTGAATTACGAGAAAATACTATAGGGATTTGACTTAATTTTAGTATGGCAGAAAATGTTGATCTAATTCTATTTCAGATTCAAACTGAAATACTAGGAAGCAACTTTAAATTTTAAGTTTTCCTTCTCATCCTTTATTTTCTTATTTGCATTTTTTAATGCCCCTAATGTGGGTTTTCTAAGTTTCTAAGTGCACAGAGACTATTCTCCTTCTGTGGACTTTTTTTCCTCTGCATGTTAATATAGTACTTCCTTTTCTGCACACTTATTCCTTTCTGCTCTCCTTATTCTTCTGTTTATATTTATCTAGATATATTTTGTGATTATCTAATATATTATATCCAAGAACTAGAGAAGCCTTGCATCTAATGAAAATAACATTTTCACATCCTTCACATCCAAAGTTTTTTATTTGCAGTTGAAATAACCTAGACATAAACATGACAGATTTAGGATGTCAGATCACATAATTTAGTATTACCTTTTTCACATTAATGAATTCTCCTCCTTCACTATGTCTGAAAAAGAGAAATTATAAGAAAACATAGGTTTTCTTTATTTGGCTGTTAAATTTTAGGTCAAATTAAGGTTCGTTCTGTCAAACATATATATTTTTTGGACTTTTGTGTGAACACGTCATAACTTGCAAGTGTTTTATGACATGAAACTGAACTAATAATTAAGAACTGTTCCAACTTTGAACCAACTGATTTGAAATATTTTTTCTGTTATTTCCTATCTCATCTAGTAGTAAATTAATTTATATTATTTGCTGCTACTATTAATATTTTTATTATTGATGGATATTATTTACATTATTATTAATGAAATTAATTTAAACTTAAGTATTGGACATAGCTACAGACAGTAGCTACAGTACATCTGTTCTTGCAGATTATAGATAAGTGAAAATCATGCTCAAATAGAAAAGTAAATGAAACCTATATGATCCCATTTGATTCATTCAGTGTCTGAAGCAATGTCCAGGAAAACATTTGAACAGTGTAAATGCTATGCATAAGAGCTACCTGTGAAAGGAATGTAGGTTAATTACATATGTATTCCATGAAAGATAAACCAAAACATATATATGTACAGTCTTTAACAGTGTACTTCCTGGTAAAATTCAGTATTTTTACCTAATGATGTGGAGTTACCAGAAAATAAAGTACTATAATTTTTTGGTCAACATAGTATATCTGCATTTGCATGTTTTCAGAACATACTTTTATTCTGCAAAAGTTAATTACTTCAGGAGCATAATTTCCTTACATAAATAAAGTGAAAATGTAAAAAAATATTTAAAAATAAGACTTTAAGTGGAATTGCATTACAAGGTGCTTCTAGAATTGAATATCTCATAGAGAATGCTAAAAAATACAAAAAGTACTTAAGCACAAGACTCTGATAAAATGTTTTTAAATGGTGTATATTATATTCTCTAATATATAGATAACTGAATATCAAGTAGGAAGTGCCTTTTTGTATGGCATTAAGGAAAATACTAATGAACTTTTATGTCTTGTTCTGGTGATCACACTTTGAAAATATGCTTAAAATTGCAAAGAGTTCATTAAAGGTGAAAGAATGACTGTAGGTCTGAAAATAAGCATTGGAGTTAGAGGCTAAAGATCTGTCTGTTTAATCTGCTGAAGAGAAGGTTAAGAGGTGACTTGATCATGGCTGGCAAGTGCCTTAATGGGAATGAAACTTTTGACAGTAAATGACTCGCTAATCTAGCAGAAAAAGGCATAATGAGATTCAATGCTTCATAGCTGAAGTCAGGCAAATTCAGGCTAGAAATAAGGTGCATATTTTTAAGAGTGAGAGTCATTAACCACTGGTATAACTTATCTAGGAGTGGGCTGGATTCATCCATCACAGGCAGCCATTATGAGGAAGATACACACAGCACAGCCCAAGCATGTTCTTTTGATTTAGAGGTCTCTCAGTGAAACAGAGAGCTTTCATTATACAGGAGGTCAGATCAGATTTTAGTAGTACTCTTATGCTTCAAAAATCTAAGAGGGTATGAATTCTGGTATACAAAGACAATTGAGAGGATAAATTTATCATCTGTGTGTATGTTTATCCTTAGCTACTTTTGTCTTTTTAATGAGAGTGGATTGAGTAAAACAGTGGCGCTGTGTCCCAACAAGATATAAAGGCACCAGATGGTTTGCTAATGTTAAATGAAATTATCATATCTTATTAATAGTTATTAGTTCAAACCACAGTGAGGCTTGGTAGCTGCCCACAAGACTGACAGTAATTTCTGCATAAATTACCTATATAGAAATCCGTTGAATTATTTTCTTTAAAAACCTTTGGAGGGTGGCCAAAGCTGTGTGGTGCTGAAACAAAAGAACCAATTATGAAGGGGAACCTAAATGGGCATCAGACAAACAAGCTAGCTGCTGGATTAAAACCTCCTGAAGGTAAAAGTCTTGGAGGGCGCCTGGGGTATATGTAGAAAATGCTGTTACCCTTGTGAGTCAAGCATCCTTGTGAAATAGCTTTGATGAAAAAGGAGAATGTAGTCTTCAGGATTTTACTAGGTCCTTCATCTCATGCCTCCTCTAGGTCTAAGAAACATGAATTCCAACTGTTTCAGAAGCCAGAAAGCAAAGGAAAATTTCAGTACTCTTTCCCCTTAAGATCTGCTTATCTGGTCTGAGCATGGAAAGGAAATAATTTTGAAAGTCCATTATGTGCCTGGTGGGTCTGCTAGGCTAATTCATTGTGAATAACAAAGAAAATCTTAGTATTGTCCAAGAATTAGAAGGAAAGATATGTGAAAGTAAGTTCTAAGCCTTATGTGCTTTTAGGGTAGGAGTGTGCTTTCCTGATACATGCTTTGATGTTTCTCAGATTATGGATGTTTTCATAGTTATGAAATCCTCTTCCTTTCTCTTGGCCACTTTTGTCACTATTGACCACTTTCAAACTTCAGAAACCTGTCTTTTTATGTGTTTGGAATAGAATAAAATAAAAAGCATTTATTATTTTCATGAAAGGTAGTGATCATTAACTGTTCTTGGATGAAAGAAACCTCAGATTTTTCATTGTCTCTGATTTCTGTGGTCTCTCAGTCTATGTTTCTCACTTGGTTTTCTTGCTGAATTATAATTCTGAAATTGAGAAGGACAATATTAATTCTCCCCAGGTTCTATTTGCACCACACTTCTCCACCCTCACACACAAAAAACCTACTTCAACACATACACATGTATGTGGCCTACACTGTTGAGATATTTCTCATGAAGCTGTCATATGCTGTTGTTTCTCCCATAATTTTTCATATCTGTAACTTTCAATGTCAGAATTTCTTTCTCTGTAGGTTTTATGTACAGTACCAGGTACAACGGAACTTTTCTTACTTATGGTTACTAGGCATTGGCATACCAAATAGTAAAAACCAAAGTACTTTTTCATTCTATAATAGCAGTAAATTAGTGCCATTACTGCTGCATCACAAATTAAAGGTCTTCTCAGCTCCCTGTGAGACATGTATTTTATATTCTTGTGTTGATAAGGAAGCTGAGGCACTAAACAGGATTGCATCTTTTTCAAGATCATTTAACGAAAGGTGGGGAACTAATTCTGGTGAAAGGTAGACTGGGGACTAATTCAGGAAATCTGACTATGCTGTTTACATTTGCCAGTTTCTTTCCTTTTCTTCTTTAGGACCAAGTTTTGTTCTCCAGCTCTACTTTTCTACAATAGATTTCATTTCTTCCTGCATTGCTTTCTCTCTATAAAGAGACATGCTGCTCACCCTTTTTGGTCATTTTCTTTTCCCCCATGCCCTCACATTTTACTCTAGCCATTTTGTTGCCACCTCTCTGCAGAAATTTAGAGGAGCAACAACTCAGCACTCTTTGTCTGTCTTCTCCTTCCACATTCTCAGCCTGTTGTCAAAAGAATTGGCCTTAAGCTCTACCTATACATTACAAAGTCTCAAACAGTCTCTTAAAGCTGAAGGAAAGCTTATAGGGGAATTTTCCCACTGCTTGCAGCTGGGGTACAAATAACACATTCTGTGACATAACCAGAAGCAGTAGAAGAATAAAGGTATTAATGTCATTCATTTGTCATGTGTGAGGTTGGCATTGATGTGCACAAAGCCAATAGTTCAGTGGGATTCTCAAGCCTGGGTTTGAACGCTGTAATGGACAAATGATAATTTATTTGTTTAACAAGTAAAGATGCAGTACAAACACTTGGCTGTATACACACAGAGAACCTTTATTTTAATGCTTCAAATAAAACCACATGAAGTTTGGCACTGTATTAATTATTTGGTGCAATTGTTGCAAATAAAAAATGAGAAAAGTACCACTTGTGAGTTTCTCAAATATCCAGTGACTGACAGTGACTAATGGAAAACAGCCTTTTGGATCACAGTTTCCATGTACTAATTTTGATAATGCATGAAAAAGAATTGGTAGCAGATACTACAGATACATATTCAGCTTGATTTAATAATATTTCACTTTATAGAAAAGTTGCTTTTTGATGTAACAAAGAGACTTGTTCTTGCATGAAAAAACATGCTGTACATTTCACAAAAAAAAGGGAATCAAATATAAATACCATATAAATATTTTTTTAATTTTTATTTATTTTTGATCATGCTGGTTTAGACCTAACTGCTAGAAAAAGCAACAGCTGAAATGCATAATTTCCTCTTCGCCATGTTTCCCTCTTTGCAAGAATGCCACTTAGTTAACCACTGCTTCTTTTAATATTAAAAAACCCAAACAAATAAACAAAAAAAACCCCAGATATAGTTGTAAATCTCTAAAACAAGAGGTCTGTGGTGACTTCATACAGTTGTAAGAACTAAATCTGCAACAGCAGAGCCTGTGAGGGTGAGATAAAGCTTTTGCCCAGAGATCTTAAAGCATCTCTGCATCACTGAGTTCTACTTATATTTGTAAAAGATCAGGGAAGGTAGGCGATGGTAGGTAGGTTATATGACACATTAACACAGACTCTAACAAGAAGAGCAGTGCATTTGAATTCCATATAGAAGAAATTACAATGAATTTGGTACCATTAAGTTCTCTGGGGTGAAACTGTCTTTCTTTTGAATTTGAAGGCAGGAAGCAGAACAAATTCACAGAAAGTGCTCCATTCCAAATAACTGTCTAGTTATCAGGACAGTGGTTTTATGCTGTCTTGACCCTTAGAGTCCTTATTAATCCTGCAGTTAATAAGAACAGATGTTTGGCTTTGTGTTGCATTCCAGTGGCAAGGCATGAAACTCACCTAAAAATAGATGAATTGTAACAGAAATCCACTACCTTTCCACTCTCATGTTTGTCCCCACCTATGCCTTTTCTCTTCCCTTTCTCCTTTCCCTGTTCCTCATTTCTTATACCCTTCAGTAAGGACTGAAAAAGATGAACTTTTCATTTCTCCAAAGACTATTCTATATATCTGGATAGTAAATACTCTTAATAAGCTGCTAGATAACGTTTGATTATACTCAAAAACCACAGGGTTCATATTTATCAATTACATTTGTCTCAAGCTACAGCTCTTAGAAATAAATGGAACATGTAAGACATTTTGATATCCTCTCAAGGAAAAAATATAACTTTCCAGTAAAAACAAGAGTAGACATTCACAATAATTAAAATATTGAACAAATCATTAAGATGTTAGTTGAATCCCCACTAGTTAATTTTGAAAGGAAAGAGATGTCAAACTGAGTCATCAAAAATAAAGGAAAGTTGGCATTATGAAAATTCTAATTTCTCTTTGAATCGATTAAACTTTTCCATAACTCAGTATCGGTTTCTGCCTTACCAAAATTCTTCAGAGGGGAAAAACTGCTGTGCTAATCTTCCCATTGAACTCTCAGGTGGGCTACCCTATGGTCCCATAAGTATTTTAAGATATGACTATTATGTAGAGAGACAGTAAAGAAATTTTTCCTGCTATTCAGATGGAACCTTCTGTGCATCTGTTTGTGCCCATTGCCTCTTGTGCTATTGCTGGTCATCACTGAGCAAAGCCTGGCTCTATTCTCGTGACATCCCCCTTCAGACACTTATTCACATTGATGTCCTGTGTCATTCATCTCTTCACGAGGCTGAGCAGGCCCAGTTCCCTCAGCTACTCCTTATAAGAGAGATACTCCAGGCCTTTGCTTATCTTCATAATCCTCTGGATTTCTTCCAGCAGCATCATGTCTCTTGTACTGAGGAGCCCAGAACTGGTCACAGCACTCCAGATGTGGCCTCACTAAGGCTGGGTAGAGGACCAGGATCTCCTCCTTCAACCTGCTGGCAATGCTTTACCTAATGCATCCCAAGATACCATTTACTTTCCTTTGAAGTCAGATGGAGTTTAATCTCCACTAGTCACAGTGAATTGCTATTCTCAATGGCTTTTCAATTCTGTTTTATTTTGTTTTAAGCCAGTCTAACTCCAAGTAGTCCAAGCTCTTCTCCTACCTTCGGCCTCAAGCACTGTTGGCTCTACATGCCTTAGGCCTGTGGCAAGAGTCAACCCAGATTTCTGATCCAGCTACAAGTGAACATTTTAGTTGTTGCATTTTAGTTTTCAGTTGTGAAGCAAACTGCTCTAGCTGCTAGAATGTTAGAACTGATGGGAGTGGAGCAGTGTGTCATTACATGGCAGGGCAGTCTTATATCCTCTGCTAAATGTGAAAGCCACTGGGAATCCACACCCTTTGGGAAGTGACTTACATCACCTAGACACTTGGAAGTGTGACAATGAGAAAATCAACAATGCTGAAATTGCTGATACTTACAATGTGCGTTTTCTTTATGCACTAATGCAGGTTTTCTCTTAACTGGTGACCCATTTTACTTCCTTTTCCTTACCTATGCCATCCACTTTCTGGCCTCTTCAGGGCCTGTAATGACACTGCTGACAGGATCAGATGTAAGAGAATTACTGATCTCTGGATTCTCATCATAAGTTTAGTTGCAAGGCTTTTTCCTTCAGAAATGCATAACATAATTGCTCTCTCTTCTTATCACCTTTCTCTCCTGCTGTTTTCCCCAGGAGGCAGGGTGAGAATACTTCTCTTTTTTCTTCTCTTTTCAGCTTTTTTTTCCCTTTATGTTTGTCTTCAGATCTTGAGCAAGGTGAGAGAGGGAGCTGAACTAGATCACAGAGAAACCTTTAACTGCACAGCATTCTGTATGAAAGACATCATTCTGAGATAGGGTTTGTTTAGAAAATTCAGAGTACATCTGAACATTTTTAACTATCAGAGTCTAAAAAAAAAAACCAAACACCTTGCTCTTCAAAGCAAATAGATCTGTCACCAAGTAGCCGTGTAAAGTTTGCCAGATTTGATCTGTGACTTACCCCAGGAATGTGATTCAGAAGCAATTGTCCAGAGTGAACCGGCCCTGGGTTCAGCCATTTTTTTGTGAGATCCTGTCATATGAACAACCTTCAGTGTTGAACTTCTGCCCACTAAAACATCCTGAAATCCTCCATTCATTAGAAGAGGTGAACTCTTAGTTTTGCCTGTCAATTGATATATCATAGTACCAAGGTGTTGTCCAACTACATTTGTATTGCTTTGTGTACAGAAATATTTTCAGTGCTGGAATTGCCCCAGACATCACCTAAAGTCTTATTATGCTGATGAATTTCTTCTCCAGAGTGTTTGTTGAGATTGATTAAACCATCTTTTTTTGCAATAGATCTATGGTAATAATTATGTAATTATGCAAGCTTTTTTGCCTTTTAGGCATTTTTCTTTATCCATGTATTAATTGAACTTGTATTTAATATATTAAAGATCCTTAATCTGCACAATATACTTTACTAGTTTATGACAAAATATACTAAAGAATGCTTTAGAATCATAGAGTTGTTTAGGTTGGAAAAGAACTCTAAGTCCAACCATTAACCTAACACTACCAGCTCCACCATTAAGCCAGGACCTCAGGCACCTCATCTGAATGTTTTAAATACCTCCAGGGGCTGTGACATAATCACTGCCTCAGGCTGCCTGTTCCAATTCTTGACAGTCCTTTCTGGCAAGAAATCTTTTACTAATATCCAGTCTTACCCTGACAAAATTTGAGGTCATTTCTTCTCATCCTATTGCATGTTACTTTGGAGAAGAGACTGTTCCCTACCTTGCTACAACCTTCTGGTAGCTGTAGTGAATTTACACGAAGTTCTCCCCTGTGGCTCCTATTCTTCAGGCTGAATACCCCCACCTCCCTCAGCTAATCCTCATAAGACCTGTACTCTAGACCATCCACCAACTCTGTTGTCCTTCTCTGGATGTTCCAGCACCTCAGTTTCTTTCTGCTAGTATAGAGGGGCTCAGAACTGTACACAGGTTTCGAGGTGTGTGCTCATCAGTGCCAGTTCCAGGAGGACAGTCTCTGCCCTGGTCCTGCTGACCACACCATTGCTGGTGCAGGTCAGGATGCCATCAGCCTTCTTGGCCACCTAGGCTAGCCACCGCTGGCTCATTCAGTCACTTGCCAACCAACATCCCCTGGTCCTTTCCCGCTGAGCAGCTTTCTGGAATAGTGGCTGCTCTTCCCACTGTCTGTAGCTCTGCATGGGGTTGTTGTGACCCAAGAGCAAGACCCAGATATTGGCCTTGATGAACCTCATACACTTGGCTTTAGCCCATCAATTCATACTATTCTGTCTATTCTAACCTATCCTCCAGTGTATCAACACTCCCACACAACCTGGTTTCATCTGCAAACTGACTGAGAAGGGCACATTTGACCTCCTAATCCAGATAACTGATACAAATATTTAGCAGGACTGGGGCCAGTACTGAGCCCTGGGGAACACCAGTTGTGACCAGCTGCCAACTGAATGATATATAACTCCATTCACCAGTCTTTGGGCTTGGCTATCCAGACATTTATTTTACCCAGCAAAGAGTGTACCCCTCCAAGCCATGAGCAGTCAGTGATCAGAAAGAGATACTGAAAAGCAATTTGCAAGCAAAATCCAGATAAATTATCCTGTGAACTCTTGTGGTTTGAGGGAAGCATGAGAGCTTTTAGTATATTAATACATACTATTGGTAAACTATTATTTACTAGCAAAGGATATTTCTTACCTTAAAATATTTGTTTGTATATCTTTGCATTTGAAAACTGAAATCTGTTACCTCTCAAAAAATTATAAAAAATGGCAAATACCATGGAGGCCTTTGAAGACTTGAATTTCTTGGTCTTTCTTTGAAGAACACTTCTTTTCTGCTGCAGGCCAGTGGCAAGACAGAAACAGTTCTGTTCCTCTTTCTTTAGCTCTCACTATTTGTGTGTCTTTTATGTCTTAGTTTTTCTTAAACTAGTCATGCCTTCCTTGACTTACAAAGTCTCTTCCAGAACTTTTTAGAAGCTTCTATTTGACATTTCTGGTAGAAGTTTCATGTACTCTTACATACATTTCCACCTTCTGAAAAAGGAATATGCATCCCTAAAGGAACTTCCTGTGAGGAAGGAATACTAGCACCAAGAATTTTCTGTGATTTCATAGGAATGCTCTTTACCTCTTCCTCCACCCTATTAACTTATCTGGAAAGAAGCTTTGAGGATAGTTTCTTTGATTCTAAGACTTTTATCTAAGCCTATTTAGGTAGTTTTCATTCAAGGGTATTTTTATTCAGGCTGAATTGCTAAGGAGCTTACTTGAATTGAATAAAAACCAACAGCTTGGTTTCTTAATTTATTTTATGGCTACACCTTGTATTCCTGATGCAGGTTTTGTTCCTGGTAAAGGAGAGATTCTTATCATAGTTCATTAGAGACGTGCAATCCAACAATGCCATTCTAGTCAGGGGTTTGGCTACCCCTACAATCAGAAGTTAGCAGAGGAAACATTGATCTTTTAGCTTCCTCTTCCAGTCACAGCATGTTCATAATGAAGAAGATTTGGCAGTTTCATTCACTGTCTTTTCAAATCAGATCATCAAAGATGAAAGGAGGGTTGAACGGGAACCACAGGTTCATTTCACAGAAGTACTGAGGCCAATTATTTTTTAAACTCTTGTTAATCTCATAAAGAATTTCTAGATTTCTTTCCAAGTTAGAGCTTGATTTCTAAATACTTCAAATAAATGCCTTAACACTTACAAAAAAACATCGAGGCTTGTGTTCTTAATCTTTAAATCTTCAATTTTTATTTCCGAATTGAAAAATTACTTTGGTAAATTGAATCTCTAACATAAGGGAATAAATATAACAGGAAAACCACCAGCACTCTCAAAAGCAGCAGTTGCAATAACTTGTAATTTGTGATTTTTTTTTCCATTTCTTCACTCTAGTGATGAAATCAAGTCATTAGAAATCTCCTATTATTGTGTATTTGTTACTCAAATTCTTAATATTTTATTTCCTTACACTGTATTGCATTACATAAACCCTATTTTAATGTTATCAACTGCTACTGTAGTTAATTTTGCCTCATGGGTAAAATGTTTAGCAAAAGTAATCTATTATTCTTTGTAGATACAGGAATTGTAAAAGAAAGTTTGGCATCTCTACAATAACGAGTAAAAGCAGGAATAGCATGTATTCCTGAAGTTTCTCCAAATGTATGGGGTAGGACTGTACTAAAAGCAGATTGGTGAATTGGTACACTGGCATAGAAAGGATATCAACTATTGATTGAGACAATTTAATAGGAAGGCATAATAATATCCTGTGGTTTGGCCTCAAAGCCAGAAAACACATGCACACACATACACACACATACACAGAAGGTTTGTTTGGCTAGGAAAGATGTAGCTCTTGAAACATATCAGGCAGGTTTCTCCTCTCCAAAATGTAGATACCTGCTTTCCTCTTCAGTAGCCATCTAGGTGTCCCTGACTGACACTGGAAAGAAACTGAAAGGCACCAGAAAGCAATTCCTCTGTACTAAGCAAATGTCCTAGGACAGCATTCTCCAGAGTTACAGAAATTAATCCGTATTGTGATGATAGAGAAACTTAGGTTAGTACCTGGGTGTAGATACTTAATGTGCAGGTGGCTAAAAGTATTTAAGAAGAATCTTATAAGATTTATGCTCACTTTTTAAGCACTAGACCCTTTTGATATATGCATAAACTACAGTTTGACCATAGGGAGAGGCAATGACTTAAAAAAAAATCTATGTACTCAAATTAATTAATTTTACAAGGAATAATACACATAATTCCAGTTTTGTACTAAAACTGACTGATTTAACTATCACAGTGGGAATGTTTGTTTTCTTTTAGATTAATGGTTTAAAAACTGCAAATAAATTATTTTCTAACATGTGGGCACTGAAATGAGCACATAAAAAGAAAGAAAAACAAAGATAGGAATAATCTCTCATGGAAAATCATAGAAAAAGCTCATGTTTTGGCTTACAGTCTGAGTTGAAACATGGCCAAAACTGTGGTCTGTGTACGTAAACATTGCATTTAGAAAGATTGAACTGGTCACAATGAGTAATCCACTGATTGCAAGGGCTTGTATTTCAAAAAAGAAAACAAAAGAAGTAAAAATAAAGAATAAACCCTATGCAATATTTTGATAAGTTTATATGGCTCCGTGTGTTTGATCACATTAGACGTTCAGTACATTTATCTTCCACCAGCAGCACAGGTGTTGCTGTGTCATCTGCTGTATAACTTGTCATTTTTGTTACACTTATAAGCTCAATTTTTTTTATTAAATTAGAGACACAGGTGCAGGCTTTTGATGTGTGCACCAGTGTTTGTATATTTTATTGGAAGTACATGGTAATATTGACATATTCTGTGTCAGAATTTTCATGAAAACGTGAAATTGAAGGGTACAGTTCAGCTGGCATATGGGAGATTAGTAGGATGACACAGCAAAATTAACAACCTTGTTTAGAGGAAAAATAAAATTAGCTGACATCCAGAACAAACTACATCCTCTAACAGATTCTGAATCATAAATTATGTTTTGCAAATTTTATTTTTATATGATTTCAGATTTCTTAGTTAGAAACTAGAAGAGAAAAATTATTATAGCTAGAATAGAATATTTCAGATGGGAGAGGTCTAGAGTAATCACCTAGTCCAACTGCCTTAGCAATCCACAGCTGACCAAAAGTTAAAGATTAAAAAAAATTAAAAATTATTAACCAAAGGCCTTTTAAGCACTGTCAGGCTTCTGTCATTAACCACATCTGCAACATGCCTGTTCTGGTGTCCTAAAGATGTTTTAAAAATTATTGCTATAAATCATGATTTGTCACCCTGATTTTGAAGTAAGAATTCTGAAGTGGATTATTTCAAGTAGCATGTATACTGAAACCTCTACATGGTGTTTCACATGTATTTTTAAAAATGTCTTCTATATCTCTGTCTTATACACATTCAGACTATATTTTTAGTAGTTAGCAAAAGAGGACAGGATCATTTTTAAAGTCATGGTCACTGGGCTAAACTTTCTTTTCTATCAAAATTAGACAATCATGTACAAACACCCCATTAGGAACAGTCTTTGGTATGTATTTGACATCTCTGGAACTGTTATCTGTTTTTCATTTCTGTCCTGCTCAGAAAAGAAAATGTTACTCAGTTGTACTGGTTCAACTTAGAACAAATTAATTGTGAGAGTTATTTGTTATAAATACAACCTGAAAATCCTAAAATGGAACTAAATCTTTAATTCTTCTATGTTTATTTCTTAAACATAAATTGCCATTGATTCCAGTAACTATTAGGCATTTCAATAACTTTGTGACTCAAGGTCTAAAGACATACCAAAAATAAAAAGGAAAAGAAAAGACCTAACTCTAAGTAAGACTAAACACAGAATTAATTGTAGCCACTAAGATTTAATTAATCTGAAGTTTCACAAAACAAATAAATAAACAATCAAAAATTAGCAGAGTCCAGGGGCTAG
This sequence comes from Oenanthe melanoleuca, assembly GCF_029582105.1. Taxonomy (NCBI): domain Eukaryota; kingdom Metazoa; phylum Chordata; class Aves; order Passeriformes; family Muscicapidae; genus Oenanthe; species Oenanthe melanoleuca. Next base: position 39,852,269 of record NC_079336.1, read on the forward strand.
AGAAAAACCAAAATAAAATGCAACTAAACCACCAATCATTTAATTTCCTTTTGTTTGAAACAAAAGTGTTATGTTTGAACTTGAATTTAAAAACTGCTTTTCTTTTTTGTCATGCTAGTGTTTTCCATAGCATTATAATGGAACTATTATGTAGTTGATATTGCTTACCATTTTAATTTTAAATCAAATATTTCATTACTGGAATGTGTGTCAAAAAGAAATTATTTCATTTAATGTGAAAATAGAATCTGATTTTTTCATATTCAAGGACAGCAAAACAAACACATTCTTGGTTCTGATGTTGTCTAATGCACATTACTGATTTGTAAACATATATTTGGAATGTATTTTAAGTGATGACTAATTCCAAGCTTATTTCCATAGTGAACACGATGTATTTTGAGATGGATTTTTTAAGTGAGATCCGGAATGGCTCCTCATTTGCTTAAAAAATTCAAACCCTGATCTACTTTGCATAATTTTACATAGACAACAGTTCAGTCTAAAGGAACAAATGCTCTTCTTCTCCACATACGCTCATACAAATGATGACTACATGTTTGTGAACATAATTTGCAAACAGCCTTTCCCCTGAAGGTATAGGAAATGCACTGTTATTTTACTACACTTCTTTTGTTGGAGAGGAAGTGGTGTCACTGAATAGAATTGCCTCATCAGACACTCTACAAAAGTTGTAGCAATCAATAGAGAAATAGCAGATGTGGAGGTTAGTTGGCATCAAAGAACGTGAGTGGGAAAGCTTTCCTATGGGAAAGAAAGTGCTTCATTACTCTTTATCTAGACTCAGAATATTGGTTCTATCAAGCTTTCAGAAAATTAGAGTATGATGGCTTTCATGACTCCAGCTTTAAAAGAGTCACTTCAAAAAGAATTAAAAAGTTAGCTGCCCATCAGGGAAGTTGTACCAAGTGAACAGGATTTTATTAGTTTTTAGACTTAAATGCTCCAATTTGTTCTCTTTCTGAAGAAAGCAGTTCCAGTGCAATGGCTCTGGTACAAGGACTGCCTCCCTAGGACATCATAGTAGATGAGTATAAATGTTAATTTTAGAGCTGTTCATAAGAAACAAACAACATGTTATTGTTTCTCTAGAGTATAGATATTTCAAAACTTTGGTTTAGAAAGTTCTTGTTTTGGGACAGCCTTGGATACTCATATTTGTTGCTTTTTCTGGACAGTATAAAAGATGTTGGTCTGCACAGGAACTACTGCAGAAAAACTGAATTTCAATACATCAATCAAGTTAATTCTCTTTAAAGAGATTGTCCTGCCAGGAATGGTAAAACTTGAGAGTCAGTGAATCACAGTATTTGTCAGTGTAAGAGCTTGAAGTTTGATAGCAGTTGAATGCTTTTCTGAGCAATTGTAAAAAGGAGCAGGTGTTAGGGAGGATAGAGTACTTGCAGGAAAATACTTACTGATGGATGGTTTTGTTCATTCACTTTGCAAACTTGTAAGGTTGTTTTTGAGAAGGTGAATTATAGATTTTGTGTGGTTGAGACTGATTATGCAGGGATTTTTTTCCCTTTAAAAAAATAATTCCATTTTTAATCATGTATCTTTCTCAAAGAATATCTCTAGTTAGAGGGATGGATTCATATTTCTTATAAAACATTGAAGCAACTTTCTCTTCTCATTGAACTTTAAATCAAAATACTGCTTAATGGAAGTTATATCTCTAATCTGGTTGATTAATATTTAGAGAAAATATATTTATTGGCAATACGAAGAAGGAGTCAGCATTAATTATCTAAAACGCCTTTCTCACTGAAATCCAGCATGGATTCAAAATTAATTGTCTCTGGTCCTTGGGCTCATAAACAAATAAATGTGTTATGACACACACTGAATCAAAGATTGCAGACACTTTAAGAATTGAGAGCCAGAATGGAATTTAATTTGCTGAGTTCTCTGAAGTGATCCAAATTCCTGTGCCTCCAAAGTTCCCAACATGGGAACAACAAAGTTCACAACACAGCTCACAGCTGAGGACTTTGACATCAAGAGCTTAAATGCACACATGGTATCTGTTGAGAGTGGTCTTCCTTCTTAGAGCGCTGTGTAATGATGTTCACAGGCAAGATGCTCTGCCTTCAGTACTTACAGATGGCAACAAGAGAAAATGATTTTTTTGCCTTTGGATTTAAAATGAAGCTGAGGTGTTCCTGTCATACATTAGCCAAGACCAATATTTTTTCCTCAATAAACATGGACAAAAGCACCATAACAAACTGACAAATAATCTCACCAATTTGTGATTTTGCTGCTTTCCATCAATGATTTATCCAAGCAGGCAAAACAGGGATAGCAGTAAAATTTAGATCTGTATCTAAAATGCATTAAAGTTTGCAACCTGGAAGTTTGCAATTAGGTTCTTGTTTTAGGTTAAATATACATTAGTAATGGAGAAAATAGCCTTCTTCAATTATGCTGAGAATGTCAAATGTCAGCATCTTGAAATTACAGAAAACACTCCAAACTGATATCGTCAATCTTTTGTAATAGGAGAGGACATAGATAAACCTCTTTTCTACTGCTGGATTACAGCAGTAATCCATACTTGCTCAGAAACAAATAACACAGAGTTTCAGCCAACCATATCAGCTGTTAGCAGTGAGATTCAGGGTCAAGTTTACCTGTGAGATGACCTGTAAATTTCTATTCCAATGGCTTTTTGTCTATCTGTTGCTTTAATCAATAATGCTTTAGAAATATTATGATTCCTGTTGTATATTTTTGTTCTTTTACTATATCTCTTTTACAGAAAGAACTCAGTTTTTATATATCTCTTTTATAGAAAGAACTACTACTCAGAATTATTGTTTTCAGAGTGGGGAAATATGGTTTGAATATATCTAATATGAAGCACGTCCTCCAACTGTGTTTGTGTAAGTCACATTAGAATTAGCATTTTTCAAGCCACCATAAAAAAAGAAAAAGGAAAAAGGAAAAAGAAAAAGAAAAAGAAAAAGAAAAAAAAAAAAAAAAAGCCCCTATAGACCAAAATTAATGACAATATTTGATTGTCCTACAGATAGATGTCTCATTCATTAAATCTAGGTAACTAGACTGTATGAACTGATTTTTTTTTCACTGTAGGTCTCCTGAGAGGTTTCTGAAAATAATGAGCATTTTAATTGATTACCAAAACAATAAAGTCCAAAGAATTAATTTAAACTATTTTTCTCCAGGAACCATATAGTGATTTGGTAAAAGATGAGGACTAGAGCTGCTTCAAAGCTCAGCCATAGCTAACTTAACATATGGATACAAGTAGGTGCCATGAAGAAAAATGTTTATCAGAAGAATCTGATCCTGAATTACTCTAGCATATTTTTTTTCATCATAATTCTAAATCTAAGAAATTTCTTTTTCATAATTATGTGCATTATCAAAACAATTGTATCATAAGAAACTTTGTGCATTTGGCTAAGGACATTGGTGTTATTGCTTTTTTTAATTGCTGAGATTTGTATTTCTATGCAATCCCAATGTATTGTGCTGAAAGTCTTAGGCAAATAAATGGGTATTGGATCAAATAATTGATTTTGATAATTGTAGCCTTCTATGTATAGTTATGAAAAGCTCCTTCCTAAAATTTTTTTCTTAAACTCGTACACACAGAAATCCATAATATGTTCTACTAAATTAGTCAACAGAAAAGACATGAAAATTTGCTGCAGGATGTTCACAGATTACTGAGGCAGAAATGTACAGAATAAACGGAGCAATGCTGTTACTGGTAACATCAAATGCATGACATTAACAAGTTTGGGGTACTATTAAATTCACTGTGTTTTAGAGAAGCAAGGAACCAAATGCACCTGGGATTTGAAAGATCTTAAAAGTATATAGATTTTTTAAATGCCAATTTATACTTAAGAAGCATAGATTATTGTTAGAATATCTGCTAATATCCTTCCCCTACCTTCTTTGTGTCAGCTACTGAATCATATCACTCCTTGCAGATTGTTAACATTCATCTCTGGTTTCTGGTTGTCTTCATGGTCTTGGTTGTTCCAGGCCAGTTTGTTCTCTTGGGACAATCTGAAAAATTATTTCTTATTAGAGGTAATGCTTTGATGATTGTACTTTAAATTCTACCTATATAGAAAATTATTTTAGCTCTAGTATACAGTTCGGAAAAAAAAACAAAAAACAAATCATACACATATGCACTTTCTCATGAAAATACTTTTTCTCTCTTGTTTTTACAAGACAATTATCCCATGCCTATTCATATGTTAACTTCAGAGTCTTGCAACTCAATTATCAGCTAATTGTTGTATTAGTGCTAATGGCTTCTGTTGTGGGTTGGTTTTTTGGTGTTTTCTGTTTGTCTGTTAGATTGTTTTGTTTCATGGGCATTTCTGTCTTACTTTTGTTTGTCTACAATATCCTAGGCACTGTATTACTATAGATTTACATTAAAGCCCTTGTGTGAATTCAAATCGTTAAAATCTGAGTGAAATTAGCGATGTAGTGTAATTCATAAAAGACACAAATCCCTGAATGGATTCGCACCAGTGATTTAATTTTCATGTAGTGGTGACAATTTCCCTTTGCAGAATCCCATGCATTAATGTGATGATGTGTTTGCCACTCTGTGCAGTAAACAAAGTGATTCAGCTTTCACATGTCCAAACATCTTCTCATCATGGAAAGCTTTTCCCCTGCATTGGCCATCTGGAATCTTAACAGCTTGCTTGCCTCCAGCTCTCCTGGTACTTCCTCAGCCCTCAGTATTTGTATTTATGCAGTGAAGTTTATACATGCTCAGTATACTCAAAGTACAGAGCTGTTTTATTACAGAGGAAAAAAAAACAACAACAAAAACAAACAAATAAACACTAAAAGCCCCCTCAAACAAACAAAAAAGGAACATAAAGTAAACTAAGATTAACACTTAACTGTTGTGTGGGACTCTGAACCTGTAATCTTTTATCCAGTCACTTAATTAAACCCAACTGTGACCAAAAAACTCTAAAATTTGGATCTTAGCTTTGAAGTTCATAATACCAGATCTATCTACAAAAGAGTTTTATGGAGACTTACTCTCACCATATATTTAACATAATCTGGGTATGTAAATATTAATAATAATGTGTCTTTGAAAGTTTATTCAGATTATTGTGCATAAAGAACTATTACTTTCCTCGAATTTTTATAATTTAATATTTTCTCATATTTTTAATACATGGACATAGCTGATTATACTAGTTTGTGAAAAATAAGCCTATCACTTTTAAACCACAGCTGGTGATTTAGACACAACTGGTTTTTAGTGTTGATTCCTCCCCAACAGCAGGAGTCCTCTGTCATTGGACATTATTGTGAAGATGTAACATCTATTTTATATCTTTCTATCTGCCTAGCATTGATATTTAGCACAGACAGCAGAGAAATAAGTGCTTATTATGTGGCTTGAGATCAGAACACTAAAACCCCTTTTAAAGTTCAGAAAGGATGAACAAATCTCTGTGATTATTTGGTTGCAAGCCTGAGATTTAGAAGTCGGGTTTTATATTCCTCAGAAAATTTAGTTTTAAAGTAAGTTCTATGAAAGTACATGCAATGTTTTTTTTTTTTTTCCTCATTCTATTTCTAATCTCTGTGATGCCTTTTTGTCAATTCTGCACAATAATGGCATTGTTAAATACAGTTAGATCTACCTCTAAGTCCTCTGCCATTAGTCTTATGGTCCTTTTAAGTTCTATTATTATTGTTTAAAGACATGGCTGAAGGCAATTCTTTGGATTAATTTTATGATATGAATTACACACTGATTCTTAGCTTGGCATGTACTCTGACTGTCCAATACTCTTGTAGCCTAATCTGGTCCTTCCTTTGCTTCCAGACAACAGAATGGCAAGTTGTTGCTCTCCTTTAGATCCTGATAAATGACATATAGCCAGTTCCACAACGTGCTGTGCTTTAGCTCTTAGGCAACTTCATTTCAATCCATCCATTGAAAATGGTTGACAATATCTAAAACTCAAACAACAAGAAAAGGCTGCTGTATATTGAGGTGAAAAATATCATCAGTTTAGTAGGTATTGCTATCAAATTTCTCTGGATAAATTTACCCGAATTCACTTATCTCTGGCTTAAACCAAGTAATTTATCTCCCCTAGCTTCAGAGCATAACCTGATTGAGTTTTTTCATTTCACTTCTGTGGGCAATGTAAGATTGGGACAGCTAGAGAATTGTTCTGTGGAGATATCCTCTTTTCCTTTTTCTGTTAGCTAAAGAGTGAACCTCTACCAATATCTTAACTTGTAACAGGTGAATAACTTTTGAAGGTCTTATGTAAGCACTATAATTTACTCTCTAACTTTATTTTTATTCAATTTTCTCTGTTATTTTCATTTAGGAATGAATGTAGCCACTTTATTTAAGTTCTGAAATTTTGTAAACAATAATTTTATAAACAATTTTTGCCCCTTTGGGTTACATGCAAGTTGGATAGCTCAACCATTTACTTTAAGAAATTGGGTATTCTGGTTATTTCTTCTAATTGACTAAAACTATATTTTTAGTTTTGATGGGTAAAAGCTCCTTCTACTAAACCATTAAAAAAATACTATGTCACATTAATCTCATTTTAAAATATACTGTCCAAGTGCTAATCATAACCATACATGTTTTCTTAGAATAGAAAGTGGTGAAGAAAGTAATTATGAATTTAATGTGTCCCTATTTTAAAATAAAGTGCAGTGTTGATATATTGATTAAAGAGTATTATTATTGCATTAAACTTTTGTAGTAGTCCTCCCAAGTTTACCTATCTAAATTACTCAAATTAAACTGTACATCCATCATTTCTTCTCCTAAGATGCCATCTGTTCCACAGATAACTTAGGTAACTAATTGCTGCTTTGGTCAAAGTACAACATTTAAATCCTCAATTGCCACCTGTTCCTGCAGTCAGCAATTTTATTAGTTTCCTGAGAAAGTTTGCTTCTGATGTTGTGCAGAAAGGATGAAGTCTGGCTGCTCTGGGCAGCTAAGTGCCTTCTTCTAAGTCTCACTGGGGACCTAGCAATCCTCCAGGGACAGGTGTGGAAACAGGATAACTGGATCTTCCTTGATTCCAGCAGTGACAGCAGTGTTGTTATAATTGGTTTTAACTGGTGATTCAGTTTCTAGAAAATACATTAGAAAGAATAAATGGATTTTTTAATGCTAAGACACTTGGAGGGGAGAGCTCTTTGTGTCCATACCATTTAACATATCCTGATTTTATGAATTATTATGGACAGAAGAGCAAATAATTAAATAGATTAACATTCTAAGATAAAAGAAGGGACAGAAGGCATTTAACACATCTGAAAATTCAGGGTTTGCTTCACTGGAATGTTAATGTGTCTCATGCCAAACAACTCTTTGCTACTTAGTTTACTCAGAGGGACTCTAAGTTTTCTGTCCTTTTGCCAATGGTATGCATACAGGATGGATGAAAAATCTGTATAACTAGTATTTCCATCTTATTTATGCTGTTTAAAGTGCACATTTTGTTTTTAGGAATTCTATTTTAATTTAGATTATTTCTGTTTGGCAGCTTCAGTAAACATATTTAGTTGCCTTCTTGGTATGATGCTAAAGACACAAAGGTGCAGAAAACTGAGGCCATTCTACTTAGAACACTGGGTGTGTTTGTTAGACACTTAGAACACTATGTTTGTTGTAACTTAAAAAAAAAAAAAAGCAGAAAGAAAATGGGGGGAAGAAAGAAGAAAAAAAATGCTGCTTCCTAACAAGCTATGGATTTCAGACAAACTAGGATAGCTTTAATTTGTACTCTGTCTATTTGAATAAGGTATTTAACATAGTAATTACTTGAGTATTCATGTTCAATAATTGCTATAGCACATCTGCAAAGAATCTAATTTCCTTGCCTTAATATCTGCAAAACAGAGTATATTTTCTGAATATAATTTTTAATCTTCAATTTAGTAAGAAGTAAACATTAAAACAAAACAAAACAAAAAAAAAAGTAAAAAAAGCAATTAAAATGTATATATTAAAATACAAAACAGTAATTTTTGCTTATTGCTGGGACTTATTTGGCATATTATTGTGGTAATGCTGAAGTGCTCACATGACTATGTGGTATAAGTACCCAGTTAGTTAAAGCAAAACAATTAGGAAGCTTCCCAGCTGGAGTTGATTATTGCCTCCATCAATTGTATCCCTAAAAATGAAGTAAAGTGAGGGGAAATACCCTATTGGTAGAAACTAATCTGACCTCTGCCAGAGAGATTCTTTCTGGTCTTCCTCATTCTCAGGGAATATATTACCCAATCAATTAAATCAATTAATAATTAATTTAATTATTAAGGTCTGAAGGAAGCATATTCTGCGGTTTAAAATTTGATCTTACAATGTAGCTAAAACAGTTTTGCTTAGCTCTTCTAATAACAAGAAATAAACAAACAACTGTCATTTCCATGGTGAGTGGCTTGTGAACACATTTTAGTGTTAGCAACAAAACAGTGCTTCCCTAGGGTTTCTTTGGAATTTTTTTTGGTCTTTCAACAGTGTAGCACATAGATAGCACATATAGCACTTCTGTTCCTGCTTAGATCCTTCTCAACTTGTCATTTATACTTCAGAGGTGAGGAATTCCTTTTACACCCCAAAGCTTGACCTGCACTTCTCATGCATGACATTAAAGGCCACCAACAGTCCTTAGGACTACACCTCACTTTTACCTCTCTGTTGATGTTCTAATTGTTCAGATATCCAGGCTGCTGGATGGTGTTAATCAGCAGAGTATGTTTTCTGAGCACTGGGTTGTTTTTTTTTCTCTCCCTTATGTTTACAGTTACTGCCATTCAGAAGCTTTCTCATGAATATGATCCCAGAAAAATGAGCTGCGTAATCCCTGTGACATTTAATGACAAAATGGAAATGCCAATAAAAATTGTAGCATAATTTATTATAAAATGTGATAAACAAATCCTTAGAATTTAAGTCTGTACTACTTTCTATTTACCGTTAATTACTGTCAAGCTACAGTCTGTTCCTCATGAATCTTAAATTTCTATTTTATGGCTGTTTTCTGTAACATGGTATGGTCTGTCCATAAAGACTATTTTGAAAATTAAGAAAATCATGACAAACTGTCAGATATATATATGTGTGTGTGTGTATGTAATATAGATACACAGAATATACACACATATATTACACACACACATATATGTGTTGTATATATGTAAGTATTTTGTGTATTTATGAATATATATATAATCTATTAGTACAAAAGATGAAGATAGATTATATAATTACAATCGGGTTATGAGGGGAATACTTTAGGGGAAAAGAGCTTCTAATTCTCCAGATCTTAATATAGAGAAATGTAAAATGTTTGGTGCAGTCTCCTGCCTCCCTGCCTGAACTGATCATGGTGACATATGGGAGCTTATCCCCAGTTACATGCCTTTTCAGGTAGATACTCAGCTTGATGTCTGTGCATTCTTTGAGAAGTCTCTGAATTCTGTATCCCAGATGACAAAATAACCTTGTTTGGATCACTTTCTTTGTGCACAATAAACTAATCAAGTGAGAGAGCCTTTTGCCTCTCTGTGGAAAGCACACATATCAGCAAGTATTTGCAGGGGTCACAGGTAAACTCCAGAATGGAACTGTATGTGACTGAAAACACAGCCAAATGACAAGGATGAATATGATCAGTCAGAAATTACTGTCAAAAAAAAAAAAAAAAAAGTTTTAGTATTTTAAATTTTAAAATAAAGAATAAATTCCCCTAAAAGTACTTTTTTCCCCCTCAAACTAATTTCTACCTACAATACTTTAAGCATAAGAGACCTTAGAACTCACCTGGTACCCTTGTGATTTTGAGGAAAATGCAATTTTCAGTATCTATGATGATTCACCATATATATATAATTTGAAGTACTTTGTAAGGGAAATAATATACATGAGATAGATATGTTGAAGCAATTTTTAAAAATGCTTTGTAAAAACCAGCTACTTCCTATGAGCAGGTGAGGCACTGGTTTTAATTTATATATGAGCTGTTCTTTGATTTTGGTTTATGATACAGTTTAGTTCTGTAGACACACAAAGAAGTTGCACAAAGGAACAGTGGCCTTCTGTCCCTGGGGTTGATCCTGTTTCAGACATAGTCTAAATAATGACAGCTGGTTGGTTATGGCTCCCAAGAGCACTTTGTTGGCAAGAAATTTCCTGAGCACCCCAGCCACATCGAGTGACCATATGGAAGTTTAGAGTTTGGCATGTGGTCACTATCTCCATCATGATATGCCACTTGTGAATTTTACTCCAACGCTGTAGATCCACATTAATTATTTCATGGGGTTTTAACAGATTATAAGGTTTTTTTCAATCTATGATTATCTCATTACTTAGGAGAATATGGACTGCTGTTAGTTTAGGGCTAATTCTAGCTAAATTAAATCTATGGGAGTCTATATTGTCTCTTTAGACATGTTTCCTAAAACACGTGTATCTTTTAACTAGAAAGGCATGAAAATTTCTGCCAGCTGAGCAGAAATAATATAAATCTAGGAATATGGTCAATGCTTTTGTAGCTGTGAGAACTAGAAAGCAGAATGAGAAAAATTGCTTCTATATGGACACCTCTAATTTAAACATATCATAGCATGTTTTTGAAATATAAGAATATGAGCATGGCTACCATTGAATCTCTTAGCTCAGCATGTTGTTTATGACAGCAGTCAGTCTTCACTCTGCAATATGAGAAAGTGAAATGCACATAGTGATACTTGTCTGAACTGGCAGTGATTTGTACCTCCTATCCTTCTTGAGATAAAAGTAGCACCATTTATGTTTAGTAACTACATTGCCAAAATAAAAGGCAGATGTGAAGATTGCTGCTTTATAGTGACATTACTTGTCTTCCAAACTGTCTTGCAAATCACAAATCACCTGAGTCTACTTTGTGGTTTTTTTTTTTTTTTTTTTTTTTGTAGCAGAAATGCTTGTCAGTCACGATTTTTCCAGATGTTTCAAGGATAGTAGAAACAGGTCTATGAAACACTTAATGGACTTTCAGTTCTCTATTTTCAGATGCAAAAAGACAATAAAATTTGATAGTGGAATAAAGGTTGGGAGGCTAGTTGACAATGAAGCTGAGATCTGAATGAATTATGAAGGGTCAGACAGGTTGTTCCTCCAGTGAAGACTTGGCAAAGGGAATAGGATCATTCCTGACATGAAAGGGAACTGGATGTCTTTTCAGATAAGTTCAGCCTTTGGACATTGCTTACCTGCTGCCTTTACTCTGCAAATGCTGCACAGAACCTATCATAGTCATCATTCTGCAGCCAGCCCTGTCCATGGCTTTGTAGAAGGCTCCAGGAATGCAGCTGTGTCTCATCACTTCTGTCAGCTTTCTCCAAATGTTCATAGATCCAATCAAATATACACTATCAAGCTGATTTCATTATCTCAGAGGTTAAATCTCTATTTTCCCCCATATCTGGCTTGGAGAGTTTTGGTTCTAAGCAAAGGGATTTGCTCATCTGTCCTGTTATATAATCTATGATGTTAAAAAATATGTAAAGTAAAAAAAAACAACAATATGCATTGCAGCAAAAGTACCTATAATGTGTGAAGCTTCAAAGAGAAAAGCACCACCACATACTGTATATTTAACTGCATCTTTATATTTTATCCTGTAATCACAACCTACTGATAGACTGAATATATAAACTGTTAATTATGTACTTCATTAATGACTCTCTTATGAAGTTATTTGTGGATTCCACTTAAAATATATAACTCTATATAGATTCTTGAAAATGTCCTGTAACTTCCATACATTTATAGCTGTCATGTGCTGATCTTTAGACTTACTTTATGGTGAGTGGACATAATAGGTTTAGGTTCCCTTGACTTTGGTGCACGTTTCCTGCCTTCTGGGAAGTGAGAGGGGAACGGTGAGTGTCAGTGATACCTGATATTAGGAATGGTTTATTTGATTAATACTTTGAAAATGAAAAATTGAATCTGCATTGTTTTCTTCCTTTGTCTGAGAAACCCTCCCATCCCAGACTATGCGACTATAATTTATCTGTGGAAGCCTCCAAGGAACTGTCTTAGACCAAAGAGAGAGAAGCTGAAACCCCACTCTTTTTCTGTATTTGTGCAGGAGGAGAAAAGGCTTAAGGAGGAAGTTTTCACTGGAGAATTCTAAGCCAGGAATTATCTCCAGTCCTTACAGTCTCAAAGAAATAAAAATATGTGTCTGATCTTTAGGCTGAGAGGGGAGTATCCTGTTCATTGTCATATACAGAAGCCATTTCTTTTTAGAAAAACCAGGAACAAAATGCGTCATTTTGCCTCTGATAAATCTGTGAACTGAGGAGAGTTTACAAATTTTTCTCCATCTTTTGGTTGGTCATTTAATTTACTTGTTAGTAAAATTCAAACCCAAAACAATGAGGGGAAATAATATTTTTTAAAACAAGGACCATAGTCATGCTAGGGTGTAATTCATGCCATTGTAATGAACAGATCACAATGCCTTAAGTTTCTGCATCATTTTAAAAGAAATCACATGACACCAAATTACAGGAGAGAGGGGAAAACCCACATGGACCTATATGGAAATATATTATTTCAGACTGTAAAATTAGATTAGGCAGTGAAAAGTGGAATCCTCCCACAGTAGTAGAAACTCATCTTAAGAAATCCTAGAAATGTTATCAGAAAGAGATCACATATCATAGCTCCTCTTTTCACTTACATCTCCACAAAATTTCTTTATTCCTCACTATAGTGTAAAGTCATTCATATTAAAATCCAATACCTCCTACAATAGGCTGACTCGAAAGGATTACTCTAGAAATTGGAAATAATGAAGAATTACATTACAGAGAAAAAATTAAAAACCATGGTCAGTTTTCAGCAGAAATTATCACAATTCTAGCAGAGATGAAAATGTTGTTTTAAGATGGATCATGAGGGCACTTATTGCTGCTGATTTCCTGGAATTTTCCTGATTCTATGTTAATAGTGTATGTTATTTGTCTCCAGTCAAGATTTTCTTCCAGTTTTCACTGGGGAAAAACCACCAGACACAACATAAAAAATACTTGATGATCTTTAGAAACTTATTAAATTGAAATAGCAAGTTTAACAATGAATGAGTGTGAAAACCCCATCACATCATTATCTTAATACTATCAAATAATAAAGGATTTGGAAAAAAAGGAGTCTTCAGTAATCATATTTTAATTTTTGTATTTTGGACAGTATTTTTAATGCAATTTATATACAAAAGTGCAGATTGAGAAGCTGTACAGACCTGCTAAATTTTCATTCATCAACTGTCAGGCAGGCATCCTCATAGTATCATTTAATTCTGATTGGCAGCTGTTAGGAGTTCAGCTCATCTCATTTCTTCCCTTAGAAAATTACTCACTTTCAGCTTATTATCTCTCCATACTCTCTTTATCTTTGTACTACTAAGGCAGTCTGGCAGTGTCTGACAGAAGGAAGCTGGAAAATTGGTAGCCTGCAGAGAATGTCTTCACTCAATCTTTCTTGCTCTCTCACTGCTCCTGCTACTGGAGCTCCTATTCAAAGTATGGAATGAAGTCTTGATCACAAAGACTTCTATCAGAAGTGTTTGACCTATCATTAGCAGCTAATATCTCATTAGATAAAGTTTCTCTCTCCCTAAATAAATTGTTAACATTTGCTTTGTTTTCAACACATGAACTTTGTTTTCCCATTGTCATGGAGCTCATTTATTTTGATTGGGCACCTTATCTGTGCTTGGCCCTGCATGGCAGACAAATTACAATAGCTTTTACAGGCTTCTTGACAGTTACCTGTATTTACCATTGCAAGTGTATTTCTTATACTTCTCCACTTCTCTCTCTCCTCATGTCCTTGCCATCCCCCTCAGCCCCCAGTCAGCTTCTGATAAACACTATGTCAGGAGTAATAGGAGAGTTATTGTTTGATAGCTGTAAGCAGAAGCAAGCAGGAAAATCCTCAGGATACCCTGCACAATGGTCCTGATTTCACCATGCAAGATCTGATGCAACAGTTGGGACTATGTGTCTCATTGTGGCCTTTAGAGAGGAGCTGGTATTAAAATGCAAGAGAAGCTAAGATTTTAAGGAGGTTACTTTGTTTTAAAGTCTGTTTGTCACAGAATGAAAATTGTGGATGATTAAGTCCTCAGAGGTTGAAATTCTATTAAATGCGTTTTTTTCTAAAAGACAAAATTTATTATTTTGTAGGCTGTAAGTGTTCACAGGTTGTACAATGATAAAATTAATATCAGATCAAAGATTCGTCAGTTTGTTTTCCAAGATTCAAGCCATGCAATAGCAGAAAAGCCTTGCTTGAATAACTCTCTAAAATTCATTTCTTTTCACTGCATTAAGTTCATGGTAAAAGCAGTGAAAGCTGAAACCTGATTAAGCTGCTATGTTTCATCTTTATTTCTTGTATAAATCTTAGAGACTGAGTAAGATGGGAGAACAGTCAATAACAATAAAAAATATGCATACATTATGCTCTTGATTTATGTCCCCCTAAATTTTTGGATGTTTGCAATTAATCTTCTGCCAGGAGTCATGTTTTCCTTGATATGTTACTTTCTGCTAGTATGGAAAGGTATAGTAGGAACAAGTTCATGCAACTAAGTTCTCTGGCCTCTTGAAAGAGTACACAAAAAAATAATGCTAATGATTTTAATTGAAAAAAAAACAAGTGTTTTGAAAATGATCATATATGAATTGGGCTACTTCTATTCTTCCTGAAGAATATTAGAGTAAGACTTCTAAGACTTTTTAGTCATATGTTATTCATACCAGCTTCCAAAGAATTTTCTGTTCCATTTAAATATGAGGAGAATTAGTTATTATGACAAAACAATATGTTTGGTTTCTATGCTAGATTCTGTGTCTTGGAATGGAATGCCTAAAATCTGCTTGAACTGTTTGCTCTTCTCACTACGTGTTAACACCTGCTGATCTACTGGCTGGATTTAGCATAACACAACAGCTTTCTTCACAGAGACCCCTGTTACATCAATTTCAGTAGGCAGAAATTCATATAGTATGTATAGCATATAGTATATAGTATATATGCTATATATATAGTATAGTATGTATATAGTATAACTATGGTTATAGTATGTGTCTAAAATTCTCTTCTAAACATTCTAGGAAGAGCAGTGAACTTTAGCACAATATCTGCCTAGAAAATACCTTAGTGTCTGAACTTCCTGCATGTATTGTGTATTCCAGCACTAAACACCTTGTACTCCTGAACTTTCTGCAAACTCTGACCTGTGCATGCATGTCATCAAGTGACAGCAATGTTGCCCTTCTTTGCTTTAAAACTTTTGAACATAAAAAAGAGATGTAAAAAATTGTCATGTCATGTATTGTTGAGTAGTCAAGAAGTTGATTATTTACTTTTGCCTTTTGATTTTCTTTTGTGCATTGTCTTCACTCCTACAGCAAGAAGAAGTTCCTTTCTTCCATGTTCACTTTGAAGGAATATACCTGAAAGTTTAGAATATATCTAAACAATAATAGAAGCAAAGCATCCCTTTCCCAAAACAAACTGAGGGCTGTAAAACTTATCAAAGAGACCTCTGTCAAAGATTAATCTTTAAAAATTCTGTAATACTCATAGGTATATTGGTAGTAAAAAGATAAGTTTTGGCTTTTTGAGATGAGAAAAGTCTCTTGGCTTATTTGAGTAATTATGTGATACACTTAATTCTTTTAAATTTTATTTTATTAAGATGAACTTCCAGGAAGATTTTCCAAGTATTGCACCATTTGTTCTGTATGAGTTTTCATATCTCCATAGATCCATGCCCATTTTATTATCTACACTCATTTACTGACCTTCACCATGGAATGATCTCATAATCTATCATGAGTTCAGGATTTCAGGCAGCCAGATTCCAGCAGTTTGAAGTACTTTGATGAAAGTCAGTCTTATGCCATGTCTCTTTAAAGGAATGAATTTGGTTTTAAGGATTAAAGTTTATCCTATTGTTAGGAACAAATATATTTGGATGATACAACATGTACATTTGGCCTAAGATGGCCAATATATTCTCAGTTGGTTTTTTTTCAGAACACAAGAAAAGAGAATTAATCTTATTCTATAAATGTTAGATCTAGGAAAACCCACAGGTTTCTTCCACAAGATACATTATTCTAGTAATTTTTTTTTTCATAGAACTCACCTGAACTGGTTCATCTAAGTTTTTGCAACAGCATTTGGTGTTAAAATCAGAAATGTCTGAAAGGAGATTTGGATTTTAGAACTATTTCTTCTTCTTTTCCTTTCCTTCTCTATTCTGCTTACTTTCCTCTCTATTCTGCTAAATACATAAGAAAAATGTAAAGAACTGTCACTGTTGCAAACTGAAATCTTTAAATGATATCAAGTGACAAATTTTCAAGTTGCTTTTAGTTTCATCAACATGCATGCACATATTAGGTTCATGTGGATAATACACACAAAGACAAAATCCTCCTTAATAATTTTTTATCTTCTGAATCATCTCTCCATCTTATCTTTTTGGGAAGTTTGTCAAGCCTGTTTTAGCTCAAAGGTGCTTGTCTTTACATGACACTCCAGCTGTTGCTCTTTGTCTTCTTTTTACTACCTTTGGGAAAAATCCTTTTGCTGTAACATCAAAAGTACTGGGGTTGAAGTAGATATTGGCCTATAACCAGCAAGCTGCATTTCAGTCAAATCATGAGGGAAAAACGAATCTGGTCTTTGGAAAAGCATATTTTAAAATAAAGAATCATTAACAATAATATTCACAATTTAAAGGAATATTTATTTAATAAATTCATAGCCCAGATTAAATATATTTTCTTAATTAAACTAATATATCAATTATACGATTAATTTGATCTTAATTAATTTGAATTTAAAACAATATCAGATAACCTAAGCAGGGTATGTGTATGTGTACATGTATGTATATACAGTATATAAAAATCAGACCTGCACATACATGTGCATCCAAATTGCTTATAAAGTGGTATAATTGTCCTCTGGTAGATAATTTTGTATTCTTTGTCAATGCTTTTCACGCCACTGTGAGTATACTACTGACACCACTAACATGCAGTAATTTTTTTTATACTATTCTTTTACCATGTTTTTTCATTAAACATAATTTCCATGTTCTTTCATTCAACCTTCTACTCTTTTAATTATTTATTTTCCTTTGCATATTTGATTGTCTTCAGTATTATATTTGAAACCCTGTCTGTACCCCTATTCATAGATTCCAGCCAAAGAGGTAGTTACCTTGGAAACTGTTTAAAGTGTACTTTCTTGAATATTTGTTCTATCAAATCACTGAACTGCCTTTCCTCTTTCATCTTCTGCTCCACAAAGCTTGGTGCTGGTAAGCAGACTTGTCCAGCTTATTTCTAGCTATAAGTCCCTTTCCTTGCTACTCAAGGTCACACTGTACAGTAGGTGTCTTCTCAATTTTGGGTAGTCATGAAATGTCTACCATGTATAATTTTCTGCTAGAAGCTGCTATTAGCAACAAAGTTGTACAGCAGTAGTAGGTCTAATGAAAAAATATCTTCAGAGACCAGAAATAGTTGCTGCTTCCCTTTCCTATACGTTCCCCTTTACAGGATGTGGAAAAAACCAAAGTGAGAATGGTGAATAAAAATTATTTACTTAATAAAAATTATTATTTTGAGAATGATAGAATAATATAAACCAAGTAATTTGACATTCCTCAGGATCAGAATTTTAGTAATACAGGTACAAATTTGTAGCTTCTTATCCTCATCTGATCTTGCATGAAATAGCTCTATTGAAATTATTAGTATCTCAGGATTAGTGTATTGGTTCTGTCTTGATGTCTCTCTGCTTTTCTGTCATATTTGATCTGTCTCAAAAATCCTGACAAAAATGGCAATGCATATATTTTATGCCTGGAGTGGCAGGTAACTGGGAAGATGTTTATGAACACAGATAAACAAAGAGAAGTACTTTTTTTGTTAGAGTAAGGCTCAAATTGAGTATACAAATGAGAACTTCACCTGTGCAACCTTACTTTTATAGCCAAATGAAATTTATAGCATTCTCTAAATATTTTTACATTATTTATAAGCAATGAAATAGACTCTTAAACTTCATCATGAACATGAGAATGTTCCCTTTATATTAATAGAAGTAAATTGGTGCTTGCTGTTGTGGAGGCTCATCATATTCCTTATTAGCTCTCCCTTTCCAACTCTTACTTCATGGTAAATTAGGATAAAGAAAAAGATTTAAATTCTCCTCCTTGAAGAACAAATTATGCTATGCCAGTATTTTTTCCAGAAAAGATTGCATCTTGATCTATTCAGAAGACCTATAGCTTTCTAGCCACAGGTCATGTATCTGAAAGGATAATGAGGAGTTTACTTCTAAAGTGTTTTCAAAGGAGATAGTTTCAACCCTCCCAGATAACCTCACTCTTGCAGATCATTGTGGATGTATAAGGAGATAATAATTTCTGCACATCTTTGAGAAGTGGGAGAAATATAAATGGCCAAAAAGTGATTTGGCTACTTTGATATAGCAAACAGAATATTTCTGAGAATCTTTGAAAGTAAGTGTCTATGTTGTAGAGATTCATTGGAACTAGTATTCATGAAATTTCAATAATTATATTGCAAGGCTGCAATATCTTCTACTGAAAGTTATTTTATGCTCTTCAAGGTCCAAAATACCTAACTTTCCTTAGCACTTTCATAAAATATAGAAGGCACTAGAGAAGCTGAGACACAGAAAGACTATTTGTTAAACCTAGTTATCTAGTCTACTTAAATTCAGTGTTCCATCTAGGATCTGTGAGAAATACATTATAAAAATAAAGCTACACAGAAATGTGGTATTTTTTATGTATAAACACACAAAAACACAGAGCAAGAGTGTATCTACACCTGTGTATAAAGATATATGGAATGACATACTGTTCCAAAGGGCTAAGGATTGGCTAAATTAGGAATTTGAGAGATGTAGGAGTAATGCAATGAAAGAAAGAATGTCATCATAAGGAAAAGTGCTTAATATTCAAATTCAGTGAGTTTGTCTATGATTTTATGCTCTATTTAAAACTATTTTTAGGCTTTACCTCTTATTTAATAAGAAGAAATAGTGATTATGAGGGTCAAAGATCTTTTTACATGAATGTTACTAGTGACTATAAAGTAGGGCTGTTGGCAGGGAGATATAAATAAAGGGAAAATGAGGATTTTCACTTAGTGTCAATGACATTCTGAAAATAAGTAATGTTTTAAAGACAGGAGTAAGTCTTTGATCTGTATCATTAGAAAGGGTTTTAGGGACTATGCATGACAACATCATATTGATTGTCACTTTAATCTGATTTTTTTTTTCCCCTGAAGAAATATTTTAGATTCCAAAACACCTTCCTCCCTCGGGATTTCTGATAGAGGTAAAAACTTATTTGTCATGGATAGACTATTTAGGAGAAAATGCAAACCAAACAAAATATTCTGTTCAGGCGAATTGAAACATGACACAAACATAACTTCATAGCACTTATTTATTTATTTATTTAAATAAATAAATTTTGGCTTAAAAAATTATGCTTAAATTTATTAAAAAATAAATTATTGAGATACATCTCACCTTTCAAATCAAACAAGCAAACAAGAAAAATATCATTAATATATCTTTAGAAGAGTAATATATTTTTCAGTTTAGGGGTTTTTTAACAGAAATGTTGACCAGATTGATTTTTCTCTAAGAATCTTTGAGAGTTCAAAAACTCTGCAG
Organism: Oenanthe melanoleuca; assembly: GCF_029582105.1. Taxonomy (NCBI): domain Eukaryota; kingdom Metazoa; phylum Chordata; class Aves; order Passeriformes; family Muscicapidae; genus Oenanthe; species Oenanthe melanoleuca. The sequence goes on from NC_079336.1 coordinate 39,872,118, forward strand.
AAAAAAAAAAATCCATTAAGTACTATCCAAGATGAAGGCTTCAACTTGGTAATTTAGAAAGTGTTTTCCATTTGTAGACATTAACAGTAAGGGTGTCTCAGAAAAATTGTGGTAGACGATTCTTTAACAAAAAACACCTTCCAAATCTGTTTGAATTTAGGCAGATGGACACCACTACTTCAGCATAGTCCTTCTTTGACTGTTCAGATAACATTATATTGCTTAGAAGAGAGTATCAGTGAGTTCAAGGTAAGATTGGATAGATCTTTGAGCAACCTGATCTAGAGAAAGAAGTCCCTATCCAGGGTGAGAAGGCTGGACTGGATATTCTTACAAGATCCCTTCCTACCTAAACTCCTCCATGAATCAATAAGAACTTTTCTATCAATCCATTATAAAGTTTTTTTTTAAGCAATTTGCACCATGGAGTAATGAATTTTGGGCTAGTCATATAGTATAGTTGTAGACCTGGCAGTGTTATGATCATGGTTGAACTAGATGTACCTTACAAGACATATCTTTTTCAACCTAAATGATTCTATAATTCTCTGATTTTGTGACATAATTTGCTAATATAAATTTGCTAATGCTAATTTATACTTTTTAATTGAATAAGTCTTATTAATGAATTATTGAAACATTTAGTATAATATAGAAATATACTGAATGCCATTAGTCGAGTGGGGTGAGCATATTCAAGAAAGACTAGAAGAAATTTTACCTTTGCATGTTATCTCATAAGCTTCATAATATTTATGTTTTAGTGCCCTAAAAAAATATATCTTTTATTTCTCACTGGTGTTTATTTGTGACCAAACTTCTTTCCAAACTAGTCAGCTCAGTCTGGAGTTCTTTTAAGGATCTCTGACCTAGGTGTAAGTTTTTCATATTGCACAAATGGAAAATAAAATTGTCTGCCATAAACAATTCATCAAAGATTTAGAATATTTATGGAAATTTCATTTTTGAGTGTATACACAAACTTTACACATTGTGTGCATTATATGCAATGTTAGAAATATGTAGCAATGTATTCAATTTTTTTAAATGGTAATTTTAAATGGAAAACATTTCTGGAAATATCTGGAAGTTTAATTTTCTCAGAAAATCAAGATGCTGAGACACCAGAAAAGCAAGTATAAATTAATTTATTTAGACACAGGTATTAAAAGGACAGTAGCTTTAATTTCAGTTTCTGAGGGATTATTAGAATCCAGATAAATAAATAAACCTAAGATACAAGCTTGCACAATGCTTAGACAGGATTTTTTAAAAATTAAGATGGTTTCAGTGAGCTGGTATATTTTACACCCATTGATGTGTGTGCTTTGGTAGCTTTATTATCTTTCCAAGAATTGCATATTTGTTCTAATGGCTGATCAAAATGAAGAAATAGACTAAGTTACATCTGTGAATCAGTCTAAGAGAGCTGTGTAGACAGTAAGAAATAGCTTAATCATTGTCTTTAAGGAGTTCAAAAGGCTGATGCCAAAGACAAGTAAATGTATGCATGAGCTTATATTAGTTCCTTCTCCATGATTTGAAATTTCAAGTAAATGGGCTGCTCTGCAATCAAGAAGAAAAGGTACTGCACTGCTTCTATGGTATTTGGTATTGCTTAGATAAAGCCTGTTTAAAGGGGGAAAAAATAAGATTGCCTTAAGCCTCTTGTCAGCTTCCAGTCTGAAGAAAATTCATACATAACAAAAAAAGACTCAAAGGAAATAAAAAACCTGAAAGTGGAAAAATAAGCTGGTCAAAGCAAACATTTAACATATCTCTTCTCTAGGCATTAACCATACCATACAGAAGTGAGGGTCAAAAGAGCTGAGGTGAACAAGGAGCATTTTGGTGCAGGCAAATGGAAAAAAAGCTAGCTAAGCTAGTGATTTAAAACAGATTGGAATTTCTAAAGTGAGGCATAAAGGTCACAAAATCAGGTTCAGATTGATAAGGCACAGTGGGAAAATTTTAATGAATTCTCAGTAAATGTTTTTAAGACAAGCACTCTGGACTTGAGCATTGAGATAACAATGGGGTTTTTTGTCTTATCAATTGAAAGAGAGTTAAGAAAAATTCTAGCAAAAGATCAAATAGAATTATGAAAACTTGGTTTTGAACAAAAGAACTGAGATAAGACTGATTTTCCTAAATACTACAAAAAAATAAAAAGTTTTTTTAATTATTTACTTTTAATCATGTGTTGGGGCAGCAAGAATGCTGTTTTGTCTTTTCAAAATGTTAGCAATCTGATGTCTGTAAACAACAGAGGAGGTGGAATTAATATAAGAAATAGAGTCTAAATCCAAGTCATTGTACCTAGCAAAAAAAAATAGCGGAGTAATAGAGAGAAATGGAGATAAGTGTTAACCTTTTGTATTTCAAGATATAGACAAAATGGTTATATAAAAAATGGGATGAGGAGGGGCTGAGGTCTCTTGGCTTGCTCAACCTGGAAAAGATGAGACTGAGGGGAGACCTCTCTGCAGTCTACAGCTTCCTCATGAAGGGATGTTTAGAGGCAGGCACTGATCTCTCCTCTTGGTTACAGAACACGAACAGATGGCCTGAAGTTGTGTGAGGGGAGGTTTAGGCTGGATATTAGGTAAATCTTCTTCACCCAGTGGATGGTTTCCCAGGGGACTGGTCACAGCAGCAAGCCTGACAGAGTTCAAGACACGTTTTGGTGTGTTAGGCACTTGGTGTGACTCTTGGGATAATCTTGAGTAAGACCAGGAGCTGGACTTGAATGTCTTTGTGGTGCCTTATGGTGCAACATATTCTATGATTTATTATTCTATGAATCTTCAGTGTAGCAGAAATGCACTTTGTCTACAAAACACTGTGTAAGTAGAATAAAGAGACTCTTGCAGGCTATTTGAATACCTTTACTAAACTTTAAAAGGCAGATTAGGACCAGGAGGAGAATTCAGCACCAACACAACACCAGGGCAAGTTTTGTTGTGTATCATTAGCTAAAAGAATCTATCTAATTTAGTATGGACCATATAAAGTGGAGAATAAGTAGGACTAAAATCTGTTTGAACTGGCAAGCTCAAAGGGTTGTTATAAACATCTTGAAGTCCAACTGGAGATCAATTATAGACAGTTATGCTCTCATGGGTGTTTCAGGTCCCACAGAGATTCATTTATGATCTGGATGGTAATATCCCAGCAAGTTTGCAGATGATACAAAAGTGGAAGGAGTAGTTGACAGACCAGATGGCTGTGCTGCCTTTTAGAGGAACCTCAATAGGCCAGGGAAATGGGTGGGCAGGAATCTCATGTGGGTCAAAAAAATAAAATGCCAATCCCCTCTTGATTAAATTATCCATCATTAAAAAAAGAGGCTGAAAGAGAAGGGTTTGTTTAGCCTGAAACAAAGAAAAGTTGTGTGTGGGGAATATAGACTGATATTTATAAATATGTGACAGGGGGATGTAAAAAAGACAGAGCCAGACTTCACTTGGTGATTTCCATGAAAGAAGACAAGGCAGTGGGCAAAAATTGAAATATGACCATTTATGTTTAAACAGTTTAATGTGAGGGTCAAGCACTGGAGCATATTATCCAGAGGGGCTGTGGGGCCTCCATTCTTGGAAATTTTCAAACCCTAGGCAATGTCCTAGATAACCTGCTCTACTAGTCTTTCCTTGGAACTGGATTTTGAGATAAATTATCTCCAGAAGTTTCTTCCAACCAAGTTCTGTGATTCCAGGACCACTGTGGTAATCTGGGACATTGTTACATGGACCATTCTCTCACAGAACAGGAATGAGCCTCCATAGTTTTATTTTCCTTGCATGTTCTATGTCCATTTGAACTAATGGCCTTTCTTGGAAGAAATTTATCAAACTGCATTAGGGAAGGGAACAATGATTGCATTAATAAAACATAACAATTTGGGTCTCCCTTCCCTTATCATCTTCAGTGTCAGCACTCTTCCTCCTGGGATAGATGAGTCATTTCAAATTTCTAGCTCTCTTTAACTCATGCTAGACATTTTTTAAAAGGCTATGGCTTTGTGCTGGTTTTGGTTGGGATAGTGTTAATTTTCTTTGCAGTAGCTTGTATGGGACTATATTCTGGATTTGAGCTGAAAATAGTGTTGATAACACAGGAACATTTTTGTTATTGCTGAGCAGTGATTGCCCAGAGCAAAGGCCTTTTCTCATTTTCACTCTATGCCACCAGTGAATAGGCTGGGGGTGCAGAAACAACTGGGAGGGGACAGAGCAAGGACAGCTGACCCAAACAGACTAAAGGGATATTCCACACCATATAGCATCATGCTCAGCATAAGAAGCTGGGAGGAGAAGAAGGATGCAGGGGCAGGATGTTTGGAGTGATGGTGTTTGCCTTCTCAAGTAATGGGTACACATGATGGAACCCTGCTTTCCTGGGGATGGCTGAACATCTGCCTGCCTATGGGAAGTGGCGAATGTGTTCCTTGTGATATGCTTGTGGACACAGCTTTTGCTTTACCTGCTAAACTGTCTTTGTCTCAACTCATGAATTTTCTCACTCCTACTTATAAGTCCCATAAGGATAAAAGTTGATAACGAACAAATCCAGAAATATCATAAGGTATGGTTTGGCTACCAAAGTAAGCAGAGCAAATAAGCAAGTTACTGGGATTTATTTTATTCTTACATTTAGCTCTAAATGAGGAATAGAGAGTAATTAAATATTAAATCAAATAGAGAGTAATTAAAATGTAAAGAAAATATAATAATGTGACTGTATTTTTTGTATATATATTTTTATTTAGTGTTTCTTTAGACATAGTAATTGCCCAATTATATTTTTGTATTTAAAGTAAAAATGCTGCAAAGGATAAAGTTAGCTATAGAATATATTTGTTAGAAAAAACTCAGTCATAGCATTATGGCAAATATTGTCATGATCTGAATGGAAAGTGTGGGTTACTTGACAGATGCTATCACATCTGTCATGACAACATGAATATATTTTTCCCAGAGCTCTTCAGTAAATTGTCACTTTCCAAAAAGGTTCAGTGCAACTTTGTCATATAAACATAAACCAGAATCAAATTATAAGAATATGCATGGAAATTAATATGATTAAAATACCTGTCCCCTTGAGAAATGACATTGATTGCTCAGTGTTGATACACACTACTGAAGTTAGCTATTGATAAGATGAAACCATAAAAGTTGATTCGGGTCTTATGACAAGTTAAAAATTGTTTATGGAGCTATGCACCTTAAAGCAGGTCATTTTTCCTTATTAATTTACTCATTGACAGAAAATGTCTTTTACTTATCTGCAGCTATTTATTTTAAAATGAACTAAGGGTGTATCTGTCCAATTGCTGATCCAGATGCTCATTAGAAAAACCTTTCATGTTAATTAACACATTGTAGCAAACTCAGCAGAAGACTGATGCTCAAAATAAGTATGAAACTATTTCCTTACTTGCCCAAGCAATTTCATCTACTTTGTCATGTTTGAAATTGTTCATACTGTCACTGCTTTGGTTGCTTCTCTTCTTGGCATATGCAGGGAAATCGTGTTTATGGTGTTGTTAAAACAATTGTGTTTCCAACACAATAGCTTTCAAACTCATAGGTGATCTCTTTAACCCCATCTGTGAATAGTGAAGGGGTCAACACAAAATAATATAGTCATGATAACACACTGACTGTGGCATCAATTATGTGCTAAAATACAATTGCAAACACTAACAGTGCAACTGTTAGTTTTTCTCAAACTATGTGGGAACTAGATGTAGTGGGATAAGTAGTATGGTATACAATGCAGAATGAATTAAATTAGTTTTCTGTGCTTTCACTCTATTTTTGTTTTCATTGCCATTTTTTAAAGTCTTATATAATACATGTGAACAGCAAAGCATTATCAGCAAAGTTGCCAGTAATGCTGTTAGCTTTTAAATTGAAATGTAATACATATTTACTTGTTGTTTATTGGAGGTTTCTAAAATGGTTGCTCATAAATTGGTTTCCATAAAATTCCCCAGAATGGAATTTTCTCAAATATTTCAATTAAAACAAAACAAGGAACTAAGTCAAACACTGTAGTCCCAACTGTTGTTATTGGAAACTGCTCAACAGAATAATTTGGTAGCATCCTGAAAAGGCTGGCTTGTTTCTGTAAGCAGATTAGCAGAGATAATAATATAAATTTAGCTAAATTCAACTTAATGGATTCTCAAGCTACATCAGAAATTCTGTTTCCCATTAGCTGCGTGCTAGATGAATAACAGAATTACTTTTCTGTCCAACTGATCAATTTCCTGACAGTTTGACAGGGGAAACAAAAGGATGCACAGCTACACCCAGTGATTCTATGAAGGAAGTATCTAGAACTCTTGGCAGTTGGAAAATCATAAAATTATTGCATGATTTGGGCGAGGAGAACATTAAAGCTCATCTAGTCCCGACTTCCTTACAACCACTAACAGTAAATTTTCTAGGAGTTATCACATACCACACAATATTTTTCTGATGGCACAAAGATTTCTATAGACCACATCAGTACATTTCAAATATCTGTTCTTTCTCTTGATTTTATTGCAGAACTTGAATATCAGAGGCCACAGAGTAATTAATTCAAGCTATGTTTGAAATGCTTCATATTGACAAAAAAATTCTGCTCTGCCCCCAAAATGCATTGATTATGAAGTGTAATTGATTTTACCATGTGCAATTTTAAATGTATCAGTTTTTAATAATATTTTAGTCAATATTAGAAGTCTTTTCCTGTGACAACCAGTAAAAATTTTTAATTAGAAAGCTTCAAATGTCACTGAAATATCTCTGGATACATCTCACATGACATGATCTTACTGAGTAACAGAGATCTTTTATGGTAGCTAAGGAATTATCTAATATAAATTTTCTTTTTCCTAAAAATAAAAATTTTGGTGTTTAAGTTTTGATTCTTATTATTGTCTTAATTGTTCTGTCAACTGAAATCAACATGAAATATTGCTCTCTCCTATTTTTTACATCATTCTGTTTCATTTTTTTTCCTAATACACTCTTGTCTAAAAATTTTGAAACAGTTTTGAAAGTTAAGTTTATCACTGAAATTTCGCATTATTTCTCACTTATTAAAATAAAAAAAGGAAAGATTGAGGGGAGGTCATCCCAGCCCAGTTACTTATTTCCATGTTCTGGCTGGTATAACTAAATCTTAGTATAATTTTAACTATATTTTTATAATTGAAGATGATCTTTAATAAGAGTACAGGTGGACCTGTTTGCATTGTAAAGTACTCAGAGAAAATGCTGAAAATAGGAAGAAATAATTGGTGACAGTGCTTTGCGCCCTGATCCTTCCAGAAATGCAGGGCAACTGATGTGAACAGAACATCTATAAAGTTAAGGCTGCAATGTTGAGGCCTTACCATATGACAGACCCTTCCTAGTGCAAACATAAGAGAGCACTTCACTGCTGACACAAGAAAAAAGTATCTGTTCCTACAGCCAATGCTAATGGGTTCAAATTAAAATTGTTTTTGCATTTTAAAATTCAATCTAACTTAAAGAAAATATAGTAGCCAGGGTTCTACTGAAACTGCAAACTATGTATTTATAATTAGATTTTGAGCAGCACAAGTTTCTTCGGTTTATAAAGGGCAGTGAAAATACACTGTGCAAATTTTTCACTGATTTTGCTTTTGATGTTCCTCCACATAAATATCCGGAACACGGGAATTTTGATTTAATAGTTTCAGAAGATCACACGTGATACTGCTGCTCAACATGATCTTTTTTTCCCCCCCAAGACTGATTCTGCACATTCCAGTTATATATTAAGGTATTTGTATGAGTAATAATTAAGTAATTGGCACAGGATTAGCCAAGAAGTCTTAGAATAATCTATGACCGAGTGTTGGTGTATTATTTAACATTAACATGACAGATTTAAATCACTGGGTGGTCAAACAAGCTGGTAATTTGTTTTGCCATTTTCATTCATTAGAAATTTTCAGTTACTTTATTGCTGCTAATTTTGAGCAATTCTTCTGAAAACAATTCAAATAGACCAGCTAATAATGCTGGAAAGTGAATTGTTTCCCCCTGTTCTGCCATACACTTGTTCTGCCTGTTCCCAATTATAAATAAAGCAGATCCTTTGTAGAACTTAGTCTTCAAAAGCTCTACCATATGCCTATCTCTGTTGAACTACATTTACACTGCCTGGACTCACTATGGATGTCCAAACTGCAGGATGCAAATAAACACATTATTGTATTTCACTCTAACTTTTGACATGATGTACAGTTTTGTCAGTAATGCAGTTTTCTCCATCAATTTCTGCTGAGTTTGGTAGGGGCTCTACATATCAGTACTGAAAAGTACTCAAAACTACATCTTATAACTTTGCTGTTGTCTATTTTCTGTATGGATCATTAACTGAAAACATATAAATTCATTTAGGTGTGTAGATGAATTCTTCATGGTGTATTCATCAGGAACCAGTCTGGTTGAAAAGTTTCCCTTGTAACTTGAAATTCTAGATCTTTTAGAATATTTTTTATTCCTCCTATTATTGGAGGGAAGCAGCTCCTTCTCAAGTATGTTGTTTAGGAAACTAAAGGTGTTTAAAGATAAAACTGTCAGAATTATTCCAAGATCTGACAGATTTTCTAGCAAAAACTTCTTCTGATCAATATCCCACCAGTCCTCTACACCTTTGATAAAAACCACATATGGCATCAATCCTGTTTGCCTGAATTAACTCCAATTTTCTAGTCACCAAGGTCAGAAAAGTACAGAGAAAGACTCAGCTGTTCGCACATATGGTCCAATGTGGCTGGTAATTTACTTTGTGTAATAAAAAAGTACAGAATGCAAAACCCAAATCCCACTGCAAAATAACTCAGTGGTGACTTGTGTTAATGTATAGAAGCAAATGTTTTACATGAACTATTTTGCAAAGAAATACTGAAAATTATTGGCCATTTTAGATGTAAAGAGGTTTTTTATGTCTGTAGACAGAACTGAAAGGTGAATTTATGTGGAGAGAAAACACAATCTGTCTGTGCAACAAGTCTCATTTTGATGATTATCATTACAAGCAATAGTTAATGCTACTTCTGCTGCTTGAGTGGTACCATTAGGAAAAAAATGACAGTGGAAATTCCATTAAGTTTTTGAAACCTGTGAAGACAATGAAACAGCATTTATTTTTAACTATGTACTTTTTGGGGAAAAAAAAAAGACCAAAAATAATTAATAGGCTTTCTATCTCTCCTGCTCATTCAAAGATCTTTGACCAAAGCAATGCTGAGTTTGGCTTCTAATATTGCCAAATAAGTTTATATCAAATCTCAACAGCAACAGTGTTTTGAGCATAGCACACATTAATTGTGATTTAAATATTTCACAAACATCTCTCATACAGATTTTGATTCTGTGAGAATGCATTTGTTAAAATTGTGGCATTGTGACAAATTCTTGCTCTATTAGAGGTAATATTTAAAGTAATATTTGTGACCTTCACGCTCAGTTCCAATGATAAAACTATGCAATCAGTGCTTTTGGCAAATGAGATTGTTTTCAGATACAGTGCAAATGAAGTGTGGAGTTCTGTATGTGCAATTTGTATCTCAGAACAGGCAGAGTGAACAGGTTTATCTTTACAAACATCCAGAATATAGGATATGCTTTAGAAACAGACTAGGTTTGATTAAATTCTTATTCCTATTTATAAAGGAAAAAACCTGTAGAAGTGTGAGATATATGACACTTGTCATCTTCCTCAGTATTTTACAAGAAGAACTATTGTGATGTTAGTTATTATTCAGTGGAGGACTATATATCATTCTTGTATAAAAGACAAGAAAGCTTTCTGAAATCCATTAGTGATTTTGGAGCTATGAAGTCCTTACCTACTTCCAGGTCAAAGCTGATAGAAAAAACTTATTTCAATAGCATTAAGGTTTGGGGTTTTTTAACCATAAGTTACCTTAAATATTTAACATTTGTTCAAAATCTTTGGGTTTTAAAACAAAAAGCCAGCACAATCAGGGCAAGAGTGAAAATGTCTTTCTCTGAGCACTGCATTTTTCATTCCTTGTAGCTCTATTCTTGGCAGAAACACCTTTCCTCTTTTCATTTGTGCTCTATGGACCATAAAAACTGCCGTTATGGAGGAGAGAATGCTGTATGCATTACTTTTATTGTTTTTATGCTGACACAACAAAATCTAAATTGTCTGGTTCACTTAGGGGTTTTCAGGCCTCAGCGGTTCTGAAAAAATAGGGGGGAAAAAAAGAAAAAAAAAAAGGTAGAAAAATAATTCTCTGAGGTCAGAGGGTTATAGTGGATGATGATGATGAAAAAAGATGAAAAAAGAGAGTGTCTTTTCATTTCTCATGACTGAGAAGCTAGTCTAATAGTTTTAGGAGATAATAAAAAAATAGTGTATTAAAGAAATTGGTATTTATAAGTACTTGCTAAACTGTTCAAAAAATTAGATGATACTCAGAAGCCCACTTGAATTTAAATTTATCTGTTGGGTGATAGAGGACAGCTAAGCTTATTTAGGTCTGGATTGTGCATGGCATTGTTTAATCCTGTGGAGGCATCAGGTGCAGATATGCAATTAAGACCAAATTGTGTTTTACACATAATGTGCTCAGCTATGTCAAAAATCAGTAATTATAGTGCTTTAGCTGCCTCAAAAACAGCACTTACTTTTGGAGTGTAGAATTAACTAAGATTTATGAGAAACTAGAAATTGTTTTGGTCATTAAAACAAATTTAAATGTACTATTTAAAACAAAGTATCTTCAACAAGATGTGTAATGATTTGTGAAAGCTAAAAATTAAGTACGTAAAGCTAAAAAAGTAATAATAAGTATAATCTTTTATTCTGATTCCTGTATTTATCATTATTTCCTTATATTACTTATATCCTTATCGTACTGTTTAGTTCAGAAGTCCTAGTAATGGATCATTGTTGTCCCCTTCAGAAACATTGAGTTGTTTGGAGAAAACAGTACCTGTTCCAGAAAATTTGGTTTCATAGTAAAAACTGGGAGAGGTGGATCAGCATAGAAAGATATACATTACAGAAATAATAAACTATATGAAGTACACAACAGAGAAAACATATCATGGGTCTTTGATAGGTATCTAAACAGCAGCAAAGAGCCTTTACAAATCTCCATTTGGTGAGACTACAGGCAGTGTGTTTATGTTTCTGTACAATTTATTTGCATTTATTCTACTGTTCAAATTCTTTTGGATAGCCTTATCTTTGAGTTTTGCTGTATCTATAATACTCCAGGAGAATTAAAGGATTCTAAAACATTCTTTACCTTTGGCTGTTTGTTCTCACAGTTTTAAGCTGGTCACACTATGATTTGAAATGTATTTCATTAATTAACTTTGTTGATTTCTTTATTTCTGGTACTAATCCTCAGTGACCTAAAATACTGGAGACACATCCCAGATGTTTTGGAACATCTACAAGAAGTAAGAGGATTGACTATAATATTTGTTTCACCTAAACTTGACATCTAGCCTTCTTATGTTTAGGAAAAATTCTTGAGATACTTTAGTGCTTTTACCATTACTAAGAACACCAGAAATTTATATTCTAGTTTACTTCACAACTATGTAGATTTAGGTCATATGTCAAAACAAAATGCCAAACTTACAAAAAAGGATAAAGAATTAATAAAATAATTTACTACATGAACAGTTAAGATTGGATTCCTATACTCATGTTCAGGATTTTCAAATGGTCATCTATGAAACAATTGGGATGAGTCTACTCGAGTTTCAGAGGAATGAAGGGGAGAGAAACACAGGAGAACACTCTCCTTTGGATAATGATGTGCTTTGGCCTGATGTATGAACTACATAAATTCACAATGATTTGGGGGTTTTTTTGGTTTGTTTTTTTTTGTTTTCACTTGTTTGGTTGGTTTGGTTTTGTGTTCTTTTTCTTCCCAAACCAGGAAATTATATATTTTGTTTTGTTTTCTTGAAATTACTCAAGGTCAAAATTTGAAGAATCTCCAGAAACTCATTAATTACTGTGCATAAGTTCATAATGATAAAGAATCAAAGAAATAAATGAAAACTCAAAGTTGGAAGGTCTCTAGAGGTCACTTATTCTTGTTGGAGGAGATTTGCTTTTCCAATTGAAAGCATGGTCTGAGATTAATTTATTCAGAGTGCATGGTGCTAGATATTTCCAGTGAGATGATTCTGCAACACTCTGAGCTACATGTTCCAATACATAGTATTTCTCATGGAGAGGCATTTTTTCCTTATATTCTCAGAGAATTTCCCATTAGCAGTGTTGGCTGTCACCTCTTATGCTGTCACCACACATTTTAATGAAGACAGTACCTTCAGCTTCTCTCTAACACTCTCTTTAGTAATGGAAGAATGTGATTAGATTCTCTGTAAGCCTTCCATTCTAGGAATAACATCTCTATAAATTTTTTATTTGTAAGTTAAGATCTCCAATCTTCTGACCACTTTGGTGGGCACTGTCTAATTTTAACATGTCTTTGAACCCAGAGGACGAAAACTGGATGCAACATTCTTGAAGTAGCTTGACAAATGCCAGGTATTGTGGATTAATCACTTCCTTTGTTGTGAGCTTGCTTATAGTCTGATGGTATTGCCTGCAGTCTGATTTTCTGCTGCAGGGACGGGCTGCTAGCTGTCTTCTTGGGACCATGAGTCCTTTTCAGCCAAGATTCACTGCCACCAACCAATTCCCAGCCAGTATCGATGCTTGGGATTACTTTTTCCCATCATAGACTTTGAATTTATCTTTCTTATAAAAAAGTAATCTCATTCATTTCCTGTTATGCTAATTTTCAAGCCTTTTGTGACCTAACTGCACAGTAGCTCTTTCAGTATTTCTACCTCTCCTCTCTGTTTCATGTAATCCATGAACTTGATGAGGGTGTTTTCAGTACCATTTTCCCAACTGCTTGTAAAGATACTGAGTAGCATCAGGTCTAGGACTGACCCCTGAGACAGTCAGATCTTGACAAGGTTCTAATCTGGCTTGAGATGTTAACTAACACTCTCTTTGCCATTCCTCCACCTGTAGCTGCTCCATCTGTCCGGTCCTTATCCTTGTAATCAAAGATATTTTGAAAGACAATGTTGGACACCTTGATAAGGCTCATATAGATTGGAGTTTTTTAAATCTCTTTTCATACATCATTGTTTTTGTCAGTGCAAATGTGTAAGTGATGAGCTTGGTGAAGTCATTCAGAAGTGACACTTCATAGTTTCTCCATTACTTAAGGTCAGAATGAATGGGCATTGTTCCTTTAGCTTTAAAAAAAACGCATGAATCAACTTTAAGAAAATTGATTTGTGTCCAGTGAGCATGCAATGATCAGGAAAACAAAAATCACAAAGCTGTTATATTCAGTTAGCTGTTATACTCATAAATAGAAAATACTGTAGTAGGATTGGGAGTCTGTGGGGTTTTTTCCTCACATAATGATTGTGATGATTTAATTCTCATGTGGTGGAGAGTGCTTTCATGTATCAGAACTGGGTTGCTGTCTTTTTAAATCTTTTTTTCTCAAAATATAATCTTAATTACCTTCAATTTTTCCTTAGTTACTACAGTCTTTTGAGTTTAAATATTCCATGAGTGAAAGCAAAGCTGAATCATTTTCTGTGGCACCTAAATGCTTTTAGAAGCCAGGAAGGAAGTTGTAAGCTATCATTAAAATAAAAATCTCCATTAATGGGTCTGTAATTTTTCCTTTGTAAAGAAATGTCAGAATTAGCCTGGCATATTTTTACTGTGCATTTATCCACTCTTGACTTGCATCATGAGGTCTGCTTCATGTACTTTGATCCTTGTTTATTCTGTCATATTTTCAACATTCTGATATTTTTCTAACCCTGTGGTCTAGGGCCCTGCTGCTCAGATATTTCTTTCCAAGCCAGTGCTCCAGGATGGAGCAGTAAGTAACACATTACTGACAATGACTCATTCTGTTTCCATACTCATATTTATACATAGCATTAGACTATGACTAACTTAGAGCCATTGCCATGGTTCCATTTGTGGTCCCTGACAAGCACAGTTATCTTCCAATGATGTTTAATTCATGAATGCTGAGTATGACACTCTCAATATTCTCTGAGTGTCATTGTGAGAGCTACCATTTTATGCATCAGGTTCGATGTTGAGATGAGTTTCTAGATTTGCTTATCTTTTCACTTCCAGCTTTCCTGTTAGTTAGTTAGTTGTCTTTTTTCTTCTTGTGAAATTCAAGGCATAGGCAGCTTTCTTACTACTCTACATTGTGTTCAGCATTCCTGAGGGAGCACAAGCATGGTAAATCATGTCACCACAAGTTATCTTATACAAACATCATTTCCAGTTGATTTCAAGTTAGGTTGGATTTCTCGACAGTGATTTCCAGTTAGATGAAACAGTATGATGAGCTAACCCAGATAAAATAATACACTTCATTGATGGAGTATATAGCTTGATTAACCAGATTGATTTGCACACAGTGAAGGAAGGTGGAAACAATGTAAATTGCATCATCTGCTTCTAACAGTATGAATGATACAGTCATAACCACAGGAAGCATGTTGGAGTGTCACTATCTCTAATTCAATGTCAAATGGGCTCCTGGTGCTTTTCATTGTTCTGACTTCTTGATTTTCACCTATGTGTCTGCTGAGTATTTTGGCAAACATAGGACAACTATTTGTGGTTATATTTTCCTAAATCAAATGAAGATGGTTCTTAAATGGAAGATTGAAAAAAAAAAAAAAAAAAAAAAAAGTTTATGCATTAAAAAAAACAAAAAGCAAAAACATAAGGTTCAAAAGTAGAATGGCATTATTCCCTGGCATAGTTTCAGCTTTTAGGGGTGGAAGAAAGTATCATTCACTTTTCGTGCACTTTCTGTCACCCTTGTCAACTTTACAGTGTGAGCCATGTGAGCTGGTATTCTAGATTTTTGTGTTCTCTTCTTCATTAATAATGTGTAGACTGTTTTAATGTTTTCTTTTAATTTTAATTATTCCAGTAAATGAGCTGTTCTGTGCAGGAGCTTTCTCTGACTTTGTTGATAACCTTTTTTCTTTTCTTTTCAATAGGAGCAGTGGCTTTGTCCTAGCTGATTAAATCAGTCCTTATAATAGGAACATTCTGTCCTTTAAAGGATATTATATTTATTTCACATTCTAATGACTGAGTAGAAAGCAATCATTCCCCTTACTAATATTTTTTCATCCTGGAGTTTTTTGGGGTTTTTTTTCTCAACAAAAATAGAAAAATACATAAGTGTTACGGTTCCATCGTTATTTTTTTTTTTTGTTGTATCTTATTTGGCTTCCCCCTCCCAACATGTGTCAGCAATGTGCATCTAACCATACTAAAATTGTTTTCTCTGCCATTGTTTTATATTTCTTAGATTATTTATAGTAGCTAAAATATTTACTGGGATAAAGACTGTATGATAAAAATAATTAAATAAGGGTTTTGGGTAAAATTTTACAAATACTAAAAAACATTTCTTTCCACCTTGTCTGTATTACACATTGACTTAGATTCCTACAAAGCTGATAAGCTTTTCTTGAAGTATATTATACTACAATGCAATATTAAATGCTTGCAAGAGTTATATGATTTTTAAAAAACAAAAACTATGAGGAGAGACCCTGTGTGGTTGTCTATTCTATGTGTCCACAGAATATTCTGAAGAAAAATGCTTTCCTCTTTCATTGTTACTAAAATCTCTTGCAATCAGGCCCAGATTATATATTGTTCAGTACAATTACAATGTGCAAAATGTAGAGCCCTAAAAATCTTCAGTTTTCTTAGCATTGACACTAGACTTAGTCCAAATGCCTGGTTTGCTAAGTCCCCAGGTACAGTGAAAGAACTCTTGCACTGTATCTCAGCAGAAGGGAAAAGTAATCTCTTTTTTTCCAAATAAATCTTCTTTTCATTCCACATACACTGCTAATTCTCTTTTGAAGTTCAGAATTTCTGTCTGTCAATCATCTGAACTTCAAAACTGTTTGTAGTGTCAATCTTTGTTTAGTATTTCTTCCGGAGCTGATGACAGCAATATGTTTAAGTCTGATGTTATAAGAGGAAAGACACCTTAAAAAGCCTGATAATACTAGTGTTTACATGGTATTTCTACATTTTTTACTAGGCAAATTTAACACTACCGAACATTTTCTTATATATCTTGAGTTTGCAGTGTTATTAAACAGACAAATGTGATATAGATTGTTCAGTATTTCTAATAAGTTTAGTTTACCCAGTCATTAAGATCTCTTAAGCACTGTGTTTTACAAGAATTAGAGGAGGTAATTACCTTCTTTTTAAACCAACTCAGGTGAAAAAAAGGAAGCAACTCCTCTGTACTCGTACAGCATCAATTTCTTCCAAACTACTAAGTCCTTTCTCCCAAATTACTGACTCCCTTCCTGCCACAACAGTTCTTTGTATTCTGGAAATCTTAAATCAGAAAACACATATTAATTTTTAGGACTTCCAGTAGTCTGTTTCTGTAAGGGAAACTAGCCAGAGAGTGATATTACCTGTTACCTAAAATCTTACTCCAAGTATTTTTGTCATGCATGAGAGATAAAATGTTATCTGCCCTCTCCTTCACAACTTTCTCCATACACTGCCATCTGTAAGCACTTGGATTCCTGCAGATTGCCACGCTATGCATTAGGTTTTTAGAACTGTTCAGCTGAGTGATTGAAATAAGAGTGGAATTTCGTTTGTGCCAGAATCCACGGTCTCCTACAAAACTCAACGTAGCTGATTATCTTTGCTAGAGTGAAATACTTAGCAGTTTTCCACTGACCTGAAGTACTTGTAAGCTTTCCTCCTGCATAAAAACATAAAAACAATAGAAATAGGTCAACAACAGATATTTCACACTTGACAATCTGTCCAGAAAGGTACAGGCATCCTTAGAAAATTGCCTTGTAAAACTTGATGAAGTAAAATCTGGGAGAAGAGCAATACCCAAACTTAGTTTGTTTTCACTCGTACAAGCATATTATTCTTATTCACATTGCATTTAATATTTGTCTTTCAGAAATCCAAAATCTCCACTTATGACAAGATGTGGGCCTTCATGAGCAGCAGGAGGCAGTCAGTACTTGTCAAAAGTAATGAAGAAGGAATCCAACGCGTGCTTACCTCTGATTACGCATTTCTAATGGAGTCGACAACCATTGAGTTTGTCACACAGAGGAACTGTAACTTGACACAGATTGGAGGCCTGATAGACTCCAAAGGTTACGGCGTTGGAACTCCCATGGGTACGTGATGTGCCAACCACTTGCTCTCTGTTCATTAATCTTAGCTGCTGCAGCAGCATAGGAAACATCCCCTACACTGTTCCTTTCTCTACATCGCCTTTATTTTCTTTTTCACAACCAAGCACAATACATATTTTGTCAGTATTAATGGATTTTATTGTATGTTCCAAACAGAAAACAGTTGTTACCTTATATATAGTTGGATATTTTCATGTGATAAATTTGTCTTACATAGTGCTTTCCGTATGCTCAACAACAGCAGCAACAGAAGTTCTATTCGCAGTACTTTATTTTATAAAAAAAAAGTTTTAGAGATGTTGATCTCTTTGTTTAGAGAAAAAGTCCTAGTAGTGGAAGGCTTGCATTAGCAAATGAGGCTGGCTCTTTTAAAGTGAGAGGGCTAATCCCTGGGATTACTAAAAGTGGAGGAAAGATTTCATACCACACCACAGACAAAATAAATATTGATTTAGCCTTGTGGAATATGGGTTTGCATATTGGTTTGGCAATTGCAATTCTTTAAGTATTTTCCAGGTCAGCTGCTTTTTACTAAGTACAAAACTTTAGTTGCAAGATTAAAAGCCCACTACAGCTATTAGCTTGGCTGTAACTTGGCTCCTAGAATCCACAGAATGGGATTCAGCAAGAACTGAGTACCCACTGAACACAATGATTTTTTTCAAGAGCACGAGGTGAAGATCTGGCTTTAGATTTCAGATCAGATGGGAATAAAAATGGTGCAACACAAAGACTGTGAGTACGTCACAATAATTCTACTTAATGATGTGAGGTGGTTAAGCTGACTTTTTTATCAGGCAAATATTTATTTAAACTTCATTTTGATCAAGAATTTAAAGTTTTGTGATTGATATGGATATGCTTTTATTTTTTCCCAGGTAGGTCTTCCATTTGATACTGCTTTTATTCATGTTAATAACATGCTAAATCATTGTACTAGGAAAGTTATGTCCAGTACTATAAATCAAGCACATGGAAAGTAATGTTAAGAAATACAGTTTACTGGAATATCTTGGATGAAGAGGTTCCTAGTACTATCAAATACATATTTGCCTATATATTGGATATATTTACTGTTACTGCAGTAACATCTTTGAAATTTTCATTATTTCAGTAATTTTCTATGTAATTGAAACTTGCTGAAGAAATTATGATTCCATTCATTCTGTCTTTGAACAGTTACTTGTTAGGAATCTAGTTTTGATTCATACAATTTTTTCTACCATGTTTTATTGTGGCTCTTGTATTGCTGAATATATTCTATAGACAGTGCAAATGACAGAATGGACTGGATTTCAGCCCTGCTGGTCTTTTTGGCATCTTATATCTTCTTATTTATAAACCTTTTTTTTATTTTGATGATAAAACCCACCTTTCTTTTAGGCTTAGTTTGGAGATGATCAAATCTTCGAGACAGTTTATAGTCTTTGAATAATCCGAATGCAAATTCATGAGGCATCTGAGGCATGCACCAGAAATTTAAGTCAACATTGAAATGCCAAACTGATAGGAATCAGAGAGACCAAAACACTCTAGAAATTGTTCTGTTTATGTGTAAGTCAGAGAAGCATAATAAACACCAGAAAAAAACAGCTTTTAAATAGTGATAAATCCAGGAACAGAATCCTGGAGTTTAAGTTTAGGGGAAGAAATGTTGGAAGTAAAGAAGCAAGGAAGCTGAGTAAACTGTCTGTTGGTCTTTGCTCCCTGCTTTATATGGGAACAGAAGGCACTATTTCTTCACTAACTTTGAGTCGTATCAGAAATAGTATGCAGCTCTTATTCATCTGCAAGATTCCAAGTAACAACAAATTATCTGTGTCAGGAGAAATAATAGTGTTGTACAAGGGGATATGTGAGCTGACAGTTCTCTTGAATCAAGAGGAAACAAATAGAGGACATACCTGCAAGAATCAGCAGCCACCAAAAGAAGTAAAATAAGAGTTGAAATAGCTTAAACTTAACAAAAAAAAATTGAAGAAAGATCTGAAGAAAAGATGACAGCTTCATAAAGAAAAATAGAACAGAATGTAAAATAGGATGTAAAGTAAACTTTTTCACAAAAGGTAGAGCAAAATAGCATCTGGGGCTTTCCCAGAAGAGCTAAGAATAAGAGAGTAATCCAATATTTCGTCAGTATCTATAAAATGCTGCTGAGGGAGCTGACATTTATAATGAGTTTTTATCCTGTGTATTAGGTGCACAGTCTTGGAGGAAAGGGATTGTGCAGCCTCTGCTAGAATGATGCATAGTTTGCACATATATTTGAAAGGCATCCTTATGAAGAAGCATTTCCATGGTGTCTGTCAGAATAGTTTTGTTAAATATTTTGCATTATTGAAGCTAAAAAGTATTACAGAGCAGTGGATAATGCAAAATATTCTCATGCATAATAGTTAATCTCATTTCTACAGGAAAATAATTCTGGAGACTTTAAAAGAATTCATGACATGGCTATATCTATAGAAGTAGATTACATCATTATTTAATGACTATGAAAGAAGTTTATAGAGGTGCAACTAAGTAATATCTTTTTGGAGTTAAAAATCCTATGAGTAACTTGTCAAGTGCTGGGAAAACTGCAGTGTAATGGCTTCACATACAAAATAAACACAGCTGCTTTTGCCTGTTTGAGAAGCAACTACTTGTTGTTTGAGAAGAACTACTTGTGTTTATTGAATCATAGAATCACAGAATATGCTGTGTTGGAAGGGACCCATCAGGATCATTGAGTCCAAGTCATGACCCTGAGCAGGTCACTCTAAAAATGACACCATGTGCCTGAGAGCATTGTCAAAACACTTCTTGAACTCAGACAGGCTTGATGCTGTGCCCACTTCCTTGGGGAACTTGTTCCAGTGCTCGGCCACCCTCTGGGTAAAGAACCATTTCCTGATATCAAATCTGAATGTCCCCTGACCCAGCTTCATTTTGTTTCTAGTCTTGTCACTGGTCACCACAGTGAAAGGATCTGTACCTGCCCTGTCTCTTCCCCTCATGAGGAAGTTTTAACCTCAATGGGGCCTCCCCTCAGTCTCCTCCAGGCTGAACCAACCAAGTGCTTCTTATAAAGCTTTTCCTCCAGATCCTTCACTGTCTTTGTGGTCCTCTTTTGGATGCTCTCTAATAGTTAAATGTCTTATGTTGCAGTGCCCAAAACTGACCCCAGCACTGGAGGTGAGGCTGCCCCAGCCCAGAGCAGAGCAGGACAATCCCCTCCCTTGCCTGGCTGGTGATGCT
The DNA here is from genome assembly GCF_029582105.1 of Oenanthe melanoleuca. Taxonomy (NCBI): domain Eukaryota; kingdom Metazoa; phylum Chordata; class Aves; order Passeriformes; family Muscicapidae; genus Oenanthe; species Oenanthe melanoleuca. Next base: position 39,892,679 of record NC_079336.1, read on the forward strand.
GTGCCTGATGCTCCCCAGCACAGGGCTGGTTCTCCTGGCTGCCAGGGCACTGCTGCCCCATGTTCCACTCATCATCAACCAGGACCCCAGCTCCCTTTCCATAGAGCTGCTCTCCAGCCTCTTTTGCCCTGGTCTTTACACACAACCAGGGTTACCCTCTCCCAGGTGCAGAATCCAGCACTTGCCCTTTTTAAACTTCATATGGTATTACAGGCATGGTGTTGGAAAGACATAGAAGTCATCTGCAAAATTTACAAAAATCCGGTTTATCTCCTGGAATAGTGACTTGAAATTGCAGAAGCTCTGCACACAAGGTTAACTTTGTAGGAAGGAGTTGCTAAAGGTCTTATGTTGACTTCAGTAAAAAGGGTATGGTTACCTTTGGAGAACAGCACCAAATGAAGTTGGTGCAATATATCTTGATTATTTTGAGGACAATAGAACAATAATTAGTGAGAACATAATTTTCCTGAGTTTAAGCAGCTACAAGAAAAAGAGCTAAAGGCTTTTCTGACAGAAAAATATGCTATCAGTTTATGACAAGATAATCACCTAGAAAATGCAACCAAACAAATATAGCACCAGTTTAGAGTACTGCAGTGAAAGCTTTCTGCTCATGATGTTAATATTTTAAATTTAGAGAAAGAAAGTTGAACAAGATGAGAAGAAAAAAACAAACCTATCAGACAATGCATGGGTATCAATTCTTTCCCAAAAAATGGATAAGCAAAATATGAGTTTACATGATTGTTTCATTTCCACTAAAAGCATTAGTGAAGAAAGTTTAGACTGCTAAAATGTGACTTTGAGGAAGAAAATTGGAAACAATGTTATTTTGGTGAAAAAATAGGATCAGAATCAACTCACATCTTTAAAATCAACAAGATAAGTGATACTTGAAACAGGTGCAAAGCAGAATTCTGTATGGTATCTTTGCAGCAGTGAAATATAAACTAGGGAGTGTGAATTTGGTAAATTATGCATACAATGACTGATTGTCATGATATTTGTTTTTAAATTAAAGTTTTGTATATACCAGAATTCATTTTCAGTCAGCCACTTCTGATGCTAGGCTAAAATCACTTGATTAATAATGAAAAGAGAACAACAAATCTGGGATGAGATATCTTGTGATATCTTTGGAGCAGATAAGGGAGACCTCTATAATAGGTTGTGTTTGTTTTGTTTTCTATCTTTGCAATATTGTTTATAGCTTTGAAACCAAGAGTATAATAGTTGCTCTGTTAGAGAACCCTTGTTTCCTTTTTTTTTTTTCCTTTTATCTTCCAGTTTGAAGATCCTCATGCAAGGGGTTTTTATTTGCTTTATTCTGGCATGTTTTATCAGGTGGCACTATTTTTGTTCTTCATCAGTGAATCTGGCAGAAAGGAAAATTATTTGCATATAGTTGTCTACATGGTGTATAGCTGCTTCCTAATTTCTATGATATTCTAATAATATGGATATGTATCATCCACAATTATCTATTAGAAATGCACTTAAGTGTCTTTCAGTGGTTGGAATTTGTCTTTGTGGGGGCATTCACCTCACCATCTAATATTGATGCTCAAGAAAGGAATGAGGTGAGGTAAGGAGGGAAGAAGAGATTAAAAAGACACAAAAAAAGTTAACAAAGAGGTAGTGGGAGAGGAGGAGGGAGGGAGAACAAACCCTTTGGGTATACTTCCCATTACTGATAATCTGAATGTTTATTGTCATTTCCAGTAGTCTCGATTTCCCATTTCATCCTTGTTTAAAATTTGGGTTGTTCTTGAATAAAACCCAACTGGGCCTAAATTTACCATTGTGCTGAGCTCCTAAATGTTTACAATACTTCCGAATCCTTACAGTCATCCTATCAAAAAGAAATTGTGGCATTTTTTTCAAGAAAACCTGAACTATCCAGAAATCTACTTTTTATGTCCCACTGAAATGTAGTTAATGTAAATTTCCTATGGTCAACATGCTGTAAAACACAGTAATATTAAGTGTCAAATGCTATTTTCCATAAGGAATATTTATTAACATCTTTTCTAATGTGAAGTATCTTAGAAATGCAGCTTTTTTACACTTCATGTTAAAGCCTTAATGCTATGTGAAGCTACTTTCCCCTTTTCTTGGGTTTTTTTCTTTTTTCTTTACTTTTTTTTTTTTTTTTTTTTTTTTTTCATTTCAATTTTCTACTTTCCAATTGAAAGGAACATAGTTGAAATCATCTTTTGGAAAAAAACATACTTCATCTCTCTGGGATGGTGTGTCAGGTTCTTACTTTTCTAAATTCCCGTTTCTCTTCAGAATGTTTGACAGCAGGCTACTTCCCATCTGGCTTGGGCAGATTTTCTACCCAACTGCCATTTGCTTCTGTGTTGGACCTGGAGCACATAGATGGCTGACAAGTGGATATTTGGAACTGATTCCATATGAATAGATCTACTGAGCATGCACCTTTCAGATCATCTGCCTCTACGTGGCAGATGGGGAGTATCCTGTTGGTATATGCCAGACAAACTCTGTGTGTGTGGAGATATATGCAAAGTAATGCCTTTGACATTTTGAAAGTGACAAATGGTTCTTCCAGCAGAAATGCATTGACTGCAGGCCCCAGATATCAGCACACTCACTTAAGTTCAAAGCATGAAACAAAACTTCAAGAGTCTCATGTTCTATTGATTCAGAGGTGCCTTTTTAAATGAAGCTCTCTTTTCTGCAAATTCAAATGAAATATCAAATAAAATCTAGTTTTTTAACAGACATTTTTACCTTTCACACAAAACCCCATATTTTTCACACCACATTGTTCTAAGAGATTCTCAAAATTGAGCCAACTCACATATGAATTCCAAAAAAACTCTTTAGCCAGCTCAGTAATGTGCTCATCACTTACATGTAGGCATTTCTTTATGCATTTTTGCATAATGTAGCCAATCTTAACATTTTTAAATTTTATTTTTGTAAAATCATAGGGAAGGCTGGGGTTATTTTCCTTTCTTTAGTAATTTTTTTGAATTTCTGTCAGCTGTGTAACATTTAAGTAAAATGTTTTTTGGAGTATGTGGATTTTGAAGATAGTAAAATTAATATAATTTCATCAGTCATAGAATCTAGAAGGAGTATTTCACACTCTGCTCTCTTAAGGATTCCAATGCAGAAAAAAAAGAATTTCAGACAATAATTTATGACCTGCTACTTGATATCTTCCCTAGGAATATGACTTTATTAATTATTTATATCTATCTAAGCCATTAATAAATTAAATACAATAGCATTTTTCCTACCTCAGTAGGAAGGTTGTGGATTTCAAAGAGAATTTTAAAAAATAAATCATTTAATCAACAAAGGCATAGCAGTTAATTCTCATGTTGTATCCTGGAACTATGTATAGATTCAGCTGATTTATATTATCTGTTCTATCTCTATGGAGGGACCTAAAAGAAGTATTCACAGCAAAATATTTTATGTTACAATACTGAATTTTTTAGCTGATCTGACCATGTTCTTAATGCAGGTATTTTACAAAATATTTCACTACCTACCTTTTTTAAGGACAAGTTTCCAAATACAGAAAATTTTAAATCAGGCACAGTGGGGCATATAAATTACTCAAGACACATCTTTTAATAGATGCTTGTAGTTTCAAATATTATAGCTTAATGTATTAAAAATACAAACAAACATATTATTCTTTTCCTAAATATGCAACAGCAAGTGAAAAGAATAGTCTTAACTCTCCCATAAGAGTTTAGTCATCCTCCTTCCATGCTACATTTATTGTTCCAGACAGATTTTGCAGCCTGTTTTTTTTTTTTTTTGTTTTGTTTTGTTTTGTTTTTTGTTTTGTTTTTATTTTTTGTTCTTTTGTTTTTTGTAAACGTCTAAAAATTAGTTTACTTTTGGGGCTTGCCTGCAAAATGAAAAGTAGATAAAATAAGGGTAAATGCCTTGTAAATATATTACTAGCACTTTGACATCCTATAGATGTGTAGGATGTTGTCCCCTATGTTTTGTCTAGCTTTTAAAAGACCAGAGCTTTGCTATTTTCAATATCATGCCTGAATAGGATCTGTGGGAATGGTTCAAAGCTGCACCAGGAGAGGTTTAGACTGGACATTAGGAAGCATTTCTTTATCCAGAGGGTGGTCAAAGGGTGGAATGAACTTTCCAGAGAGGTGGTTGATACCCAAAGCCTAGCAATGTCTAAGAAACATTTGGAAAATGCCCTTAACCATTGCACTTTTACTTGGTCAGCCCTGGATTGGTCAGGCAATTGGACAAAATGATTGCTGTAGATTTCTTTAAACTGAAGTATTCTTTTCTGTTCTGTTCTATCCTATTCCTTCAATGTCATTTTTATACAGTTAATTATCTTTTTTTTTCTTTCACTTTTCCTTTTTTCCTTATCATTTTTGTTGTTTTCATCTTCTTTCTGTTTGCTTTTACACTTAGACATGGTTACTAGACACAACAAATGGATTGGGTTAGAGTGTTATATTTAAATCACTGAGTGCCTTCAACTTACTTCAGTATTCCCAATATGTTTTAGTACAGGTAATGAGACCAATCACATTACTTCAATTCCTACAGCATTCAGTCCTGACAAAGTGTTTTCTTCTCAGCAAGAAAAGAAAGTTCTTTGTTGCGTTTCCAACTGCTTTTTGAGGACACATTTGAAGGAAAATACTTTTTTTCCCTAGAGAAGTGTTTGCCAAGGAACATGCTTAATGCTTCCATTCCATGGTGCTTTTCTCTGTTCCTGCACATTGCACAAACATGCCTGCACAGTTTCAGCCTGTTCCTCTAATTTTATTTTACTTCCATTAGAAACAATAGCAAGGATTTAAAGATCTGATTTTGTGAACCAGATAATTTGCTAAATTTTTAAAAATCTAACTAAAAAAAAACAAACATCAACAAAAACCCATGAAACAAAGCCTCTCTAGGCATAACAATATCTCTAACATATGTGAATACAAAAGTAAGGCTGAAGTTTCACTGTCATGTCAAACTGCCATAGGGCTGCTTCACTTTGCTACAACTGACAGCTATTTGAGCTGGTTTAGTGCACTAAACCAGCAGAATAATGTTCATCTTTTTTTTTTTTTCATGAAATTATTTTGCTTCATATTCATCTAGCTGCTAAGGAGGCTGGAAGTGCTCATAGTGTGGAGAAAGCAGTGATAGTATACAAACGTGGATGTGGAAGAGAAAATGGGATTTCTGCACAAACAGCTGTTACTCTAAGTTTGAAGACAATCCTGAGAGACTTCTCTGCTTTCTGGTAGTTTCAAAAAGGGCTAATGTACCTCTCAGTAGGAGAAACAATTGCAATTTAGCAGATGTGAGTAGATGCAGTGCAGAGGGGAGCTGTCTAACTGATTTTCCCTATGTTTAAGACTGTTCTTTTCCCATACCTTCCATTCATTCTGTCTCAAAGTTTGCAGAACTTGAGCATCATCCCCTCCACATTGGGGAGTTTTGTGGGTTTTTTGGTTTTTTTGCTATCTTCTTTTTCTTTTCTCCTGGAGGATTAGGCTGACAGTCAAAGAACATTATGGTAGCAAAGGAGCTGCAAGAAATTGTAATACTGGTTAATACTAAAAACATAAAAATAAAAAAAAAGGCATCCCATGGATCTTGGAGTTTATAAACATCCCTTACTCTTTGAAGTTAAGTCCTTACTGTAGCTATCCATAGCTACTGTAGCTTTCCATATCCTGATATAATTCTCTTTTCACACCTCCAACAATCTTAAAAGGTGACATGTTTTGAAGAGTAGTTTTGAAAACTTTCCTTAAATCTCAGGCAAGACTAGAAAACAATACTGGTGAGCACTGAGCATTACTGGCACATTTATTTCAACTAAAGCATACATTTGGCAGTCAGTGATCAATGCAGAGCATAATTTTAGGCATTTTTTTTCCAGGACATACAGGCAGGATATTTTTCTTAAATATTATTTTTACTTCTCTTAAACATTAAACAATTCTCTAAAATCAGACATATATGTTGCATTGTTTGAAGAAATTAAAGAAAAAGGGCATCTTAGACTCTACAGAGACAGTAAGATTTGCTTCTACTCTCGCAGTAACTCTGCTGTGTCTGACACTGGCCAGTGAACAGAAAGTCTATCCTATTTACACATCTATGATTAAATATATTTATGCAAAACCAGCAAAGTCACACATATGAATGATACAGAAACCTTTCAAAAAGCAGTTTCAAAACTGAAAGGAATAATAGGTAAATTATATATAAATTTAGTCCCCAAAATTGTTAATGATACACTTGGTTGATATAACTGAAACAAAATTCTACATATCTGAAAACAGGGAATAGTTTGAAAGTTTAAATTGTTCATTGCTGTAAATCTATTCCCAGATTTACTTTTTAAGGTATGAAACCTAGTCAGCATTGGCTGTCAGTTTAACCATTGTTGCAATTTCAGAATCTGTAGATATTTCCTGCTGAACTGTGTGGGAGACAGGATATTGAGCCATCTTTATTACCTGTTATAAAGTACTGATCCTGGAGAAAAGTCTCCATCTCACAATCCAGAACTCTACTTACAAACTGTACAAATTTTCATATGTATATATTATAAAATCTTATTTAATTAAAAAAATAAAAATTCAGTTTGAATATGAATACTCAACATGGAAACATCTTCCTACTGCCTATAGTTTTCAAGATCTAAAGTATTAGAAGTAATAACAATAATAATAATAATAATAATAATAATAATAATAATAATAATAATAGTAGGTAATAATTTGTTTTTATTGTTAGGACACCCTGGTTCTTTTGAAGCTATTTGCTACCTTCAGACCATATATATTACATAATATGAGAATTTTTAACCAGTCCTTGGGGATGAGACATAGAAACAAATCTGTCTCTGCAGAAATAAATAGGAAACCATGTACCAAGACAGAATGCCTTTTACTCATGCTTGCCTGCACTTAGTCTGTAATCTTTCATATAATCTGAACTGTAATATTCATCACTTATACATGCATAAAAGTGCTGAGCTTCAGTTCTCCTATAACTAAAACAAATTAATACATTTGTCTTCATTAGTTGAACATAATGCAAAAAAAAAAAAAAAAAAAAAAAAGAATCAAAAAAGATGCAAATTATTTATTTTTATGCAGGTCAAGCCATGTATTGAAACTAATTTTAGAATTTCAACTGTCTGAGCAGTTAATTTATTATTTCTGAAATGCAAGACTGTGTAGCTAACATATTTGATGAAAGAACTGTTTTTCATAGTTGCCTCAGGATTATGAGCATATTGAAGCACTGGGAGGCATGCTGAGACTGAGCTTTACATCAACAAGGAATTGTCAAAACACTTAACATCCTGTAGCTGGTGTGAGCCGACCTTAGAAAGGTTTTCTAGTAGGAATTAACCAAACAAATATAACCAAAGCAAAGACATTATTAAAACTACATGTTGATGTTATTCTGCCCTGGTCCATGGTATTCATAGATGTTGTGTAAATGGTCTAGGAGTAAGTCATATGAGAAGAAACTGAGGGAGCTGGGGCTGTTTAGCCTGGAGAAAACGAGACTTGAGGGAAACCTTTGAGAAGGTTGGTCTTTTCTCCAAGGTAACTAGCAACAGGACAAGGGGAAAAGGCCTCAAGCTGCTCCAAGAGAGGTTCTGGTTGGACATGAGGAAGAATTGCTTTGCTGGAAGTGGTGACAAGTACTGAAATGGGGCATCCAGGGAAGTTGTGGAATCACCATTCCTGAAGTGCTCACGGAAAAACTGGATGTTGCATTTTGTGCTAAGGTTAATTGAAAAGGTGGTGCTTGATCAAAGGCTGGACTTGATGATCTTGGAGGTCTTCTCAGAATTAATGATTCTGTGATTCCCTGAGTTTATGGATTGGATTGACAAAGACTCATCTACAAATTTAAAATTTCTCTGGCCTGATACATTGCCCTTAATTAGAAAAAAGCTGGTGTATTACACCCCAGCACATGTGCTTGCATGGTTTGCAGTTAGATGCTTCCAAGGCCACTTCATATCTCAGTTCTTACACAGGATAGAACAGCTAATAGCAAGATATTAATTGTTTAGAGAATTTCCCTTATAGCTCACCAAATACTTGGGGTGTTGTGCAAAAGTGTGAAATGGGTTTTCAGCTCTGGACAGTTTTGTTATGACCTTACACTTGTCTTTCAATATAATCTTATCTGCCTGACCAAAATCTTCACGTATACCAGAAATACTTGTAGAATTTTTTTAAACTTTGTTAATTCATCTGTTTATTGCTGGGTAGGGTTAGACAAATATTTCTTTCAAATGAGGCTATATTTGCAAACCATTCGTATGTGAGTGTCACAGACACAGATTTGCAATGCGAATTGAAAAAAGAAAACACTGTATAAATATGGAATACTTTTATCTGTGGCAAAAATCACTGATTTTCTCACTCGAGGTTTCAACAGATATGTTTCCACTCTGCAGCTGTGCAATTCAACAGTGGTAAAGAGATAACAGTGTATTATGATTATGATCTTCTCAAATTGTCTGTGACGTTAAAATGCATGAAGAGTTTATGAAAAATGTTACTAACATTCATTTGTTAAATCTGTCTAAGAGATGTACTCTACACCAGTTTATAGTCATAGTTTAAGGAGTGGCTGAAAAAACTAATCTGAGCCAAAAAAAGGAAAACAAAATTAGAGCTGAAATGGCTAATACAGTAATTTAATAATCATCTGAGTACTTAAAAACAGTAAAAAAAAAAAATCTATAAACATCTTCATTCCGTTCAAGTTATCTTGGTACTACAAAAAGAAAGTGTGTATTTATTATTAAACCTGTTATTGTAGTGATTTATTTGAATTATTCATTGTAGGCAGCAATTATCCTGTTTTGTTTTGTTTTCTAATGCACTCACTGAGGAGGATAGATATGTTTTAAGCTAGTTGCAAATTAATATTTTTAAGTATGTTCCTTTCCCTGTCCTAAAACCATAAGTACCTATGAACATGACATTTGCTTAATGGCTACTGTATTTCCAACTCTCAAATATTCATCAAACTTTGATATAAATTATTTTGCATATTTATGTGTGGGAGAATAATATGTAAATCTCAGCTACATCATCCATCCTTGTTACATTTCAGCTTTATATACCTATATGAACTTTAAAACAATGGTACTAAAAAGAAATGTCCAGAAATTAGCCTCAGCTGCAAATGGGTATGAGTGCGAAGAAGTGAAAATAATTAGAGAACACACCACCTGAGAAAGTGGATTGATTACATTTAGCATAAAATACTGATTTTAAGTGTGTCATGACTTACCAGCAACTTTTGTTTCCCAAGCCATACCTATAACTCAAAGATTAATACATACATATCTATATATATACATATATGTACATATATATATATTTTTTTTTTTTAATAAAGGAATAGTGACTAGATTTGATTTGGATTTTGTTTTGAATGTTTGCAGTTTTAATTTAGATAAGAGATAATTTAGATGGCTGAACATCTAGTTAAACAGTAAACATCTACTGAGGATTTTCCATTATAGTAACTGCAATTTAATGAATATTTTCTGTTTACTCCATGTCTAATATTAAAATATTATAATGCTAATGTAACAGAAATTGTTTGAGTTAAAAATAAGAATCTAAAGGCTCTGATTTTTTTTTTCATCAGAAAAATGATTTTTAAAATGTAACCAGGGACTGGGAACTGAGAGAATCCCTTTTCTTTCTTCAAATATTTCTTGGAGTTTTTAGAACCCACAGATAGAAAGAGTGAATCAAACTATATTGACCCTTCTTTCCCATCCTGCTTAGAGAAGGCAAAGAGGGTTAAGAAGCTGAGGTGGCTGTAACTTTAAAAACAAAAACATTTCTGTGGAGATGAATTAAGTGCTTCTCTTACAGCCTGTACCCAATACTTTCCTACAGCATGTAATAACTGTGACTATCAGTCTTTATTATTGAGTGCTGACTGTACTCTAGATTCCTGGAAGGTTTCTCAGGCTCTGAAGGAAATAGTTTTCCTTGGTTCCTCATAATCTAAACACCTACTCCACAGTTATGGCTAAACCTGAACTGAACTCCACATGGTGTGTCACCAGTTATCTCCTAGGAAGGAGTGTCTGATCCAAAGGACTGAGCTGAATTTTGTCTTGTAAAAGCAAAGGAAACCTTTGCTATGGTGACAGATGAGTGGGGATAATAGAACAATTAAACCCCCAAAACTTTCAAATATGGTATCACTAAGCATGCAAGCAGTTTGGTGGCAGAACATTCAGACTGTGGCTCTTGACAGAGCTAAGTGATTGGATAAGAGAGATGTTGTTAAGCTAAAACTCAAATGATTCACCCATTCCTAGCAGTATGAATGGTGTTTATCAGCATTCTTATGGAAGTGTCAGGTATATACTAGTGTGAGATTGTGACTGCAGTATATTGTATTTACACACAAACTAACTTTAGGATAGACAGACAGACAGACAGACAGACAGACGGATAGATAGATCAAGTTGGTATAACTACAACAGGAATGGGTTCATGCTGAAAAACAAACTCAAAACAAATAAGCCAGAATTCTCACATTCAAAGTTTAGTGCTTTTTTCTTTCAACTGGTAAAACTAGAACTTGAACTGGTTGTTTGGTTCATTGTATACTAGTCACACACAGCTTCAAAACATTGATATCTTTCTTGTTATCTGTGGCTTTCTCCTTCTGATAAATATTTCACTACTCAAGGAAGTTATAAATTATCTCAATTTCTGTACCTAGGTTTTGAATAGGATGGTGTGATCCTAGCTACCTTTGTCTTTTGCTTTGGCCAAATACACAGAATATGAAATAGTGGTGCAAGATAAATATAACTGTCTTCGGATTATTAATAACAAAAGAAAAAAATACAGAAATAAAATATGCTCTCAGTGGTTTCTTTGTATTCAGAATGTATTTTTCTTATCTAGCAAATGAAAAGTAACATGTAAGTATGTCCTGTGGGCATATTTAAAAACACCAGGTAATTAATTCATAGTCATTCCTTTTGGTAAAATGCACCTGGCATGATGAAACAAAAAATTTCCTGGTTCAAACTTTTCTTATTGAAGGAGTTAGCAGCAGAAAATCTAGTCTGAGGAAATAATATTGTTCATATGCTTCCTTTGTTCTCCTAATAGCTACTGGAGTCGGTATAAACAGAACCAAAATTTCCTTTTTTCAAAGTATCACATTATTAGGTGTACTCAATATTTGCTGCAAAAAGTAAACCTACGAATTTAGAACACTCTAAGTCCTTCAGAATTAGAATAGAACAACAGCACTCAATGCTAGCTTTTTCATGGGTATAAATTTTTCAATTCTTGATTTAACAGCAGCTATATATAATGCTTGTCATCCCACATTGATCCTTACTTGTGACAGGATCATTTCTTAGACCAGATAATAAGGTATAGCAAATACAAACATTGCAGTAGAAACACCAAAGGTCCTGTAATATGTCCGTTTCACAACTATTTGTGCAAAATTTTGC